>NW_026562410.1:4405878-4765878 GCF_027474105.1 Poeciliopsis prolifica
CTCTCTACATGAGTTAATTTGCACTTGCTGTAGATTAAGATGATCCGTGGAGACTCCAGGTCACTGCCACATTTCCCTATGTGAAGAAGAAAACCCTTCTCTTTTTTGTTTTTGCTGCAGTTGAAGTGATTCACAGGACTATAGATGTAAAAGATTTTTCTGGGGATTTAAGAAGAGAAGGGGGGGAAAAAAAGACAAATTTTAATTGCTTTTGATTCAGATTTGTGAACTGTTCGGAGATCTCCTTGACAGGAAACTGGTTTCCGCTAAACGAGCGAGTGTGTGTGCCTACTCATGTTTTTCTGAAATGTAAATTTCCCGACCTTCACTCTTATCACGTTTAAGATCAGCTGTGTGCTGCAAGTCATCTGTGAGCAACCAGAGTTGAAATGTGACATGTGTTCCTCTCTCTCTCTCTATTTTTTTTCTTTCTCTCATTTGCTTTGATCGCACCCCGTTCTGTGCTGCTGCTGCTGCTGCTGCAGTTTGACTTTTGGAGGATACCTTCAGAGAGCACGGACCCATGTAGGTCACGGCTGCCGCTGCCATTTTTGTGAGCGATTCATGAATCGGTCCGTTTCAAATAATTTCCAGTGGCTCCACGTTTTCTCAGCACATAAACAAACAAAAACAAACAAAAACAAAAGAGAAACAAACAAAAAAATTATGTTTTTATAACAGTTTTTTTTTTTGAACATTTATATATTTAAATGCTAGCGAATGGAAAAATGCTTAAAGATGGTCATGATTTCAGTTTATATTTTATTTGATTCACTTTTGTGAACATATTTTCACGTGACTCAATAAGATATAGGTGAAATAAAAATTCAAAATATTTCACTTGAATGTCTTTGATTTAAATCGTTCAGATGACGTCACACGTGTGGTTATTTTATAGTCATGCCATTTAAGGAATGACACGGATGAAAACCAGGTGTACATATGTGATATACAGTCATGTCATTGTAAAAGTTTCTTGCTGCGGGTTTATTATTATTATTATTATTGTTTATTTTGTCTTCAGTTTTCGACCTGCTCAGGAAGAACACCTATTTTCAAATACTCCAGAGATTAAGGTGTTGTAATTTCTCCAATGTATATATTTTTTTATTTTACCATACTAAAATTGTATGATTCCATAAATGTAAAAATATAAAAAATAAAAAACAGGCCCACAGCATAACATATTCTCTACCATCTCCTGAGTTACGTTTTTGCAAAATTGTGAAACGGAACTAAAACTTAATTATTCTCATAAAATATTGGTCACTGTTTATTTATAACATTTTTTTTGTATATGAAATAATAATAATTTACAATTTCCTGGAGGGAAAATCCCAAAGGGATTAATAAAGTTTCTATCTTATATATCTTCTAATCTGCATCCAAATCACTGAACATCATGCAAAACATACAAAACAAGCTGCGTTTGATTTGTGAGTGCACCATCTAGTGGTGAGAAAGAAATGCAGCGCTTGAAAAGTTTTTGATGAGCTTTTCAGACCTAAAAGAGAAAAATATAAACACCACTGTTTTTGGGTGTTTATTAAAATATGTATTAATGACTACTTTATCAACAGAGGATCAATAGTCACTGTTTTCCCCCCATCAACTTTTAAAGTTGCACATTGAATTAATTTTTTTGATGGTAAACTACCAGTCTATTCAGAAACCACCTGTTCTGGGATCATGCTATTGTTGGTTAGACAGCTTCACGTCCAGTTTTTATTTTTATATTTTAAAGCAAAACAAATTGTGTTGCTGTTTTTGTTGTGTGTTTTTTTGACAGCTCTAGAAGCAGAGAGGCAGAAGAAGCTGACATCACAACAAGCAACCCATGGAACCCGAGTCACAGAGTCAAAGATCCGAGTGACGCGTTTCACCTGCACAGTTCTGTTTGCGACCCCATCGTCGAGCGAACAGCTTTTTTTAGCCTCGCAGCTTCAAGAAGTCAAAACTGAGGAACGTTTTAAGGAGCAGGTGAGGAGAGAGAAGTGGACCATGTGTGAACACGTCAGGTCAGTATTTACAGGGACTCTGTGACGTCTAAAACAACTCAGTATAACAGCAAACTGAGGGGTTTTAGTTTTTTCAATGTCACAGAAAATTAACTCTTTAATAGAAGCCACCTTATTAGCCAACTGTAATAAACCTCTAATTGCACTGAAGCTAATTGCAGTTTCCTTCCCTGGGTTAAGGGGCTGGGACTCCACCCGGGATCTCATCCAGGAATCCGACCACATCCTGACAGAGAAGAGGGTGAAGCTCGACAATCCTGCCAATGTTGACAGGGACGTTGTAGAAGAAGAGTTCCTCAAAGAGGAGCTCTCCCCCTCTACTCCTCTGTTGCCAAAGCCTTTTCTTTCTCCCCTTATCCCCGCTCCTCCACAGATGGGACAATCTAACGAAGGTCCAGGGAATAAGGAGGATTCGGAAAGTTCTGTCTCTGTCGGCGCGCACAAGGGAGACTCTGACGAGATCCCAGCAACGAAGAAGGAAGTGCTGGTTACCCTGGATTGGGACTCTGTAGATGGGCTTTTTAGGGAGAGTTCAAGGAAAGACGAAGATTCCGAGACCTGCGTCTCCATTAAGAAGTACTTGGAAGAATTTAACGCGACGCTGAAAGAGGAGTTTGAAAACAAGGTCTGGACTTATGGGGACCATATCGAAGACCTTCCTCGGAAGGAGATCCTCCTCCCGCCTCCTCCTCCGTCACGACTCCTTCATCCTCTACCTCCAAACGTGAGCTCTGCTTTACCAGAGTTCAGTGTCGACAGTGCCGTCCCGGTCGGGCCTCCTATTCCGACATTTCTACCTCCAGCTCCTGCTGTCCCTCCTCTGCCCTCCATCGAGGAGATCATGGAGGAGGTCGACCAGATCCTGGCAAAGAATTTCAGCAACGTGTTTCCCACTGACCGGAACGTCAAGGAGGAATTTCTTCCGGGAAATTTGCTCCTGCTTCCTCCTCCTCCTTGTCCTCCAGTCTGGCTCGGTCCACCACAGCTCCACACTGATACTTTGGTCAGTCCGGGTGGATAACATGCACAAACCTTCACCTCCATTATTCATGTTAAAATATGTACATATATATATATACATATTCCAATGTTTTCCAAATAGTAATTAATAGTTTGCTTTTTAGTTAGGTCTGAAAAATGATGACATCAAATAAAAATGACAATTCTAACACCAGGTGTGTGATGTTTGCTTGGTGCAGGAAGCCGGGTCGCAGTCTGGCGGTTCTGCTTTTGGCTGTGTGGTACCAGTAGCTGCGTTTCCATGACAAATTCAGGGAAATCCTTCTCCATATTCTGCCAATGTCGAAAACGAACAATTTGGCAGTTGCTGTATTTCCGTGAACTGAGAAATGCAGCGATTTGACGGGTTGTGCATGAGACTGATGTGACGCATTTGTAATGAACATGAAGGAGTCGTTATGAATGTTTGTGACCTGTTGTCATGACATGCGGTAAATAATGACACCTTTAATTTAGTCCATGAAGGAGGCGCTGCGGTGACGCAGGAGTGGGTTGAAGCCACAACCCACTCGTTGAGGCGTCGGTTCTCGTGGTGGTGGTCGCAGGTTCGATTCCCAGCCTGGAGATGTTTGCCGCATGTCTTCCCCCTCTCTCATTGCCTTTTTTCCTGTTGAACGACAAAACCTTAAAATATTAAAGTCAGTTAAAAGCACCAACTTTGAATTATTTGGTAAATAATGAGTCTTTTAATGGAAAGTTGGCACTTTTAAAGGACTTGTAATTTCAACACAGCAAAAAAAAGAAAAGAAGACTTATCCTAGTGCATTTTTTTAAAATGGAAACCGGAAGTAGTTTTTTGTTGTTTATTTTATTTCAAAATTGTAATTACGCGAATTTTATTTTTGCAATTTCAATTTGCGCAAATTTATGGTCAATGGAAACGTAGCTATTGTTTCTCTTGTCATTCCAGAAAGTTCATATAAATCACGAGAGTAAAACTGAAGCCAAAACCGTGCCGCCTTCACTGCCACTCAAATATGCATTCGATATTTAAATATGTCATCAGTCAAATCAAATGATCATTCATTTGTATGAAGCCAAAATAAGAAGCAGACAAGCCTTGCTAGTTTGAGTAAAACAATACAACAAAACTGAAGACCGAGCCTTGCTGGTTCTTTCTAAAGGGGGAACTTTAAGGCCCAATTGAACCTCAGCAGCTGCATCTGTTTTGTTTTTTCTCCCCCCTTCAGATTCTGCACAGTTTACCCATAATCCACGTACCTGAAGACTTCAAGCTACAACCAGTTGGAGTCCTGTAAGTAATACACATATAAAGACCAACCACACTCTATAAACCTGTGTAGCTTTTGTTTGTATGTCCACACAGTCATCTTGTTACTGTCATTCTGTGCAGGAATGGAGAAATCTTGTACCACGCTGTCCAGACTCCTCTGAATGTCAACACCTCAAAGTACCTTTTTAAAAAATGGATTCCTTCTAGTTGTTCTCGTATCTCTTGTTGCGTCTCAGCTGATCAGGTTTCTGTGTTCTTACTTTCTTTTTTCTCTCTCTCCGCTGTACCTCGTTACAGACGAGTCAGAGTCAAGCCGGATGACGGCCGACCCTACGTTAAAAAGCCACCAAACGCCTTCATGATTTTTCTGAAGGAGCTGAGACCACAGGTGGTGTCGGAGCTCAATACCAACAGAAGTGATATGGTGAATAAAGTCGTGGGAGAAAAGGTGAGTCAGACTGATCCTGAACTTTCAGGAAAACTGCGTCCAGTTAGATAATATAAGATCATGATGATGTGGTTTTGTCTAGTCTGCACTGGAAAAAATAGAGAACGTAACTCTGATTTACAAAAAAAGAGAGATAATTTGCTACAAGTAATCAAATTAAACTTAATCTACATTTATTTAAAATAACAATTTAATAAACGTAATTGCATAAACTTCATTTGATTATTTGTAACAGATTAACTGCGATTTCCTTTTTATTGAATCTGCCGTATTCTTTTTCCACTGCAAGTTCACCTCTGTTACAACTTAAAAAGTAAAAACAGGAAAGTAAAACTTCCAGAAGTATTGATAATAATACTAATAATACCATCTATTGATGAAAGTTCATCTTGCTCCCTCATGAGCAAAGCAGAGTCTGAAACTAAATCAAATGCAGTAAAAAAAACAAATTGGAAAAACTCAAGAAGCAAATAGTTTAATATTCCTGGTTGTGAGTGTTGCATCAGCTGCACTGCTCAGTGCTGACATGGTTCTGTCGTGTTTCCACAGTGGAACAGTTTGCCAGTCGAGGTGAAGGCCAAATATTTCGAGAAGGCCAGACTGGAACAAAAGCTCCATCAGCAGCAACACCCTGGTTGGTCCACCAATGATAACTATGTACGTGTTTTCTGTTCAAACACCAGCTTAATGCTTATAAAACACCAAGACCAGAATTAGATCCTTCCAACTGAAGTCTGATACATTTCACTTTTAGGGCAAGAAGAAATGGGCGAAAAATAAGATGAGCAGCAGCAGCAGCAACAGCAGCAGCAGCAGCTGCAGCAGCAACAGCAACAGCTGCAGCAGCAACAGCACAGCTGCAGCAGCAGCAGCAACAGCAGCAGCTGCAGCAGCAACAGCAACAGCAGCTGCAGCAGCAACAGCAACAGCAGCTGCAGCAGCACCAGCAGCAGCTGCAGCAGCACCAGCAGCAATACAGCCTGTAAGACTGATTTCTGTTCATCCCTGCATGTGTTCATGCATGAAATTGTTCCACATCTCTCACAAAAACAAATGCTCAATTCTTTTTGCTGCAATTTGAACTCAAGACAAAGGTGCCCTTCTTTAGTTTAACCCCGCTACTCCGATACACCTAAATAAAACCAAGACACCTAGTCACCAAGCAGGCTGGTCGTTGAGTTATCGTAATAAATCTCAATCAAATAAAGTGATGGTTGCGATGTCAAAAATGTGGAAACTCTGAAACACATTTGCAAAGTAGAATGAGTAAAATATTTAGATCATCAATGTTCGAGCTTTTGATTTTTAATATGTAGAGAAAATAGTTTGCAAAGTACAAACGCAGTGCAAAAACTATCAATCTGGACTGAACAAGTTGATGTTCATTTACAGGGCCGGCCCAAGGCAAATGTAGCTGCTTGGTGGTGCACCACACCACTAGGGGGCACATATTTTAAAGAAACATTGAATATTGCAAAATAAATGCTATCACACATGGAAAAACAATTTCTGTATTGTTTTTATAATTAATAATGATTTATCTCTTCCTGTTGATGGCTGCTGTCACCTTTGGGGAAATACAAGATATTAAATTTAGTGTTAAATTTAATAGGATTAAATTTTCAAATAGTTAAAATAAAACGGCACACATAGATACCATTTACATGTGCTACACTGCATTTCAAAGTCCAAATGTTTATTATTATTTTTTTAACTGGAAGGTTAAAATCGATAGTCATCATAGCAATGCTTTAATGTATGCTAATCACAAATGATTCTGATGATAAATCCTTTGGTGTTGACATCTTGGATGCCACCCCTCTCCCCCAGGAAAACCTGCTTGGGGCCACAAAAAGGCTTGGAACGGCCCTGTTGTTTAATAGGGCCAGGATGGCGGTCTAATGTCTGATTGATTTTAGCTGATGTCTCGGCTTTCCATGCCTTTTTTACACAGCTTGTGTTCAATACTTTTTTGCTCGGTTATATCACATTGCTTAATTTCCGCATTTATCTGTTTTGGTTTCTTTCTGTGTACCGATGAACTGGGTTTTTGCCAACACCCGGGGAAAATTTCACATCGATAGCACCTTTAGAAATATGTTTTCAATTCATATTTTTAAGAAAAGGTGTTTTAATGCTTATTTTACCTGCTGTAAAGCCATGCATTCAGATTTACTGATTTTTCAAACTATTTTGGACGTCCAATTTGTGCAGAATTCCTCTAAATGTTTGCTGCGCTTTCAGTCAGAGGTTGGGAGACGAGGATGTGTTGGGTTCTGTTCCCGACACATCCTCGTGTTTGTTGGGATATTTCTTACATGAACGCCTAAAACATTTTAACACAGTTTAATTGTCAGTTTCATCTCTAACCTTGTGTTCTTTCTTTCTTTAATATCCCTAGACCCTCCATTTCTCTGCTTGATGCCCGACTCCACCTCAGGGCCGGCCCCGGACCATCCAGGGCCCGAAGCAGAGACTAATTAAAGGGGCCCCTCTTCTATTTATAACACATAAACTGTTTTGTTTCGCATTAAAAAAAAAACCAACAAAAAAACGCCCAGTTTCATGATTTATTAGCTCAACAAAGAAGGTAAACTTGTCATAAAAGTTATTTCCCTTGAACTAATTTGTAACAAAAAGCAATGTTGTTGTTTTTTTCACTTTTCATTTTAAATATAAAATTCTTCATGTACAATAAAAAGTCAAATCTGATTACTGAATTCCTTTAGAGTTGATGTTCAGAAACCGTATTGACAAATCTTAAAGTAGGCAAACGGAACCACAAAATAAAAGTGAGACATGTTGTTTTTGAGACGCTAATGGTGCTTTCCAGTCAATTAGGACGTCCCTCACTCCTCATCGTCAAAAAGATATTTCCAAAAATGTTGTGTTTGTTTGTCTCTATTTAAAAGAAGGATTTGCAAAAAGAGGAACCAGATGTTCATAGAAGACATTTTGTTCATAAGAACTGTTTTAACCCTCTCCAGGCAGGTGTTGCAGATTTGCAACAACTTACACAGTCTTTTCAAGTAATTTGAGCCTGAGAGGGTTAAAAGTCAGACGCACTGACATTTTTTTTCTTTATCCAAACAAATACATCTTCAAAGCTTTTCTGGTACTCAAAACTCCAATTCTGGACTTTTTAAAAAATTCCTTGTCTTTTCTAGAAAGTTTTTTGGCGGGAATTTACCCCTGTCTTTTTTTTCTCTAACTACGATAACCCTGGCACACTTACGACGTGTAAAAGTTGACGACTTTGAGTCTCTACGCAGGTACTAGGTATTCACAGGGACTTCTTTCTTCAGTTTCAACACTCGAGAACAATAACTTTATCGAGAAACGTGGCCACAGAGAGCTTCACCAACACGTCGGCCACGTTCGAACAAGCAAACATGGCCGACACGTCATGGCCATGTTTGCACGGACACAACCACGTGTTTCAGAGCGGGTAAAGGATAATCTGCGGTGTGAGAGAAATTCTCCCTCAAGAGGCTCGTAGCTTTGAGAACGGCGTTGCTTACCGGGGATCAGAGCAACCAAAAATGTCTGAATGGCAACATTTCTGAAGGTTGGAGCCGTGAGCTGGCAGGCGCTTGAGAAAAGCAAAGAATTGTCTTCTGAATGTAAAAAGTTCAACACAAAACACACGGATGAACTCCAGCTTCAAGCAGCGGTTTCACATAGAGAAATTAGGATCGCATGCGATTCCCTCCTTGAGAAAAGCTCTTCTACCTTTTGTTAGATGATGTGTCTTCCTTTGTTTTGATGCAAGACACAAAGGACTCTTTGCAAGTCGTACTTCTCTCAGAACAATAAAATCTACTCCCAGACTCTCCCACGGGGGCCTCGACTCTTGCAGAGAAGGTCTCTGCAGTGCATCCTGCTACTCTGTTTATTTTTAGCCGTGTTTTTCCTCAACCTTTGGATGAGTCGGTCGAGGCCCAAGAGCAGCGATCGATGCTCGGGCCGTAAAGTTCAGTCGGGGACGTTTTGTGACGCTCGGCTCCGTGGACAAGACTTTACCACAACAGTGTGGTTTTTATCTGGCTTTGCCTCAGATGACCTAAGGAAATAGAAAAGGTGGATTTGGAGCAATGATTTCATTAATTAGTAGTGAGAAAAAAAACAAAGCAACGACATTGGAACCAACTGATTCTGGGTGAAAAGACAAATGCCCAACAGTTGTCGAATCGGGAATTAAGTGGAGTCTAATTATTGTCAGACTGTTTAAAAAAAAATTATTATAAACCATTCTGACAACATGGAATAGTAAAAAAAAAACTCTAATAAAAGGAAGATTTAGCTTCTTTTCTGAAACTTTTGTCCATGCTTAACTCTAAAAGTCTCTAAGTTGATCATTTCATTTTGTCCCTTCATGTTTTTCCAGCTGCAGCAGACTTGGACGCAATACATTTTATTGTCTCACTATTCACTCTTCTGTCTAGTGTTGACCACATTAGTCGTATTTCAATTTAAGACAGCATTCCTGCATCTGAAGTGTTTGTGAGTGTAAATCTGTGTGTTTATGTACATGTGTTAAATGATTTTGTCTTTAATCTTGTATTGTCCTTGGTTTCTGTAAAACTATGTTGCGTGAAAATCGTCTTAGTAGTTGCTCTGCCTCACTGAAACATTTTACTTTGAAAAAAAAAAAAAAAAGTAAAAAAAACAGGCAATGGCATTTGAAAGCAATACAGTTTACTTTGTAATTAAGACAATAAATCTACTCAACCTTTGTTTTAGGTTACATTTTATGTAACCTAAAATGTTTTAGGTTACATTTAGCTTCACAGGTTTTCTCAAAGTTGCGTAGTGGAGCCTAATTTGCATCCTTAAAACCGATTTGAACAAACTCTGCTTTGCACAGAAACGCCTTTCACCACTGTTAAAAATGCAAACTTATTGAGATTCAAGACTATCCAGCTTCTGTTTTTTTCTGCAGAAGAGAAATAATTCCTACAGCATGACGTTGCTATCAGATCTTATTGTGGATGTGGTGTTGACGGAATGAGTTGCAACAATCATTTTCTGTTGCACATGGTTGCATCTTGCATGAACGCCGAAACAGCAGGAGCAACATCATTTTGGTCTAGACTCACCCAAACACCCTCTGTGGCTGCAATGTGAAAATTTGAGAAATGGTTCAAGGGGAGTGAAAGGCTATAGTACATTATTAAATTAAATTAAAACACATGCAACTTGCTGTAGGAAACATCTATTACAGGGATAGGAAAGCTTCTAACACTCCAGTAATTTGCTAAATTGTACATTATGGTAAAAGATGATCATGTTTTCCTTCACTGGTCATAAGCTTTACACCTCAGCGAGTTGTTTAGATAAGATAAATTAAAGACTTTGTTGAATGTGGGCGTGTCGCCTTTAAGACGTGAGGGATACAGGCAAACACAAAGTAGCAAAGTCGACTAAATAAAAAGAAATAAGTAAATAAAAATGAATTTTTGACATAAATGAAAGTGGTCTTAAGAGAAACAAATCAATTAAACTCAGCGCCTAATGGCAACAACACTGTGGGTAAAACGATGGGTCTGCTCGTTTTCCATGTCACCGCTGCATGACAGGAAGTTCACGCTGCTGTTAAGGAGGACTAAAGGTGGGAAAAAATATTTGTGTGTATGGGAAAAATTGTCACGTGTGCATCTTTGTTGACTTGTGAAGAGCAGGCTTCCAGTCCAAGGAATCCCCGAGAATATGTTTTTAATTACTCTACAGGGCAGCTTCAAAGAGGTTTTTAACAATTAAGTTTCATAAATGTAAAAAAAAAAAAATAATAATAATAATAAAGCATTCTAAAAATTAATTTGAAACATTATTATACTCTGTCAGTGTACGTTTTCAAGAAAAAAAACTTGTGTGTTTCTGAAAAACACAAGAAAGGTCTCAACCCTCTCAAAATCCGCACGCCGCTCCCAACACCGGGTCCGCGCGCTTCACCGGCGTGTAAATAGTGCGGACCAGCAGCATTTGGCAGGATCGTCAGTCTCTGCGATCTGATTGGTCCGTCGCCGCACGCTGTGGGCATGGTTTGTTGTGAGGCAGCAGGCTGTATGAGGTTGTGAGATATGAAGGGCAGTGACAGAATGGTCTCGCGCTGCTGGGAACGTCATGAGCGTCAAAATCCAAAAGGAGGCAACCGCGACAGGAGAGGGGAGCCCGGCTGTTTGGACCGGACGACGTGTGGACACGTTCACTGAGCGGCGCTGAGTTACAATGTTCGCGTCGTGGCTCTGTTCTCACTCAGGCTGAGGGAGAGGAAAGAAGAAGTGGACTTCTGTAGCTTCTTAAAATGAACCGGACGGGTGTGCTGGGAAGTTAATTTAAAAAAAAGAAGCGGCGTTTGTTGTGGCGTCGCATAAAGAAAAAAAAGAGCAACAACAACTTGACAGAATGGAGCAGCAGCAGCAGCGTCTCTCGGTGTCTGGGAGCGGTGGAAGTCTGTCTTCTTCTTCTTCCTCCTCCAGTTCCAGCGTCGTGTCCGGGGCAGAAGAGACGACGGCTGGTGAGGAGATGAAAGTTTATGGCGGTGACCATAAAGACCCGGACCGTGGAAGCGGCAAAGCAGCTGAAGACGGTGCAGACCATGACAAGGAGACACCGGAGAACGATGACGATGATGAGGAGCAGGAGGAGGAAGACGATATGGTAAACACACAAACTTCCAAGAACACATTTGTGGGTATTTGTTTAATACCCAAAATCGGTGACATCATATTTGACAATTTTAGCCTTTTAAATGCAGGAAATGTTTATTTATTTTTGTTTGTTTTTTTCTGGTAATGTTAGTAAATGTTAGAAGAGCCAATCAACACAAGGCATAAGCAAACCAGGCAGCTGGTCCTCCACACCAGCTGAGGGCGCCATTTATTTCCCCTGGTGCTGATTGACTGTCGCTCCACGATTGGAAATAAAAAAAATACTGCAAATATTAGCTTCTTCCACAGTGTGTATTGACGCACATTAAGGCATATTTGATATTTGAACTATTGAAGTAGGCAGTTATTAGGGTTTTTAGAGGGGCTCTGAAGTATTTGCGGCTTTTAGCTATTCGTGGGTGGCTGGAGTCTGTAACCCTGATGCGTATCTCTGGTTTGTAGTGTATTGTAAACATCAAATAGGAAACATTTGCACCTGCAGACTTGCTGATGTGAACACACTTTTTCTCTGAATGCAAAATACTTTCCACCTTTTTTAAAACATGTTACTCCTGATGCTATCAGCGACAAAGCATCACAAATTCAGCTCTCCACTAATTTTATTTATGCTTTTCCTACTGCATGCTGTAATGTTTGTAATCTTGGATTCCTAATGAGCAAACATTCAAACGAAAGTGATATGCCAGCGATATTAGCCAAGCTTTGATCCATGATTGTAGAGGCAACAGATGCCGAACACAAACTAGCTTCTTCTTTGTGTGTGTGTGTGTGTGTGTGTGTGTGTGGGTCCGCTTCTGTTGGTTTTAGAAAGTCCAAATATTTGAGCACATATTAATTATAAACCTCTCTGCATTTAGCTCAGTCTTTCAACCCCTTTTATGCACACAGAAGTAGAGTGGAGAACGTCAGAGCTCGTAGAAGTCGTTAGTTTTCGCCCTGTTGTCCAAGTATTTGTGAGCCTCGCCTCCGCTGAGCTCATACCCCTCGAATTACTCTTGAAGTCCTGAAGCCGGTGAAGAACTTCAAGCTCCGACTACAATTCGTCAAGTCTGCTCTTTCGCCTTTTTTCTGTTCATTCCTGCCATGCCACCATTAACAACGTAGTTCAAAATTGTGAGGTGAAAGGAAAGTGGACGAGGTTTTGAAATGTGATGCCAAATCAAAGTCTGAGTGGTGTGGCTTCTGCCCGTCTCACCCCCGATGCCCCTAAATGAAGTGAAGTTGAAAAAAGGCAGTGAAACCACAAAATCTTACTAGGTATTTTTGGTCTCGTTTCTAGTGCATAATGTCTTAGTATACTTCAAATAAGGTAAAACCAGATCACAAGCACCTTTTTAGCAAGATATAGGAGCTTATATTAAGTCAATAATTGACTTTAAACAAGATGGGAAAAAAATACTTAATCCTTTGGCAGATTATTTGACATCAAACAAGACATTTCTCCCATGTTGTAAGTTAATTAAGTACTTTTTCATCAATGGTAAGAAATTGAGTCAAAACAAGCTCCCATATCAAGGTGAAAAGTTGCTCATAAGTTAGTTTTGTCTTATTTCAAGTGGTCTAAGATATTTGTACTATAAACTAGACCAAAGGTTCTTTGTAAGATTGTGTTTTTGCACTTAGTGTAACTTAATCTCAATATAAGTTCAGCTGGTTTGTGAAGGCCTCAGAGGTTTGATGAACATGAGAGGCAAACTAGCAGGTCAGGCTATAAAGTTGTGCCAGTAAGGCCAGTTTATGAGCACTGTTTAATCATTCAAAAAAAAAAAGAAAAACAAACCCAGGTGTATGGCACAGCTCAGGTGAGAAAATCTCCATAACAGTTAGTCATGCTGTTGACAAATCGTATGGAGGAGTGGCTAACAGGAAAAAAAAGAGATTGCTTAAAAAAAATCCAGGTTAGAGTTTTCCCAGAAGCCATTTAGACACGACGAACATGTGAAAGAAGATGAGACTGATTCAAAGGAAATTTTTTCCCAGCCACTCAGACGTTTCACCAGCCATGTTTTTTTTGTTTTTTTTTATTACAAACCCCACAAGTACAAGCAAATTATAGAAAATGTATGATTTATTCTTAATTCTATGAAAACCAATTTACTGACAATACGTTTACCGTACAGATGTACATGCACAGAAAAAATTTAACATAGCTCAGTGTTAGCTCAGTGTTAGTTTAGTGTTAGCTCAGTGTTAGCTTAGAGTTAGCTCAGTGTTAGCTTAGGGTTAGCTCAGTGTTAGCTTAGAGTTAGCTTAGTGTTAGCTTAGAGTTAGCTCAGTGTTAGCTTAGAGTTAGCTCAGTGTTAGCTTAGAGTTAGCTCAGTGTTAGTTTAGTGTTAGCTCAGTGTTAGCTCAGTGTTAGCTTAGAGTTAGCTTAGAGTTAGATCAGTGTTAGCACTAATTCCCTTTCCTTGTCCGCTACTAAATCTCCTGCAATGGTCAAAGTTAGTGTGGTGATTAACAGATCGATTAGTTTGACACATTTTTCTGAATGGACTGATGCACTTTTTAGTCTTTGTTGTAGTTTTTCTGAACCGCCGCATCTCATATCCACTCATTTTCTTGGACTCCGGTTAGCTGAAATGGCGCCATTTCTAACCTTAGAGCAGAGGGGCGGGCCAAGGAGGACTGACGGATTTCATTGGATAAGCCCAATAAAATCAACCAATGGACTGTCGTGGTCGATAAAAATTAGATTTAATACAGTTTTTGTGTTAAATTATGACATTGCAGCTTTTTTATTTGCTTTTTTTTTCTGTTCAAATTGTCAACCTGCCACAGTGGCGGTGCGTTGCTCCTATTTACACACCACTTCATACTTTTAACCACTTTTGGCCAGTGGCGGCTGCTAATTTCCAACCCTGATGCAAAGCCTTTTGGCCCATATGCAAAACACTGATTTGAGAGCATGGGCAAGATTTGAGAGCCATCCATCCTTTGCTACTGAGATATGTTGTAAATAAAAATTGTTCTGAATTTCTGCATTTAGATGAGAACATCTGCTGGAGATGTGCCAAAAAAGTACTACCGTATTTTCCGGAGTATAAGTCGCTCCAGAGTATAAGTTGGACCAGCCATAAAACGCATAATAAAGAAGAAAAATACATATATAAGTCGCATATTTGAGGGAAATTTATTTGATAAAATCCAACACCAAGAACAGACATGTCATCTTGAAAGGCAATAAAAATAGAATAGAGGCAACAACAGGCTGAAAAGTTGTACGGTATGCAAACGTTACGTGACAAACAACAAACTTACCAGAACATGCCTAGTATGTTAACATAACACATTAAGAGTTATTCAGATAACTATAGCATAAATAACATGTTGACAAGTTTACCAAACCATGTTGCTTGTAAACAACTCTGCTAACTCCGAAAGTAGAATAACACAGGCCTAGAGCGCTCTCTTGGGGTTTAGTGTGAAAATAACATGTGATATGATATAATAATGTGTTAATTTCCACACATAAGTCGCTCCAGAGTATAAGTCTCACCCTCGGCTAAACTATAAAAGAACCCCCTGCGACTTATAGTCTGGAAAATACGGTACTTGTCGCTACAGCTGGATGTGTTTCCATAAAGTTCTTCCGTAGAGAAATTCATTTCAAATGCACACCACGCTTACCATATATTTTTGCACAGAAAACAAAACGTTACTTTTCTTCTACTTTATATCACATCAAATCCTATTGAAACACATTGAAATTTTGTGGTTTAAATGTGAGGCATGTTCAGGACACAAACCAGCCAGCGTCTGGAGCACTAAATGCGTACCAATTACTCACTCGCTCATTCAAAGAATGTTAGATTATCTGAGAATAACATGGATAGTTAAAAAAAAAAAACTACAGAGGTTGCAGAAGTTATGTAACCTCTGTAAGTTATGTAGGTTATATAACAGGAAAAGCCACTGTTCAGAAAAAGTTATGCTAAGAAGTATAGACTATTTGAAGCAAATAGTATCAAAAATATCAAAAATATAAAGCATAAAATACAAATAATCATTGAGTTAATAAACGACAGCATGCAGCACCATTAGCAATTATTGACCTCATTGATAAAGATGTGGAATTAGATGAATTGTTTTATATTAGTACCGTAATATCGTACCAAAGTGTAGAAATGTTGATCTTTCAGGCCTGTCGCAATAAACAATAAATCAATTAATTGCACAATAAATTAAAGCTATCGACCTCATTTCAATTATCGGCTATTTCGTTTCTTCCGGCCTTTTTCTGTTAATGACTCTGAATGAAAAAGGCTAAACGCTGGTGCTCTCCACTGACCCTCCCTTCCTCATTTCCTTAATGCCCAGCGCACACTAACGATCTTAAAGCTGTCGGCAGATTGTCGGCCCATTTTCAAAACCTGAGGCCACACATTAGCCGACAGAAACACGAGGTATAACGTTTGTGTGGTTAAGTGGTTGTGCCGGTGCGGAGAGAGGTTGGAGAAGGAGTTAGCAATAGTGGTTAGCCACTCTAACCAATATTAACATCTACATTGATAATAATCGGGATTTTTTGGAGACACAAGGTGGTTGTAGTTTATACTTTTAAAGAGAAAAAGTACAGTTGTAGTAGTGCTTAAACAGGAAACACAAGGAGAACAGGAGGAAGCTGAAATGCGAGCCTCAGCTTTTTAACTCTCCTCCCCTGGATGTTTCTGCAGACTGGTTGGACTGGCTCTAGTTTGCGCCGCACGCTCCGATTCTGGGGTGTCTTTTGAAATGTCGAGCGTTAGTCTGTTCTTAAAATCATAGCTGAAGATCACGTGACTTTCCCCTCACCCCCACCTCTTCCTTGGTGTAGTGAGCGTGGATGGGGAAGTACAAAATGTTGTGCAATGTGCAATTACTTTCACCACACAGTTTTTGCCTCATTTTGGTTGGATTGTCTGAAGACTCTGCAGGGTTAAACAAAACGCCATATTACGTGTTTAAACTCAAAATGGAAAGGAATTAGCCTCTGTTTTTAGGGTTCGTGAGGTAGTATGTGTATGCATAATCGACTTGGCAACGCCATCTTATCGCTTGTTGGGTGACAGCCCTAAGTTGGTGTCATGTTTGCGAACCGTGTGTTGCCTTACTAATTTGATCCGACTGAATGACAGGTCATTATCCTAATTGGGCTGAGATATAAAAGGTAAAGAGAAAAGACGCAGTCTGATCTCTTTTCTGTCCATGCGTACTAATTGGCGGAATTAAAATGTGAAATGCGTGAAACCAAATGTCTTCTCCATCTTTATTATGAGACACGCGTAGCTGGAGCAGAATTCCCTGAGTGCAGAGACAGATTTTACTTCTCTCTCTCTCTCTCTCTGTGTCTCTCTCTCTTAGGCTTTTCTGTTCATCAAGTAGAGTTAAAAACACACATGAATCCGTCCCAAAACTGAATCCTACCCCTGTGAACTCTGTCCTTTTTCCTTTCTGCCTTTTGGAGCTTTGTCTAAAGCCAGTGTCCTCACTTGAGCTGTGAAGATGAGATGTAATTAGACCTGTTAAACTGCAGTAAGTAGCCACGCAGCGGGCGAGAACGCTGCCAGCAGGCTAGTATTACTGCGTTAATCAGGGAATCCTGACCTCTGACTTTCTGAGACCAGATGACATCACTTCTGCTTTCCGATCGGCTCGCCGGCGTCTCCTTCTCCAAACTTAGAAGTATGCAGCTCTGGCGGTTCACAGTTTTCCTCCTGCTGTGTTTGTTGCCTATATTTACAGGTCTGTGTGATTGCAGCTTTACAGTTGGGTGTGTAAATCTGTCTGGAGTTGCGGGCAGCGAGTTAAAAAAAAACATCTACAGATAAACTTTGGTTTAGTCCTTTTTCAAACAAAGACGATGCAAGTTTAATTAAATGCGTTTCAGTCAGAAAGCTGGCACAAAGTTGTATGTAGTCTTGATTTTAACAGTCTATATATTTGCACGTTATACAAAAGATGATTCAAAGAGAAATATTTTCATATGGGTGCTTCAGCAGTGTGTATTGTAAAACCAGCATGTTGTATCTGCCAGTATCAACTGGAACGAGGACACTCGTACCAACTTTACCAAGAATTTGTTCAAAACTTAATTTATTTAAAAATGAAAATCTGTTGTATCTAAAATGAGAAAAGTTGTTTTCGGCAGCAGGTGCATTGTGTTTCTATTAAAGCAGTTTAGTCATAAGATTATCATGCCTGGTCCTAAAAAGAAAATCTTTTATAACGTAAAATTCTGCTGCTGGAAATGAACAAAGGAACATTTCAAAACCATAGTGAAGATGAAATGCAGTTAAAAATCGGAAAGCAAACTATCATAAATAACATGGAAATAGCTCCCGTTCCCCTCTCTGTTAAATAGTGAAACTCATCAGATTCAGGTTATTTTAATGCCAGAATGTTTTTTAAAATACATTTATTGCCAAAGTTGTACAGAAAATCTCCAACAGTGACCTTTCACCTTGGGTGCTTTCTATTTATAAAACTTTAATTGAAAATGCTCCATCCTGTTTCACTTCAGGTCAAACCAGTACAATAAACTTTTATTGACTTTTCTATAATTACACTTGTAGCTCTCATATGATCTATTCTTTTTTTTAACATGTTTACAGCATTCCTTGAGGTTTTGAGAAAATATCCCTTAGATGCATCTGTGCAACACCTCAACTCTCTAAGCTCTTTTATGCCAGGCAGTCTGACTGGAAAGGAGCGCCGTGCGACTCCACCCCATCGGTGTGTTCTTGTTGGACGAGAATACATGCTAGAACAGACCTTCAGCTTTTAATATTGGGTTAACACTAGGCTTAACTTTTGATCCAGGAAGTGTTATGTTTGTCAGCATTACAACCTATTGCTTCGCACCTTTATTTATGGTGGGTTTTACAGACTGCTGTATAAACAAATTTTCTTTGTCCACCTTTGATATGCTTCGTCATAACACTGCACTTCTCTGGACTTTACCAATTTGCACAACCTCTATAAATCTGAGATATCTCCCACACCAGTCTTGACTTACTGCTTTTCCGGTTACACAAGCAGCCAGCGTGTTAATCATTAAGGCAGCGGCCTTTCATGTGCGCTGCAGCTTTTATATCCCCTCATAATCAAATCGCCTGTTTTCCAAACTCTCGTACTTCTGCTTGTCACGTTGGGACGACACCTATGGATATTTACGGTCGTTTTGTTTGATATGGATACTGCAGGAAGTTTCCCATGACTGTGGCAAAATTATATTTCACCTGCGGAAAATCATCAAAACTCTTCGTCTATTCCTGTTTCGTTTTAAAACTGGTGTAAACAAAATACGGCTCCAGAGCCCCCAAAAAATCCCAGAGTCCTTAATCCAGTCAGAAAATCCAAAGCAAACAAATGCTAAAAATGTCATTTAATCGGCATATTGAGGGTGAATATTAAGATGAATAAGATTATTATTTACTGGGATGAATCATCGTATTAGATTACTGTATGGTAATTTATTGAAAGGCCTTTGTGTTCAAGGAGCAGATTAAATGTTTACTAAACATTATTACACTAACATATCATTGATGGAAGAATCTTTTTATGTTCATAAGAGCTACTCACTCCTGCTCTTGTACTTTGTATTCTTTCTGTCCTGAAAAATACTGAAAAGGTTTATGTAGCATTATCTAGGTGGATTATCTCAACACAAACTGAGGACCTTTTTCTGTACACAGGTCACATTGGTCATAAACATGGATTCTCAGTAGATCTGCTTTCTTCCATAACCTCTTGTAGCATTCACAAATGTTTCACAGATAAGGATCAAAATCCGTCATTGATGAGGATTTTGGAACATATTTGCTTGGAACATATTTGCTGCCTTGAAAGATGAGTACAAGCAATAGTGGTCAGTGTTCGAGTTAGGTTAGCCTTGTGAATTTGAAGTATTTCTAAGTTACACCCAATCATTCATGTTTTAAGATTTTTATTTGTAAGTATAAAATGAAGTATTTCTTGAGTTGCCCTGTTGTTTTCTCCTTTGCTAACGCAAACATTGACACTGTCACTACTAATTTTAAATTATTTATAAAGCTCTGAAAATATTGTGACTTACTAAAAGCACATAGTTTAGGATCTGGACTACTTGTAGTCCTTAAGACGCTACTTGGGATTTATAAAATCACTACTCTTTATAAAAAAAGAGGTTTAAGATTTTTGTTATGTACCCAATATTCATTGCACTCAGGAGCTGAATGTTTATTTTTCAAAGTTTGGATATTTGAGTGTCGCTCCAGCAGGTAACAACGTGTCCTAGAACGTTTTGGTTCTTGACAACTTTGGCATTAACTTTAGATAAAGTTAATGCCAAAGTTGCATTTATTTAAGATCTAGAAATTCATAGACGCTTAGAGTTTATAATAACTAACTGGGCTGACTGTCATGATAACTAATACAATTATAAACAAATGTCAACATATCAATTTTTACCATTACTTATCATGACCTATACTTGACATTGAATCCAACTTAGGAAATAGCCCAATAAAGTTTATTTCCTTTTTTCTCTCAACTCCTATTCTTAAATCTAAGTCAGTGATTTTCATCCTTTTCTTTGTCTTTTTGATGTGTCTTCTCCATCACCCCATATTCAAATGATTGCATGAACCCCTGACCACCTGTTCTGTTTGTTACTTAATTAATTTAAGTCATGTGTGGTAGACGGATTACGCCTAAAACATGTAGGAACGTGGTTCTTGAAGACCAGGATGGAGAGAACCGCCGGTGTTATGTGGGTCTAAACATGAGGAAATGAAGATGAACTTGTGGAAAACAGACAGAATAGTGCAGATATAATAAGATCAAGGCAGTGAAATTCAGAATATGGCAGTACTTTTGTTGCAAAATCATCAATCAATTTTGCTTTAGCTTTACTTTACAGCTCATGAACAGTTTACTAAATCATAATTACAATTCAGTGGTCCATGTGACGTTGTGGTTGGGCGATTATTTGCCTGTTACTCGGAAAGAAGACTTGTTTCACTTTCTGATCCATGTTTAGTTTATCGAGCAGACTGAGTCTCAGCAGTGCAGGCAGCACAGCACAGCGAGTCGGTGAATGTTGTTGTTGGATCAGTACCGATATTTGAGTTGCGCTCGCATCAATTGTGTTGCAATGATGCACATGTGCAGCATGGAGCAGTGCACCTCCAGCCATGGAGCTTTTCAACATGTCCAAAAATCTGTGGCAGGCCAGCACAGTTGTTTGTTTTAGTGTTGAAAGCACAGTAGAGCAATGCTGGAGTGATTATTTTCCCCTAAATCGGCAAATAATGAATTTCCTGAAACAACTATGCAGTTTTATGATGGAAATAATAGTTACTGAGCAGATTGCTAGCTCCTTTCTCCCTTATTAAACTATTGAAAATGATCATAAATATACACAGAGCTGCTTCTATTGACGAGTCTTGTCTTGGCTTTAATGCATGCCCTTTGAATTGCAATCCTCTGAGAGAGGAATAGAGAAAGTAAGAAATGCCAAGACAGCTTTTGTTTCATTTCCTGTAGTGGATTTAACAATGACTTTGCATAACTGAACAGCCAGATGCTGTTCAAATTGTATGAGTAAACAGAGGCCAAATTTAGTCGTACATCGAGTTCTTTTGTGTGCTTTTTGTAGGTAAATAAAAAGCAGCAGAAGAGTGTGGGAGTCGGCTGAAAGGTCAGGGCAAAGCATGAAGGAAGGTAAAGCCATTGCAAAATGCCATTGCGAAAGTGAATCTGAGGAGGTAGTTGAAACAACAAAACATGTTTTAATTTCACGCCTCAATGCCAGCCAGCGTCTGTGTGCCAGTGAGGTCATTTTTGTGGGTTTTTGTTTCTTAAAGACGCCGATGTTTAGTCGTAATTCAGTTCGTAGATGTCGCTTAAGTAGTAGCAGAAACGTAGGAGTTAATTAAGACGGAGCACAAGACCTCAGGATAAATGTAATAGAGACCTCTTGCATCAGTAGGACTCCAGGAACATCAACCCCATATGTGTTTGTTTTTTCTTTTTTTATTTGAAGCACTTTCAACAAAATATATCTCCTGGGGAGAAATGCTTTTTTTTTTTTTTTTTTTTTTTTTTGCCAACTTCATGTCTTCACAAGAACTGACTCTTGTTTAAACTCTGGTCTTAATTTTTTCTCTTTGAGCCGCAGAACATTGCAATTTAGCTTGAAAGAAAATTAGATGGTTTAAAAGAAAAACAGAATACAAGACTGTATTTTTTTTTGGTTTGTTTTTCTTGTAGGTATTTTATTTAGCTAACCTGACTGAATTTGTGACGCATTTTAATTTTTTTATGTTAATCCAGTCTTTGTCCGTGCTTGCCTGTTGGATTTAAATATACACTATTTGACTAATTTACAACTGAATTTCACTGGCAAACAAAGATGACTTCCCTAAAAGCAAAATCTACATAGACGGATGACTTTGTTCAACTGAGCGTGTGTGAGACGAGACGCTGAGATCTGCGAACATTAGCTTGAAAATTCGGACAACCAGAAGACTTTTAAAAATAATCCTGATAAGTTGTTTCCAAAATGCCTGTGTCACAAACTAAAATATTTTAAGGTCAATTAAGGCAAAATGAAAGAAATTTTGATACTTTACTTTTTACTTTTTTAGTTCACTACTCAATCATTAGTAATACTCTAAAAATGCCTTAACCAACTACTGCTAATAAACACATGTGAATTCATATGAAAGTCATTTTTCCCAAAGTCTTTTTTGTTGTTGTTGAACTTTCAAAACACGCCCTTTACTTGTGTTGATGTTGACGCTAAACTGAATGAGGAAATAATGTTTGCCAAATGTGAAAATGTCTGACTCACAGTGCATGTTTGTGCTTTAAGTTGCAACTTTAATTCCCATAAAGCTTCAACAGGTCGTTGTAATTTAATCGCCACCGCTAATCCTCCGGTTTTTCATATCATTGTGACACACAGTAACCTTTATTTGGCCGGTACGTTTACTCTGTTCCATGAATTTGGAAGGTCAGCAGTGAAGCAGAGCATCAGTGCCTGCTTTGTGTATCAACAGTTGCTTGTGGTTGATGATGTTTGGCCGTTTTCTGCGTGCCGGATCGGCCCGCATGTTGTACCCCTAAATAAGCCGCCGTTTATTTAAGCAGGCAGGACGATGAGAAGAACATCCCGTGTCAATGTTCACTTTGAGACTAAGAGGATTAGCGCAATCTGGCTAAGGCTCTGTTCAGTCTTGCGAGGAGCTGGCTGAACACAATCTGTCATTGATTTTTGACTCTCCTTTCCCATCCTCTGTCGAAGGGTTTCTGGTTGTAATCCCCGGTTTCTGCGCTGCGTTTAAGGTGATGTGGATGACGTTTGTTGGTGCCTAGATAAAATGTCCCTCGGCAGGAATTTAATTGTTCCTCGGGATTCATCCTCTCAGGGAAACAAGGTAAGAGATGGTAGTTCTCTAATAACTGGGTTCAAGCATAAACAGCGGGACTACTATATCATAAATATTGTTAGAGATCTAGTCTAAAAATGTATCTGAAGGGCCTTGTGGAATGACGTTACTCCTATCTCGTTTTACAATCAAACCTCATGATCAGATGGTCATGCAGCAGCCTTGTAAAAGTTATTTTAAGGCTATGAGCCGATAAAACCCCTCAAATATACATCATTACCAAATATAAGTTGTTCTCCAGCCTGAGACCAGCCTGCATATAATATGAAATACTTATAAGTCTCTATGGTCCCTCTGCATGGAAAAATGAAGTTAATTGGCTGGACAAATGGTGCAGGGTTCAGTTCTTTCCAGTGCTGAAAATGATAAATCCCAACATAGATGATGGTATGAAATTGAAGGAGGACTGCTGTTTACTTAAGGTCTTGTCAACACAGGAAACTGAAATCTCAAGGGAGGGCAGAGAAATTCCTTGTAAAACTTTGACTCTGTGCTTGTTAATTTCATTTCTTCTTCACATCCAGTGACTGTGCCACTAAGTACTCTGTCAGATGGGCCTTCGAGATGAAACGCCAGAGTTACACACACTTGCTGTGATTTGAACTGTAAAACATTTCACTTCTGTTCTTCCTGTGATTAAACACTGGGATAGTGGAGGCTGGGGAGCAGGCGAGTGGATATCATGAAGGGTGGAATAGGACAGATGCGAGGGGGTAAGGAAGGAGGGGATGAATGTGAACTTTTCTAGAACCTTCAAGGAAGCATTACGCAATCACGGCCTTGGACGTTTTTACTTAGCAGGATTTATCAAACTTTTTCAGAAAGAGATGCTTAGTAAAGATAAACATGAGTTGTAATGATAAAACCAAAAAGGGACAACTTCAGAGTCTTTACATGAGCCTTATGACGCGTCTTACCCCAAGTTTTAATGGTATTCTTTGCATTTTATTTATTTTAGAAGAACTGACTCAAGGGGTCTCTTTAAATTTATTGCTTTTGATTCAGTCTTCTACTTAAAGCATGGAAAAAATGTTTGAAAAACCAGCCAGTGAAGCTAAAATATTTCTTTAAATCAATAGTAAAGAATTATTTACTTACAACAAGCTCTTATATCTTGCTTAAAAGATTCTGATAAACTATTTTTTTTCTTATTTAAAGTGTCCAAAAAAATCTTTCCACTAGAAACTAGAGTAGAAAATACTTCAGGATTTAGTGTTTATGATCTTTGATGTAAAAGGCTCATTGCCCATAATAAAAAAGCTGAATGATTGTTGAGAGAGGAGTTGTCACAAAATGTGCCAAAATCACTTGTTCGGTTGAAGCAACAATTATTTTTAGAGATTTGTTTTTCTCCGGGTTGTTTTTGTATGATACTTAAAAATCTCTTTGACCTGGAAGAAAAATAAATTTGGAAGAAATCTATGGGGCAAATTGATGAAATCATCCTGAAAATGTTATGCAAACTGCCTGTAATTCAGTGGCAAAGTAATTTAACACCAACATGATGAAATCACATTGTGCAAGTGCTAGTATTCTAATAATTGAACGTCAACATGTAAACCTACAGATTTGAGACATTTTGTCAGAGCATGTAAAACAGAGAACAGATTCTTTTGAAAACTGTTTTCTAGAAATGATTCATGATCGAGAACTTGTGTTATTCTCAGAAGGAAGTGATGAAGAAACAATGGCCGGGAGAGCAAAGAGTGAATCAAGACAGCACTGACTGGAAGCTGGTGAAACTTGCCTTGATGTATGGGGTCTCTCTTCCTGTTTCACTGTAAACCTGAGAATATTGTGTCTTAGCAACCAATGAAAGTTTCTAATAACAAATTGTTCCCCCTTTAAAAAGTTCCCTTCATCAATCTCTGGGAAAATGAGCAACATGTCATCACAGTGCCTTCTGATGTCCTGCTGAATGAGGATGTCTGAAAGTTACACATTTGCAGAACAGTTTCAAGGTTTACACGTTCACCTCACACTGTTGTATATTAAAACATTTTATTTGAAACGTTGAGTTCGCTGGTCAAAACTATGAAAACTCCTCCTGCATATGTTGCTTTCTCTCCTCAGCCTTGTAGTACAGCTTTGGCAAAGATCGTATGAGTGCGTCGATGCTGCAACGTTTTTATTGGCTTGAGCTACTGAAGTATTAATTCTTCAGCCTTGGGAAATATTTGTCTAATCTTGTCTGTGTGGTGAAGTACAGCTGTTTTTTTTTCTTTTCTTCCTGCTCTGTCAGTTTTTTAGTGTTGCATACAGAAGGCTTTTCACTCCTGAGCACCCAGTGTTTTTTCCACCTTTCGGGTATTTAATTTCTGTAATCTTGAATCTTGGCTGGTAAAATCCAAATACAGGCTTACAGTCTGTGCTTAACCCTTGTTCTGCTTTCTGCAACCTGCTGCTTTTCTGTCAAGTTTGGACTGTTCACCCTTCATCTATAAAGCAATGATAAACTAAGGGACCATACATTTTTAATGCAGTTTAACACAAAAAAAAACATATTTTCTCATTTTACTAAAGATCTGGTCATCAGAATGCAGTTTGTACTGAAATTGTTTTTAAATATCCAAATATTTCCAGTAGACATTTTAAATCAGTTCATGTAGCTCCAACTTTTATTCGCTTGACTGGATAAAAGTTGTGTATCTATGGAGAGTAAATGACTAAGCAATTAATTTTCCAGCGGCTCAACAACTTGCTATGCTTTATTCTGATAAAAAAAATTTAATGATGTAATGGAAAAAATAACTGGCCCAAGGACTGAACCTTGTGGTACTCCATTAGTAACTCTGGAATCTGTAGGTTATTCATTAGCATAAACAAACTGGAACATGTTAGAAATATGATCTAAAAAAAAGTAAGCTGCTTTTCCCTCGATTCAAGTGGAGACGCTGGTTAAAATTCCTGTTCGGAAACTGGAACAGGTTCCAGACTGTGTTGGTGGAAAAGCCCTTTAAGTCGTGGCAGCATCATGCTGTGGTGATATTTTCTTCATTCTGCACAGCTGATGAGGCATTTATGTGAAAATCAACATAAGTGCGGGTGAATCTGGGAAGAAAGAAGGTTGAAACTGCAAAACACTTGTTGAGGTTCACCTTCCAGCAGGTCGATAACCCAAAACGCACAACCAGACCTACCATTGGTTTGAAAGGCCTAGTCAAATCTAGACACAAACCCAATTGAGAATATGTGGCAACATTAGTACTTGTGTTCAGTGTTTGCTCAGAGGAAGTGGTGACACATCACACTACTCATATATTTACTCATAAAAGGAAAATAGGGGGAATGTTTTTTCTCTCACTGATGAGTTATGAGCTACATTGTCTTGAATGTCACACGCCGTAAGGATTGGTCCCCCTCTGGGCAAATTTATGATCAAAAGCATTTGTCCGTATTCCCAAACACGACTGTGTGATGTCAGATTTAAATGGGATATTTTCTCATTTTTCAGCCTGCTTGCCGTCGGTCTGTGTCATGCAGCTCGCCTTGTGTTTAGCGGTTCGCTCTCTGCTTTGGTAACAAAACACTGTTGACATTGTCCACTGTGAATCAGGCTCAGGGTGGAGAAGGGGATACGGTGAGGGAGGGAAGAAAGTTGTCCGACGCTGCACTCGGGAGCTCCGTGCGACCCCGCCGCAAATAGAGAGGAATGGTGGGTGAAAGGCCAGTGGCTGCTGCCAAAACTGAAACCAGCAAGGCTATTTGCTGTGGACATAGAAAGTGAACTGGGACTGGCTTGACTTCAGGGCTTTCCATGTAATCAAATAGGCATTTAAAAGGCTGACACCCACTCTTAAATCAACGCAGATGTTTTGAATGGAACGATATTGCACTATTATCCTTTAATAAGAGAGTCTGCTGTGTGGCCGTGTTAGCCTCTTAAATGCTGATATGTATAGTGTGAGAAGCATGGATTTACTGATTATCCTGGTGATTCATGCCTGGCATGAGTGGCCTGTAATTACGGTTGAGCTAATGCAGAAATCACTTGGACCCATGCAGCTTTGGCAGCCTCCGCAGATCTACCGGCTTGCATTTTTATTATGGTTCTTATGAAAAATAAAAGCAAAGGTCACAAATTATTCACATCTAAACTAGTTTTATGGTGATTGTGCTGTATACTTTTTTTTACTAGCTATATATAGTACTTTTGTAACAATGTCTGGTTGTATTCTCCAGTGAAGGATATAATCACTGGTATTATTGTCTTTTCTGTAAGTAGGTGTTTTACAGTGCTTTGCAAACATATTCAGACGCCCCCAACTTTATTACATTTTGTCATGATACAGCCAAAGACTCCATTGTATTTCATTTGAATTTCCTTGGCTGTGAAGTAAAACTCTCCCTCAATACTTAAAGCCATTCTTCATAAAATACCCCAAGCTGGTTGGATGGAGAAGCATCTGTCCAAATATATTTAATGAAAAGACATTTGGGTTTGTGATTGGAACACAAAAAGACGTGGGAAAGTTCCAGGGATGCAGACATTTTTGCAAAGTCATGAACCAACTTTAAATATGTGCCTCCACTACCTTTGAGATAAGAAAAAGTCCTGGATTTTCTTTTTTAAGCTATAGAAAAGGAAAATTTGAAAGTAGCAATGGAAGCTGAGACATACAGGACTTCTGACTGAGAACCTCCATCACAGCGTCGTCACAGATCGCCTTACGTCACGGTCAGTTTTGGTCAAGTGCATTTCAGAATGACCCTTCTTGAATTTCCTGGATCAAACCAATTCTGCTTAAGCCCGTGTTTGTCTGAAAGCTGCTTACAGAGTTTGGTTGTTGTGTGTTTGCTGTAATGTTACATAAGTCTGTTCATTCCTGGGCTCCGTTTTTTTTAAATTATCTGAATATGTTTGTCTTTCAACACCTGGACACTGTTGCACCATCTGCTAACGGGATAAATCTCGGTTCCATTCTTCCAACTTTGGGTTTTCTTCGATAGAAAACCCAAAGGTGTCCATTTTTTTTCTAGAGAATTTATTAAGAAGCAAATTTGCACTGAACATTTTCAGTCTGAGATGGGGGATTTTCTGCTTATTTTGTCATATCATAAATCTTTTGGTTGTCTTGACTTGAATGTCTCTCTTATTGAAAAGCCGATCGCTTCCTGTAGCAACCGATGTCGACTTTAGACAAGCAATATGTCTATTTTTAGCTTGGAGATCCAGGGCTGATTGAGTGAGTGAGTCACTCAAACTATTGGCAGCCATAATTAAGAAAAAAAAGCCTTGATTGTTTTGGCAACCCAATTAAAATTTGAAGCTGTAGCACAATCTTAAAACCCAGTTTTAAGAATAAAACCCAAAGATTCTTTTCTTGCTCTTCAGAAGATCTCTGACAGGAAGTCACTGTTTGCAGTAAACACAGATAAGCTTTTTCTGTAGACGAATAAACACGTCTTATTTGGTGAAACCTGCAGCTAAACATGTTTTATGTATGACATGCTGAACATGCGTGGATGTGATTTAAATATATTAAGAAGAATGCTTCTTGTTGATGCTAGAGGATGTTATCTGAGCTGTTCATCTCTTCCCCGCGCTGTTTATTTCCTAAATATTAAGCTGGTGTGTGCAGTGCTGTTTGTTTCCATTTGACTGCACTTGCTGCAGTGCGGTATTGAAGTCAGGGTGCATTGCTTTAATACAGTAGTTTTGGTAGTTGCATTGAGTTACATCAGGTATTTTTCTTGAAGGAATCCACACTTGATAGATCAGCTCTTCTTTCATTTGAACGCTCTTAAAATCTTGGAGCTAATTGGTGCTATACTTTGAAAATAATTAAAGGATGTCAACATTTTCAATTTCATATTCCTGCTGTGATCATGCTCACAGTTTTGTGTTGACTAGTGTGTCAGTGACCCTCATTGCACATTCTGGTGTGCAAAAGTTCATTCCTTTCGCGTGAAAGTTTGATTATTTTCTTGATTTTTAAGACCGAACAAAAAAATGCAAATATTTTTCTTTCTTTTAAAAATCTTGTGCAGCAGATTTCTTTGAAGAGAAATAAACAAATTTGTTTCATGTAGCATTTAAAATATCAAAATGTTTCCTGTGCTCTAAACTTTCACTGACTGAAATGTTTCCATTAAGCTATTAAAAAGTGCAACTGTGTTTCTAAATGTTACACAATGATTCCAACCAGTCATATTTTGAAACATAGGCACAGTGTTTATTGCAACCATGAATAGCAGAAATAATTACAATGATATCAATCATTGAGGTTTGCACACCTTTATATTATGGGATGTCTAATTATCATGTGAACTTTTTTCTCTGGCATTAACAAATCAATATTGCTCATCCCCATGGCAAGTCGAAAGTCTGCTGAAGTTTCTCACATTGAAAAGTTATTTTTATTTGATTTCTTTTTTTTTTTTTTACCAATTTACTGACCTTGACTGAAATATTTGATAACTTGAATCATTTGGAATGCATGATTTGACTTTTTGCAGTATATTACAATGACATTTGTTGTGAATTAGCGCAATATGAATAAATTGTAATGAATTTAATATTTTTACTTGTGTATACATACCCAGGAACAAAATATTTTAGTACTTACTGAACTATTGTATTCAGAAACGTATGCAAGAGATGCATAAACATTGCTAAGAGCTAATATACATGTCTTATCATCTTAGATTGCAAGTGTTATATTGGTAAAAATATATTTATTTCATAACAACTGACATGAAAGGACACATTGTGAGTGTCTATCGCTGTTGCTCTTGCTACAAAGGTTTGCTTGTATTTGTCCTAGGAGAGCTTGGATCATGAATAATCGCTTGGGGGAAGCAGAGGGCATTTCCTTCCACACACTGCTCTCACCTCAGTGTATCTTTGTATGCTCAGGGAGGGTCTCTTCCTCCCCACTGCGCTTTGTTATGTTGTCTGAGCTTCACTGTGTCCTCTTAAAGGAGCACAATAGGGCTGCAATAGACAACGCTGAAGAATGGAATATGCAGTCAGTTTATTCCTGTAGATGTTGTTTACTAGATGCCTCCAACAATGAGGTTTTCTGCTTTAAAATTGGATTTTGATGAAACTGGTTTTACATTTTTGTCATGCAAGAAAATTGCCTCTAGTTTGTATATTTTGCTGAAGAAGAGGCAATGGCACATCTTGTGTATTATTCAGCAACCACTTGTTTTAGCAATTAGCCATATTAGAACAATTAAAAAGGCATTTTCTTGGAGTATTGACGACTGAATGGTGGCCTGTGCAAACAGATTTTACTGGACGATAAATTGTCCCAAAAGTTACAGTGAGAATTCAATTTTTGATTTGATATCATTTTTATGGTAGTGGCATAATAATCCAAGAGCACATTTTCAAAGATCAATAAACTTCAAATTCTAACAAACTTAATCCTGGAACTGGAAGACCTTTAAAATATCCAAAATAAACATAATAATCAAAACAACAAATAAAACGAATTACAAAGTCTTTTTAAACTAAATTGCCTTCCAAAAATAAATGAAGTAAGCTGGGACCAAAGCGCCAGACTGAAGACATCCAGTTTTTGCATGAAAAATGATGGATCTTGCAAATAAAAATGACTGACCCTGTTTTAATAACAGTCCGGTTACTACCTTAACTCTGACACTTCCCAGCTCTACCAGTATTTCCAAACCCGGCGTCTTGCATGACAAAGGTCAGCAGCTCAATCATAAAACAAAGAAGCTTGGCTTTCCCAATGTCTTGCTCTCTCTCACTACTTAGCAGCCTGAATGCACTGCGTACCTGTGTCGTCATGTTATAAAAATCTTTTCTTCTTGCATGTAACTGAGGTTTTCTCAGTCTCCACACTGAAGCGAATTCTCATCTGTTTAACCTGCAAGTTGAAATGATCCAATTGCTTCAAGGAACTGATTTTTCTCTAGTTGTTCCTTTGGTTTTATTTTTCTTCTTGCATCCTTGCAGACACAAAACCTGATATCATTATTGTTTAAAGAAGGTCTGGCATTCCTTTTATGAAGGTGTCTTGGGTCCAGCTGTGTTGCATCTCCCTTCCAGTCTTACCCTTTTTTTCTTGCTTTTTTCCGCAGTTGGACAACATTCTCTACCCACCTTCGATACTCTTGAGAAAGTCCAGTATTCCTGAGCTAACCCACGGATTAAGTCCTGCTCTCAAGTTCAAGCGGCATCTCGGCGAGGATGGAAACCAGCTCCGTAGAAGGAGCCTCGGCGGTGGCTTGACAGGTAATTTCTTCATCTCTGTGTTCGTTCTTTACATTTTACCGCCAGGTTTGATTTAAAGTGATCCAACACATGCTGCATGTAGTTCCCTCTTTCTGATTTGTCCTCGTGTTTTTATTTTACAACGCCATTATGACTCATCGCTTTGGCATACAAATGAGAAATGCATGACGTATTTAGTTTTCAAAAGCACAAAGCACATGGAGGGACTGTTTGTGGATTTCTGCACAGCCCATGTTTACAGTAACTAATCCTGCTAAGACAATAAAAAGGCTCATCTGGGTCATTTTTCTGCTGCCTCCTGATGGTAACCCGGCTTCACTAATCATTCTTCCTGCAGCTTAAGAATGATTTGTCAAGGTTAATGTCATACACAGAGAAAGATTTGACACTAATGGTAACCACATCTCTGCCTGCAGACCAACATGGTTGTCAGCAAAAGGAAATAAATAGCCAACGTCTTTACACCCCAGTCAAAACATGTTTGACTTTAAATGTGTTTGAATAGGAAGGAGCGAGACTTAAGGACTTTCGGTATAATTTGACAAGTTCAGTGGATTAACATGATTGAACCCGTTTCCAAAAAGAGGATTGGCTGATCCTCCTGTGAACAGTTTTCTCTTCGTCTACCGTTTTGCTCAGAGTGACTTGAAGAAAGTCTGTTCAGGTGCACAGGCTCGCAGCCCGGGGCCTTCCCAGGTGAGGACAGGAGAGAGCTTTCAAACTTGCCGGGCGAGTCTAGTGAGCCGCTTCAGATAAAATAATTGCAGGTTTTCCAACAGGTCACTGAATGTTTTTCCGTCTATGCGAATATGAAAGTTGCCTCAGAGGGAAGTTGTGGAAAACTCAAAAGACTTTTACCAAATCAACCCCATTAAACTCAAGTGGAGATTTATTGGTTAACATCCTGTTTATTAAGCTTAATGTGTGAATTAAATCTTTTATACAGCACCCTGTTTGATTTGGTTCTTAAGCAAGGCGATGTTTCAGTATAAAAAGATCATCTCCCTCTATTTTTAACGTATTCAAAGGGCCACATTCAAGTAGTGAGCAGGGTGGATTCAGTCTGTGGGTTGCTAATTAAATAGGCTTATTGTAAAATAAGCATTATTTAATAGTTTACCTTTTAACCAACAGTAGCTATTATTTATTTCAGCTGAATCTTTCTGGGGTTTTTTTTTTTTTTTTTTTTTCTTTTATTTTTTTGGTAAGGGTGTGAAAGACGACAGAAGAATGGCTGTAACACAGAGAGCCAGTCAAAACTAGCAGCTCACAGGGCGAAACGATGCATGATACCGGGTTCATAAAAACGAGCTGGGACAAGATTTTCAGCAGTATTATGGGGAAAACAAAGAGTACTGATTTTTATTTTGTATACTTTTCTGTCAGGCAACCAAAATCCTACCACGTAAATATTTAAATGGTGACAAACTAAACTCTTCTGCGAGTGAAGAGGAATCTTTATCATTTTAGGAATGATAATTGATAAGTTTTTAGCAATACAGATTCCATTATCGATTTTCATTGGTGGGAAATAATCTTTATAATTAAAAAAATGCACTGTGCACGTTAAAAAAACAGGAGTCAAGAGCATCAGGAGTGTTAATGACCTCACGGCTTTCTGGTGTGTTTGGTTTGTTATGCTCTCTTTGTGATGTCAAACTCTGTGAATGAGCTGAATGACTCCTCGGTCAGTCGGTGAGGGTGGCCGCACCGCTAATGGGCTGTTCATCATGGTGGATTAGTGTGCAAGAAGGGAGCTGGCGCTGACTGTGTGGACAGAAAGAAAATACAAAATCGACTGGCTGGGCTTTTGTTCTTGTATCGTTAATTTCTACAAAGCAATCAATTAAAAATGCTTTAATTGCAGAAGTTAAGCAAGGAATTTAAGAAAAAAATCAATTTAAATATCAATTTTTAAATCAATTTAAAAATTGATTTAAAAAAAATGTGCTCATTCAGTCTGTATTTAATCAGGAAAGTGACAAATAAGATAAAAAATCTACTTTTGGTCTTGATGCTCCAAGTTGCAACAACCAGAAAACACAAACATATTCAGCAATTTCTTTAAAATCAAAGTAGACAGTCGGATTAAAAACAATTGATCACAAGTAACATTTTTCTCCTCATACCAAGGTTTCGGTCTTAAAAATAAATTGTCCCTTAAGACACAAACCAGTAAATGTCTCCTCTGTTCAGTCTGCCTGCTTTGTTTGTGTACTGCAGTAAATTAGAGCAGCTCAGACTCTATGTAATATGTGGCTTGAAAGGCCTGATTTCTGAGCTTCGCCTTGCTGGTGAAAATGTTCACCTTTCAGTTAATAAAACCTGTGCAGCGTTGAATAAATGCATTAACCTTTAGTGCCTGGGCTGCAAAAAAACAGGATAAATAAACAAAGCTGAAGCCTGTTAGTGCTTTATTTGTGCAGTCAAAGCATGATGAATATCTTTCCTTTTGATTATAGACTGGCTTTTTTTTCTGCTGGATATGTTTTTGACTTCTGAAGCTTATTTTCACATCCAGCAGACACAACACTGAGCACTAGGTGTAAATTAAAGAGCTGAATTATTCACCAGAAAGGTCAGCAAACATTAAGTAATGTTCTTCTGACTGTGTGATGTCAAAAGAGGAAAACAGATGTTTAATTTATTTATTTATTTTTTTTTACAAAAACCTAAACTGTGAGCTTGGTGACTTAATTTCCCTAAAGGTTGAACGGTTACGTCAGTGAAATGGGAACCACCCTTGCTTGACTTGTTGCAAATGGCTGTACTGGAAACACATTTTAGTTAGATTTTTTTGCAATATGAAGTCTAAACACAGTTGATCTGACATTCGCATAAATGTCTATTTTGAAATCCAGCCTGACCCAAATACCCCTAAGTGCTGATACACACCTTTCCAAGTGTTGAGTTATTTGTGGCGGTTTCCTTTATGTCGGGATGCGGAGGGCCGTCGTGAGGGAAAACATTTGCCGGTAAGGAAGGAAAGGCCTCACTTTTCCCTTCTCATCCTGTCTGTTCACACTTTAATTTTCCTGGGTTTAAATCATTGATCATAGAGAGACTGAAGAAGATGAGACAGAACAGACAATTGTTTCAAAGTTATATTTTAGTTCAGATTTTAGTGTTTTATGACTTTGGCAACTTGACTTTTTTCAACCCCAAAACATTTTTTTTTTTGTTTATATTTGCCATTATTGACATAACATTAAAGCTTCAATATTTGATTTTATCCTGGGTTAAAACAATATTTTATCAAATGAAAATTGCACAGACTCCCTTCCTTTGTTTTGTTAGTTTCTCATTGGGGGAAAAACAAAACCCCAGCCCCAACAGCAGCTTGTTTTTTCCCTGATAGTAGAAGAAAACTAAAATGCTCAGATTGATATAAAAGTATTTATGGCGACTCGGTGATTCATCAAATGATGGTGTGATTTGTTTGCTGAGGTCATTTTCAGTGTGCCATCTTTTATCTTGGTGTACTGAAACTCAGTGATAAGAGGAGGCAATAATAAAAGATGGAATTGACTAAGCAGCTTTTACTGCCATCTAGCTGCAAGCCACAGAAACTGATTAAACGCTGCTTTTCTAAAAGTAACTGAGTGAACTAATGTTTTATTGTGGCCTATTTTCCTTCTTGGACTAGGATATCTCTATTCTGGGATTATGTAGTTTAGGTTGTGAGCTCTTAATAAGCTCACAACCTATTTAACCGTTTTACTTCCTGTTTGCACATAAGAAGGTTTATCTTAATGTGGCTCAGAGGAGCTGACAGCAGGGATTTTCTCATGTCGTGGGTCATCCTTTGACCTGTACTTGATAAAGGTTATTATAAAATGCAAAACTGTTGAAGGATTTCTGTCTCTTTCACTGCAGGTAGCATTTGAATGCATGAGGAAAGTTCAAACAGCTACAAAAGTTGCATTCAGGGTTTAAAATCTCGTTGTAATCTAACACTTGTGTGGTACGAGTAAACTAAAATGTTAATCCAGGTGAACTGCTTGTTTGTACAGGTTTTGTTGTTGTTGTTGTTGTTTGTGCATTTCTAAACTTGGGGGGACAGTACTTCTCCAAGAACCATAAAGTGTCTTCCAGAACACACACAAATCATATCAGGATCTCTACACAGTTTTGAAATTGACAAAAAATGACTCTGAATCATATTTTGCTGTCTTTTTTTTTTCTTTCCTGCAGGAAAGTACCTGTTGCTGCAGTCGATGCAGACGATGCTGCAGTCATCCTCCGAGACCTCTAATCTGGTCCGCATGCGATCCCTGAACCTTGGAAAGTCAGACCCTTCCCTCACCTCTAGCACGGTGAGTGATCACTATTTCTGCTGACCATCCATCCATTTTCTGTTCACCCTTGTCCCTCCTGGGGTCGGGAGGTCCTGGTGCCTATCTCCTGCGAACATTCTGGGCGAGAGGCGGGGGTCACCCTGGACAGGTCGCCAGTCTGTCACGAGGCAACACAGAGACAGACAGGACAAACAACCATGCACACACACACATGCCACACACACCTAGAGAGAAATTAGAGACAACAATAAAGAGAGAGAACAGCCCATTCGTCCTGTGCTTAATTTGAGCAGATTGTGATCGCACAAACCAGCAATTGTTTATATGGAACAATTATCAATATTTCACCAAAGCTTCCACATAAATTGCTAGTAATTATAAAATGCATGCAGTCGAATAAAACGACACATTTTTCCTCACTGCTCGAGATTAGATCGGACCAAACTCTTCCTGTTTTAGGTCCTTGGTTCAAATGTATAATATGTACCCAGAATGCATTTATACAGTCTACTTATGGGATAATTTCACTATTTATTTGAAAAAAAATCTTAACAGAATGATTTGACTAAGTACAAATAAGAAAATGATGTTCAACATTTAATTAAGTTTTGCGATTTTAAGCCAAACATAATATTGAGTACATTGCGGTCTTTTATTTTTATTTATTGCTTCTGACCTGTGGCGTAATGACTGGAAATGCTGTTTAGTTCATGGCTTTCTCATTAACTTGACTGGTTCAAAATGTGAATTCAACTTTGCACATTTCAGCAGCAAGGCAGTTCAAAGTGCTTTACATGAGCGAAAAAAACATAACATAGTGAACCACAGAAAAAACATATGCATTATAGTCACAAAATAAAGATTGAAATAATAAAAAGCTGTAATCCAGGCTAGACTTGATCTATATTTCACTTATTAATCAAAGCCAAAGAATGGGTTTTTAGCCTTGATGTGAAGGAAATTCTCAGAAGTGCAGCATGAAAACTGAATACTGTTTCTCCATGTTTGGTTGTGGTTCTGGTAGACCAGAACCAGCAGACCAGAGAGGTCTGGAAGGTTGATGCAACGACAGCAGATCTTTAATGTATTTAGGTGCTAAACCATTCAGTGCTAAATATTTTGAACCGTATTCTCTGAGCTACAGGGAGCCAATTTAAGGACTTTAAGGACTTTGACGTGCTTTATCTCCCTTGTTTTAGTGAGAACATGAGCAGCAGCTCTTTTCAATCTAGAAATATAAAGGCGAAAATACTGAAGAACTCCTTTGGACGTATTACTTCATCCTTCCTTTAACCACAGGACAAAAATGACCTTCATAACGTTGAAGGCCATTTTTGCTCTGCTTTCTCATCCCACAGCGGCGCACAGTGGGCTGTCGTGATCTTATTGTCTGAGGAGTGAGATACAATCAAATTCAGAGGCCAGTCTAATAATGTTAGGCTGAGAGTCATTCCCGTGTGTGTGCTCTATATCACTTTGAGAAAAGGTTAATTTAATAAAGCATGTGAAGCTCATGTCTGTGTCCACACGTATGTTTGAGGGGCTTTAGAAGAACTGCGGGTCTGACACCAGAGCCTCTGTGATGTAAGCATGAGAAAAGCCACTGTAACCTGAACTGTAAGGAAAATATTTGTTTTATTTGCAGAATTTATACAAAATTTTCATAGACGTTTGCACAAACAAAGCATTCATTTATGTATAGATCACATTTGATCAGGTTCATGAGAATGAAAAAGTTAGGTTCAGTGTGTGTAAAATATTTCCGTACACATGGGGGCGCTGGTGCTTTTTCCCTTAATCCTCAGGTAGTTGAGCTCCCTGTCTTGTACAAGGCACAATATAAAGCCCCCTCGGTTATTTTGGCCCTGCTGTGTGAGTGATCACATCATTCTGTGTAACGTAATTGTCCTGCGGCTCATGCATTGATTTAATTTGGGTTTTACAGCTCGACAACCTGAGAGAATCCTTAACATCATTGACTTTGCCAGAATTGTGAGATTTGTTTTATTGTGTTTCTTGACTGATCCTCTTAGATGATGATTAATCTGACAACCACCACAGGAAGGTCGCAGCTCACCAGATAAGGACAGCTCACCAGATAAGGACAGCTCAGCGGGAGAGATATGAGAGCCTGTGGCCAAATGCATTCTGCCTTCTCTTGCCAAGGCGAGGCTGAAACATGATTGAAAAGTGCATTGTTTTTTGTTTTATCATTTTTTTTCAAAGGTTGCTGCATGAAGTTGTTGTAAGTCGTTTTAATGTTGGTAATGAAGTAAAAGCTGTAGAAATGGAAACGGCTAAATGCAGGAACGTTCATTCTGTGTTTGATTCTGGTAAGAGGATTGTTATACATGTTCTGTAGCATGACTGTACTTCAAGAGCTATTTGTGTCTTTAATGACTTTGTTGACACCTTGTATTAATGTGATGTAATCGCACATATTTTACCCATATACACACACCTCGCATTGTTCCTGAAAAGCTTGTATTCCGTTTAACAGAGGTGAAATGGCATCACCTATTATTTGGTATTGCAACTAAATTTAAACTGTAAGCAAATGCACAAGGTTTTAGTTTTTTTGAGTTTTCATTTATTGAAAACATAATGGAGCACAAACCATGAGAACCTCTCAAATAGCTCACCTCCAAAATAACTCGGTTTTTCCTTGGTAATACAAATTTGAGTTGTAAGAAATTGTAGTTTCCATTGTAGCTCTGGCTGTGTTTTTAGAGCTGCTGCTCTGTTCTCCCGGTCAGAAGTCTTTTGTGGCCTCCAACAGGTTTTCTTCCAGAGTTATTCTGTGCAGCACATGGCTTTCTTCCTGCATATTTCCAAAAAGGCCAGGTTTGTAGAGTGCATTACAAATGGTCAACAAATTCTTTCAACCAGAGCTGTAGACCTCTGCAGCTCCTCAAAAGTTACATTTATCCTCTTTGGTGCCTCATTGATGAATTATTTTTCAGATGTGTTGAACATGTGAAAATTCTATTTTATTTCCTAACCCTGGTTTAGAGTCCTACATATATTTTTACCTGCATCGTTTGTCCAATTGCGCACTACTTGGAGGTGGTCTATTTTCCACCGCTTTCCACAAAGCTGGGAAAGACGAGAAAAACAAAAGCCACAGATACTTCAGCTTCTTAATAGCAGAAGCTTGCTGCTCCTTTCTTTTTCTGAGTTTTGATTATCACTTTGAAAATGAGTTTTTCTGTTTTGGGAGGAGATGGTTTTCTGAAACCGTATCACAACACAATCATTAACAGGGGCCCTAATTAACCGAAGATGATGCGTGTGAATTACACTGACAGAACAGCATCTGTCACACTGATAGTTATGAGACTCGAAAGCGCAGCAATCTAGTCGCTGAAAATGATTGAGTGGAGGGGCTGCCAGCACGCAGGCTGTATTACAGCATGAGACTGCCAAGTCAAACAATGTTTACAGCATATTCAGAAATAGAGCTGCACAATATATTGTCACCGTTGTTTCAATGTTTTCAGTACAGAGGTGGCAACAGAACTGCTTGAATATGTAAGTGGTTGGTTTTGTGCGTTTCCACTGCCATGCTATAAACCCTGCTTGCTAATAATACATTCGTCGCTGTCCTTAATGGCTGCAACAATTCAGATCTCTGTGGCTCTACAGCTCCTAAATTTCAATCTTAAGACTTTCATCACAATTTTCAATATTGTTGGAGTGACGTATTTTACTAATGAATTCCTCTTCAAAAATAATTATTTGTAAATCCTGGTCCTCAGATATTTATCACACCTAGACTTAGGGCTGGGCGATGTATCGCGTACACTCGATGTATCGCAATATTTTCAATTTACGATGGTTAAAATGGCGATATTAAACCTTATTTCTCACCTTGTTATCTAGTCATACTGTAGACATACTGTAGACAGTTCATAGCAAAACACTTCATCCCTTTTTATATGAGATTACATTTAAGTCTAGCAGGGAAATGGGGAAGGGAACATGCTGCAAGGGATCTATAGTTTAAAATAACATTGGAGCTCATTTAAGAATATTGTAATATATATCAAATATCGTGATATATATCAAGTATTGTGATGTAGCAGAAATATATCAGGATATTAGAGTCTTTTCATGTCTCCCAGCCCTACCTACACTTTGGATTTATGGGTAGTTTTGCTTAGGTTATAATGATTTATTTATTTTAATAATAATTTTTCTAAATTGTTTTATTTTTTTTTCAATGTTTTGAGAATAATAAATTTAAACCACACCAGGAATCTTTTCCTCTTGAAAAAAATTGTCTTTGAATTGCTAAGACACACACAGCCTGAAATTTTCTTTGAATATGTTTTTCAAAGTTTTAAATTCTCCCAAGTTGACTTTCTTTTTTCCCCTTGTACGCCTCACTGAAAGACGAACTGAAACTATTTTCACCTTGGCTGATGTTTAATTTCTATTCTTACTATTGCAGCGAAAAATATAATTGCCTTTTCCTCATTAAAAACATCCGATTTGGCCTTATATCGGGCAATTGACTAGTAGAGGCCCTTAAATCATCAAAGAAAAATGCTGTACAAATGGTAATTTCTTTTTTATTAGTTTTATTTGGCTGCCTTGTAAAAAGGTTCCTGTGAAAGTGTGACAGGTCTCGCCTGAAGGCAAATAGTGGGTGACACAAGCTGACTTCCTGTTAAACCTCAGGGGGAGTAAGGGACATGGTGGGATCACGTCATTAAAATACTCTCAGTCAAATCTCAAATGGAGGCGCATGATTTTAAAGCAGATGGTTGTTACATTCAACCTTCTAAAGAAAGGAGGTAGGAACACGGAATATGCAAAAGGTACCAAATCAGTCACTGGGAATATAAAATAAATGGTGAAACTTGGATTTGAATGCGTTTTTCTCCCCTATTTCCAATATCTTTCCAGCTTTCTCCTCTGCCTGCGTTGCTGTGGACCCTCTGTTATTGTCTTTTCACCTCCTCTGCGCTCCCCCTTCATGCCCCTGGGTGTTCATTGCTCTGTCACAGGCATGGCACCGGCCTCTTGAACGTGATGCTCTCTGGCAGAAAATCAATAATTCACTCCCGGCATGATATGGAGATAAGATTGTCATAATCCTGATGTTGTGCCTTCGTGGACTCTCATTTTCCCTGGTAATTGCCACTCTGTGATGTCCTTTGCTGATATCATGATGGTCACAGCAATTTCTTGTTGAAAAGACAAAAAAAAAAACTTCACTTTACCCAGGCAAACACAAGATATGTCATATGCAAGTGTTGCCACAGTGTTGAGAAAATAAAACCAGTGGATGAAGATGCTTTCTAGAGGTGCGTAAAGTGTCTGCAGGGCTGCTTATGATGGCGTGTCGGAGCTTAAAGATTGATCTGCTTGTTTTTATTCAGCAGTTTTGGGCTTATGGTGGAGCGCTGGACATTTTTGTACTTTGCAATGATTGATAATGAAACACAGTTTCATTTATTTTGGAGCTGTCCAGTTAATAACTGGAAGCTGCTGTTACAAGCTCCAGAAATGAACTGGAAGGCTTTTAGCACCAACCTATGTTATACAAATATATTTACATGCGAGACTCATTTTAAAGGAAGGAAACATAGCTCTAGAGTTTCCCTGTTTTGTTGACCTGCGTTGGCTAATGAGCACCGTTCAGGCGACCAAACTAATAGGAAAAGCATTTTACAGACCTCCAGGGGTTTTGACCTGTTTGTTGATCTGAATGAGGAAAAAAAAAAGTCCCACATTTTAATATTCCATTTTCTAAACGTTGCATCCATCCAGTCCTCTGTCAGTCTGTCTATTCGTCCATCATCCTCCTGTTTGACAATCAATCATTCTCTTTCTCCATTTGTTGATTCATCCATCCTATCATTTACCATCTGTCAGCAGAACCCATTGGTTTGAATTATCCATCTGCTAGTCTGTCCGTCTTTTTTTTCTGTTCGTCTTTTTCACAGTAGTTCATCTTTCCTTCTCTCTTTCTCTAACTCACCATTCATACAGTCCAGAGTTTAGATCGGGTCGTAAAAGTCCAATCCACCTTAAGCCTGATCCGACTAATTAACTGGAAACGTAGGCCGGAGCTCTAAGTAAACTCAACATATAATACAGTTTCTAGGCGAATTGGTCAATTGGTGTAATTTTTCCCGTTTGTAGCTGTTGTTTAGCATGTTCCAGCTCCATTTTGTCGCTTGTTGCAGCTGCAGGGTGAGTCAAGTGCAAATGTGAGATGTGTGACTGATGGGAGCGGAGCGTGGGCATGATGCAGTGTGCTGCACTTTTACAGCCTAATGAACTCCTGAACTTTAATTTATTTATTTCCTCACAAGGGTAAAGTACCTTCTCCTCTATTTAGACTAACACAACTTTATATCCCATAAGCCTGACTAGACTGCGAGATTTTGCTTTTTTTCTTCTTTTTTTTAAGGTCGGTCACAGCTTGAAACCGTGGAGTAGATGAGGGACAAAGAAAGCGTAGAAAATATAAGATGAATGACTTTTCAAAATGGATGCATCGTCTGAGCATCTACTCTGTCGCCGCAGGGAGTTTTATTTATTTAGAAGAGATTTTAAGTCATTCTTGACAAACATTGTGAAAAGAAATTCTTGTTTATCACATTAAGAGATTGTAATTCTTTCATCTGCTCTGCTTTCTTTCATTTCCCCTTCCCTTCCCTCTGCTGTTTGTACTTTCCAAAGTCCATGTTTGGAAATTGATGTCATACTTCCCCAAAACATAAACATGGCAGGGTTTTTTTTTTTTTTTTTTTTTACCTGTAAACTCTTCGGGGAGCTCCGTCTGAGATATCATTTTCTCTCTTGTGCTGTTCAAACGTGGCAGCGTTCGTTGCAGCGCGGCCGCTTCTTTAAAGCCGTGCACATGCATATCGCCGGATTTCCCTAGTGGACTGATGAACACCTAATTCATCAAATCAATGCAGACTTTTACAGTTGCTGCACCGGTTTATTTAAATTGAAAATAGAGAGGACCCACGAGCACCACATTGCAGCTATTGGTTGCTCTGTTACAATATGTTTGCTTGTTGTCAAGGTGGAAAGATTGGCCCTATCCATAGGGGAGGTTGGCCCTGCAGGGTTTATCTTGCCTTGATTTTCTTCTTTGGCTTCTGGCTGATACAGTTTTCACTGCTTTGTATGGAGGGAATTGACTCTTTCTCCCCTTAATGTTTCCCTCGCAGGTCGTTTCCCTCCTCTGCCTTTCTTACATCTGCAGGTCACCTTTTGGTCTGATAAGCTCAAGCAAAGCAGTGGCTGCAGGTCACTAAATCAGCACTCTCTGCATGCTTTCAGCACCAGCTTTGACTTTACCTTTTTCTCTCTCTCTCCAGACACTGTTGAAACAACCAGAGCTGCTCAGTTGACAGGAGGAAAGGAGACGCAGATGTTTCCCTGACGTTTCTGATGCAGCTCAGAAACGCGAAGCTATTTTACTTTGTCAAAACTCTTTCTGTTTTATTCATTTTTGTAATTTTCTATTTATTGTTGGAGACATGACACCAGTACACAGATTCTGCTCTGATATAATTTTCACACCAGTGATGATCGGAGATCATTGGCCACTTTATTAATTGTCCATAAAATCAATCTGATCTCATTATCTGCAGCTTCGTGTTAATGACCAAGATTCTCAAATTAAAATGTGTGATAAATGACCACAGGTCATTTCAAAGCGGAATAACTTACCTCCCACACATTATTCTCTGGCTCAGAAGCTCTTCAGAATAAAAGCACTTCCTGTTACAATAATCCAGTCAGCATTCCCCTTCATTAACACTCTTATTACTTTATTGTACAATTCAATCCACAGATCTGTCTTAATGATTAACTATTTGTAGTTTTTATTTAACATTATTGCATGTGCATTCATTTAATCACTGATCATTTTACATTACTAATGCTCTACGTAATTAGCTGTCAATGATAAATTCACATGAAGTTTAAATATTATTGAAAAGCCCATTTCTTTTAGAAACTATCACCAAGTGATGTAAGTTCATTTATAACCAAATTAGAATATTACATCAGACCACCAAAGTAAAAAAAACAACAACAAATTCTTTAGAAACAATAGTGGGCTTACTAGAAAGTATGTTTTAGTACCTACTTGAGTTATTTTCAAAAAAGTAGATTTAATTTGACAAACAAGACTCTTCAGGACGTATTTTCTGATTTATTGAAAATGACTGCATGTGTTCTGGGATGGATAATTGTTGAGTGCTCATCTGTTGGTAGTAAAGATAAAAAGAGGATCTGAATTTGAATCTTCAAACTAGTTGACGTGTATCTGGTGAACGTTCAGCGAATTGGGGGCAAAAAAGGTTTGTGAACATCTGTGCAGTAGTTATGTGGTAAATGAACAGCAGCACTACTAACTGAGTAATTGTTTTAATATCAATGACGCAGTGATTGTGATTACTATAGATTTTTATGGCCAGAGAATCATGTTTGTTTGGAGTCTGAAAAGAAAGTCCCCTTGTCTTTCTGTCGCTAATAATCCTTATTTTGAGTCCAACGTGGATTTTTTTTCTAATTGTTCCTTTAAGCAGGCAGTGAGCTGAACAGAGCTGAAACTCAGGACTTGCCTGTTGAACATTACAGGATATTTCTGTTCCATCAGGTAATCTGGAAGGCATTGTTAAAGCTGAAAAAGTTGACTACTGTAATCCTCGTCTCTGAGGCCTTTAGGGGATTATTCAGAAAGAAAAAAAAAACAGACCTCAGCTCTCTTATCAGCGCAGCGGCACAAATGGCCGTCGCTCGCAACTGGAAATGAGAAACGTTGATGTGGTGGTCACCTGGCAGACAACACGGCCCACCAGTTCTGGCGGCTGCTGAGCTCGCTAGAAGAGAAATCATTGGAGCTTGGTCGGAGAAAGGAAGGGGCCCACTTAATATTCACAGAGCAGGAGCACGGTGAATGGAAATGAGTGAGAGGTTGGGGGCGGAGGGGAGGAGAGGGGAGCGAAGGAGGAGGTTGGGGCAATGAAAACAGAGACTGAGACAGAATGTGAAATTGCAGGATTGGACTGGCACCAGTGCACAGTGAAGGAACTTATTTTACAAGTGCTAATAACCCAGAATGCTGTGGAGATGCAGATTTACTGGGAAGGTCTATGGCTCCTGTAAACTCAGCCTTGTGGAGCTGCAGCAGGGCATGAAATTGTTGTAAATTGACACCGGATATGCGGTCATGTATGTGTATACAACAGGTTATGCTGGTTGATTCCATTATGGCAATGCCTCAGGGTTGGTGATTTGGAGTACTGGATGCATGTCCTGTGTACAGACTGGTCTCCGTTTTGAAATGTGAGCACAGTTATTAGATGAAGTTGAATGAATTTACAGTTTTGACAACTTTTTTGATTATTATTAAGGAATCTATAATTCTAAGAATGAAATCTGAATAACTCAAACAAAAGTGACATGTTGGTAAGTGAACAAATATTTTTCCATGACACTTATTTTAAATAATTTCTTGAAGTAAAATAATTCAATTTGCAATTTGATCATTGATTTATCTTTTGGAGTCTGCCAGTTTCTTCATCAATCCCTGATAAAATTGTTAAAAATCTGTCTTTATTATTTTTTTGTTCTTTTCAGAGGTTGGTCGGGTTTCAGCCTTTCTCACCGTAACCATGCACTTAGCATGTTGCGCTTCTTGGAGCTCCAGGTGGGGCTACAGTTCTCACATATAACAGCGCTGAGAAATAATAGGTCTTTTTCCCCCTCAACAGCTATTATATATTATTATATTATTATTACATTATGGAACTAGATGGTTCCATAATAATTTCACTCCTCAATTTCTTATTTGTTTTAAAAACGCTGCATTTGAGCTTTTACAACATCACGTTGTAGCCAGGTGAATCTTTTATGCTTGCGTTGCTTTGAGGCATTTATCTCTGTGAGCCACACCGACCCTCAGCAGCCAGTTCAAGTATTCCTGATGTGCCTGGCTGAATCTTTCGCCTTTAGAAATTTCTTTATTCTTCCTTCTCTTAGATGCAAAGCAGGATGGACCCAGGCCATAAAATTGTTTATTCTGAATATTGAATCTGAAATTAACATGCAACCTTTTCAAAATCTCAAGATCTCGGTGGAGAAAAGACCTAACGTTACAAGAAAACAAAAGATTTATTGAGTCCTTGGCAGGCTCTGCTGTTGGTAGGGTCCTGTAAGGTACGATTGTTGAAATGTTCAGGCTAAGTCCATCGTTTTCTCAGAACTCCACTGCGGCTTTAAATCTCGTCCCTCTGTTTGGTTCTCGAGTTTGGCTTGAACCACACAGTCGTCTTTACCACATCTAAACGCATCAAGTTGCTGATGCGTGATGCAACGACCCACCGTTTGTGCTGATCAACTGAACATGTATACTTTGTAAAGTCACTGTGTTGATCCAATCAGCTGTCAAATCTACACACTTGGGATTTAGAAAATCTGAACAAAATTAAAGTGGTTCAGATTATTTGCCTCGTAATTGCGAGCGTCCGTTTTATTTTCACATTAAGTATGAAAGCCAAACTGTTTCCCGATTGAAGCACAGGACAGCGCTTCTTTCTCTGCCTTTCCCCCCTTCACTTTTAATGCCTTCTCTAATGTCAGCCGTGGTGTTCCTGTCACGGGCCTAACCTTCAGGTGTGCTCTCACAGCGGCTCAATGTGACTGCAGTAAGGACGGGGGCCGCTGCAGACAGGATGCCACGCTCCTTCTCCAGTCTGGAGCAGAAACAATGCTGGGGAAGGAAATCCTTTCATTGTCATGGTCATCAGGGGTGACTAAAAAGCGTGGCTGGTGACAGAAATGAGTCTTGGGGCGTCCCCCTCCACCACCGCACCTCCTATTCATCCCCTTCCTCTTGCCATGCTAAATTAGAACTGTCTGTCTTCAGCGTCTCTCTCTCTCTGGCTCCATCTCTCTCTCTTCCTGGCTTCACGTTTGTCCTCTTTCATTCTTGAAGTTACAGAGAAGAGGAACAAGAGGAGGTGTCAGCTGACTGAGCCGCTCCAATCAGATAACTTCAGATGGAGGTGTTTAGCAGCTGCTAAAATCAGATTTAGCCCGAGGAAGGGGAGGAGGAGAGGGAGGAGGAGGCAGCGCGGCGTGGATATGCACCGGTAGGGAAGCATGTTGAGTCGGGGATCCGTGCCATGGACGAGTCGAGCATTCTGAGGAGGCGAGGGCTACAGGTAGGACGTAAAAGAGCTTTATGCGCATCGATCCGCAGTGGCTTCTCCTTTCATCGCGGCACAGTTCGGACTTTTCCCCGGTATCAACATCCCACAGTTGCAGCACTGCGTGTGTGTCCTGCATGTGAGACGATCCGCTGGCAGAGCTGAGCATAACGCCGCTGACTCTTAACAACCTGCGATGTTCTCTACTCTTTGTCAGCATTTCTAAATAAAAGTTCAGACAGCTGCAGACCGACTTTCCAATAAAAGATGGAATTGTTTCTCATGTTGTATTGGTGCTAGCTGTTGGCTTGTTCTGGCTGAATGGGAGTGTGGGGCTCCCATTCATGCAGCGAGATCGATTACAGTGTCTTGTGAGGATGCCTTTCTTGTTCTTTATTGACTTTTTATGATAATTGAGTGCAGTGTGAGGCTTTTGCCGTGCTGTCAGTAATCCTGATGAAGATGTTAGCTGAGTTTAAGGCAGCTCTCAGAGAGAAAGAGAGAGAGAGAAACAACAACTAAATTATAGCCGCTATCAATCTACAAAGCAAATTACATAAATGAAAGTGGAGAAGAGCGGACAGGATGTTCTGAAATACCAAATGGCTTTTATTGTACAGCAAGTGTCCCTATTATTTTTAATCAGAACCCCATCAGACATTAATCATTTTGTTCAGCCTCGTCTTCAATCTCTGCCTGCTGCAGCACAAACTGGACTTGATTTATAATTTTGCTTACCCTACTTGGGGCCACGCACAGAGACGAACACGTTTTAAGGGGAAGTCTGTTTAAAATTCATCTCAAACGACTGCATGTGTTTGGAATCACAAACTCCCAATGAGACGCTCTTTCTCGCCTGCATGCTGACTGATACATTTAACAAGTTAAACTTCAGGGCGGGTTTTCCCCTCCTCGTTCAGACAGGATTCATTTTCTTGCTTTCAGTGTCAGGGTGTTGCTCTGAATATGAATTTTTCTGAAAAATGCTGATATTTAATGTATTCCCTTTGGGAGCACACTTTTACATTTTACAAGCTGCTACACAGTCATTTTGTGCACATTCTCTCCCTCCCCGTCTTCGCCTTTTCCCAAGCACCACTTCTCCGTGTTTCCTGGGCTGCATCAGTCGGAGCAAAAACAACGGGTGTGCTCCTGTGGTCAGGCAGCCGCCGCGCTCTGACGTTCACATTCACCACGAAACGCGGAAGTTAGTTTGTCTGGCAAATGAATGCGGCCGGTTCAGCGACGCAGTTTTGCATTCATTCTCAGACAGTGAGGGATGACTGCACTGCTAACAGACCTTGTTTATGTTGAGCAGATTACGAGGACGGATCTATTTACAGCAACAGAGGTTCGCTTCTGTACTGCTTTCACGTAATGATATTAAGATTTAAAGCTGGTCAAAGTGTTATGTTATGACTTTACAACTTCTGTGGTGCCAGAATAGATTCCAGTTTTCTTCATCCCCTTTTATTCCCATTTCAGTCTTTTTCTATTGTTTTTTCTGTGCCTGAAGTAGCGTGAACATTTTATTACTCATACGAGGTTAAAATAGATTGAAAGAAATAAAGAACTGAAGATCTGTGATCAATCAAGATCTTGTTTAAGTGGTCACTCTTTGACCTAACTTAACTTTTGATTCCTGTTGTCTGTAATGTGTGTGATTTGTCCACTGCAACCATTCTAACCTTTAAGTTGTCTGGCATTTTTTATTGAATTTTTCGATACAAAACTTTTGAGCAGTGTAAATACTTGACATTCTGTATATTCACAGATAGAGATAGAGACTGTATTGTGCCTTTTTTTTGTGTGACACAGCTCCACATTTCACAGCCGTTTTAGCTTCCATGCATGTCCTTCATTTTAATTATGAAGTTCCCATGAGCAGCTCTTGCTTTATTTTTCTTTACTCTCAGCATCAATCAAACTATGTCTCATTAAAAAAAGAAAGTGATTGGAGCTGCTGCACAACGTCTCCAAGAGCAGCTTGTGTGACAACAACTCTGTGGCGTCGTCTGACACGACAACAAAAATCTTTTTACCATCAAATTTCAACATCTTTTCAGTTTTGTACGTAAATTTGTTCATATTATTGAAATGGTGTGTTCACATGAGCGTGAAGGCTGTGACATTTTGTTTTCTGACAAAAGTCAAACTTCCTACCCGGTAAAGAAAAGGACAAACGGAGAGGTCGATAGAAGGAAATGGCTCTCTTTAGTTTGAAGAAGAGCAGCTTTTCTGCTGAAGTGCTCTTGTGCAAAGCGGCGACTTTCTGCCAGGATGAGTGACATTTCAGAGGGGTTGGAAGAACATGGATTTTTATTGGTTTTTATTAAACAAAGCTAATCAGAAATGTCGTGTCGAAGGAAGCTTCAGATTCTCATAAAGCCAAATGAATGTTGGAATTCAGTCAACGGGGAAAGGCATTCTCCCTTTTTGTGCTCATGTGAATGAAAAAGACAATTCCCTTTCATGTTTCAGAAGATGTTTCTTCTGATTAAAATTACATCCAGAAATGTTAATCAGAAGCTCTCAGATGGGGGAGGAGGGGGGTAAAGTTGTGTACAACAGCACCCTCTGGTGGTGATGTCAGGATCTGCCTCCCTTGTCTGGTCTAATTTACTTTTGGAAGTCTTTATCTGATCTGCCCAGAATCCTTTGACTTGTGTGTTGTATTTTTCACATCTAAAAAGTCAAACATAGAGCCAAGTATGTTTTTTTTCATTCTTTTGGTCTTTTTTGCAAATCTAGAGATGAGTTAACACCAATTGGTCACTGAACACAAGCGCAAGCGTCTAATCTGCAAGAATTTTAATAAACTTGTTAGTGTCTTTGTTGCGGTATCAGTGTCTGCTTTTGGCCCGACTTAACATGTGTGGGTTCTGTGCATTAGTTCATGTTCAAGCTAAGTGTGTATAGATGTCTTTTAGTTGTTCTCTTCCCCGCTCCTCTTTCATCTCCAGCTGCTCTCGCCGGCTGTCGTCTGAATTAGTGCATCTCTTCTCTCGGTAGCATTTTGTCCCATCAAACGTTCAGCCAACCGGCCGCAGTGAGCACTTAAAACCAAATGCCTCTTACTGCTAAAATAAAATGAATTCCCTCAGTTTTCCATCAACACAACCTCATTAGCACAGAGAATTTTATCATAAAGCGTGCCAGCCTTCGAGTTCATACATTTTGGTGAATAAAATGTCACATATTACAGGTGGGTATTGATTCTATTGTTAGTTTTTCTGCAGGAAAAGATTTTTATGGGACTTTGCATATTATAACACATGAACATGTTTTAGTTTATTTAATTTGAATATATATATAGCCCATGAAGTGTTTTATGCTAATTATTGTTGTTATATCACTGTATTTGAGATTCTGGAAAGTTGTGAAATTATTTTTTTTTCTTTTGACACACATTGGTCCACAATGTTTATTCTGTTTCTGCCAAAAACAAATCTTAACATTTGGAAAACAACTATTTGACTAGTTATTCAGTGTTTGATCACTGAACCTATATATGCAATTTATGAAAATATTCCTTCACATTATGTTATTAAAATGATGCATCATATACATCAGAAACAAATGATTTAACAGGCAAATTCAAAATCTATAAAATTCCACTTTAATATCACAGAAACACTTTGATAGTAAAGCTGAAAGTTTGGTTTGAAAAACTTCGCATCATCTTGTTGCATCATATGTATTTTTTATTTTTTTTAGGTAGCAGAAACAATTTGGATTATTCATTTCCGGTTTATGGGTTTAGGATGTTGCATTTCTTATTGAAAGACAGTTTTAAGGTTTTATGAAATTCTGTTCAACATTTGGATCTGTTATCCATTTACTCATTGCCAAATGTGATGACCATTTGTGAAAATCTTTCTTTATTATTCTGTTTTTAAATTACGGCACACCATGTGGGGTCAATCCATCCCATGACCTGCCAAGAGGTTGCTTGTTGGGGTTTTTTATGGCGAATTACTTAATCGTAAAAGGAATTGAAAAACTGAAAATTTGAGGACCGGATGCTAATTGTTGGATGCTTCAGTGGTAAGCAATCAATGCAGGAGTAAAAAAAGTGGCACCAGTTGAAAGTAGGGGAAAGCATGTCGTATGAATATGAGCTGACTTTTTGAGCAGGTTGGATCAGAAAATATTTCTGACCGTCTCTGTGGGCTTCTGTCTGCTTCATACCGAGTTATCAGCTGGTTGAACAAAAATCAATATCCTTCAATCTGAAGGGAGTAAAACTTCAGGCTGGATGTTCAGTTCATGTTGTCACTGATTTTTATAAAACTGGGTTTTGATCATTTGCTGTTTTTCAGTGTCATTTGGGGAAATCATGCTGCTTTAAATCAGTTGATTCTGGCAAGTCATGCAGAGACTTAGCTTTTCTCATTAACCTTTACTTTTCTTTAGATTAGCATCAGGTATAAGACATTCAATAAGCTATTTGATAATGTTGATTAAATTAAGGGATAATTTACTCTATTGACTTAAATCTTCAACCCTGTGAATGGATTCTTGGCTAAATACCTCTTTTCAAAACTTAATGTTGAAACAAGGTAAATAAAACTTAAAGTTAAAAAAAGAAAATCTCTTCATCAGCTAACAGAAAAGGGATCGAGTTGTTAAAGTGTAGACAGTAAAATCCTGGAGATCATTTTTTAAATGGTAAAACAATAAAGTAGTGTCATTTGAGAAACAGAAGGTAACCATTGCAGTTGAAACAAGTAACTGATTATTGAGCCAGTAATATTTAACTGGAATATTTAGATAGCAAAAAAAGGGTCATTTGCTGCAAGAACAACATATTCAGAGCAGTAAGTAAGCCAAAACTATAAATAAGTGTAAATATTTTATAATTTTAAGATAAAGAAAAAAAACTTTTTAAAATCTGTTTTACCCAGAAATCTGGGTAAAACAGAGTTTTAGCTTCACATAGTTTAAATTCTGTAAAAATCAAATTCTCCTATTAAGCATCTTTTTCTATCAAATTTTTAATTGCTTAATGCAAAAATTAGTCAATCTAAAAATGATCAAATGTTCACTCAAAAAAAATCTTTATTGTTGCATGTATGCAATAAAATTTTATTTTAAAAAATGAACTTAATTATTTGCATCTATTAATGTATTTCTAATATTGTAAAAGTAAGAAAACTTAATGGTTATATGAAACAGCCCTCAAGTTTTTAATAACTTTAACTTCTGAATCTAATTAATCAGTTAATTATTGAATGAACAGCAGAGTAAATGATTTTGGAAAATAATTGTTAGTTTTAACCATGTAAAACGAAACCATGGTTAATGGTTTGAGGTCTGACTCATTCATCTCATCAGAGGAAAAAGGCTGGAGTGCGTCCGAATCGATCCATTAAACGGTACGAGGCGTCCCAGTGGGCCTGAGGAACAGGTGCATCATCCGTTTGTTTTTGTTGCAGCCCATTTGCTGTATTTATGGTCCGTGTGTGACGGTATCCTGTGGGGTAGAGCCTCCCGTCTCCGCCATCCTCCTCAGAGCCTGTAGATTGGGAATATCGTTCAAGATGTTTTCCCGGCATATCTCTCCAAGTCACAGCCCAGACGACATGAGAGGCACTAAGACGAGTGGAGAATGCGGAATGACTTCATATTCCTCTCAATTCCCTCAAGTCAAACACTCAAGATGTTCCAAAATGGCTTCATTTCCTGCAACTAAATCATTAGGTTTTTAATCAATGATACATGATTGCCAAACATGAAACTGGAGTATTGTAACGTTGTGTTAGAATGTGGATTAGAGCTTAAGGTGATTTCTGCATTTTATTGCAATTGTAAGTGACAGACAAAACACAAAATGCAGTTAGTGTGAAATCGATACTTTTGCTGTCGTGTTAGCTGCAAAGACAAAATATTTCTGGCTTTTTTACTTTCTCAGTTGGATTTAGCTTCTGATTTGGCCTCTGAGTCGTGACTGCATCTGGCCTCGTTGGGAATAAGAGGGAGAAAAACCATTGAAAATGTAATGTACATACGAGACGGGTAAGTTAGCGGTTAGCATCGCTGCCTCTCAGCTCCGGCTGCTCTGGATGGTTTGCATAATCATCCTGTGTTTGTTTCTGCGCCTACTGCCAGTTGTCCTGAAATGCAGAATATTTCAGACTCAACCTCACTTAAGAATGACGTGCGGCCTAAGGCTCCATTATCAACCATCAAATGATGGTTTCCAATCGGCATATATGCTGTTTACACTTTATTAAATAGCTAATTGTTCTATACCGAAGCCTCCTAGTTGTTATGAGCCGTAATTTCAAATAAATAAAACAACAAAGTCCAGAGGGGATTGACCATCCACAGCCCGCCTGTCATTTAAGGCGGAGATATGACAAGAATGGGGATTTCCTCTCCAGTTAGCTGCAAACAAAGTAAAACACACTTTTGATCTTGAGCTCCAGAATCCAAAAGAAATCAAGTGGAATTATTAATGAAGCATTACTTGTAGCGTTTTACAGCAGAACTGCTTTGATGTGGAGTCTTGGCGATGAAATGTTGTTGCTGCAAGGCATTCGTTGGCATTTACCCTGTGGAACAAAACACTCTTTTAGGTTGACAGTGGAACAGTTGTCGTCCAGTACAGATTACCAAAAGGACCGCTGACTGAGCGCCCCCCAGTGCTGTCGTTACTGGTTTGTTACGCCGCCTGACATTTTCAGACATGAAAGGTTGTTGCGCAATTATTCAAATTTTGTTCTGGCTTTTTGATGGCTCGGCAAAACGTGGAGAATCACAAAATGTGAAAGAAATATTTATGTTGCACGGCCTGTTGATTTTTGAAGACGACGTTAAGATGTCTGTTCTTGAATTTAAAATTTAACAACCCTCGCAGTTTTTTATTGTTTAGCATCTGTGAGGTAGGTTGGATTTTGAAATGAAAGTACAAAGTTTTCTGTTTAATTCTAATATATTTAACATCAGAGAGAAAAAAAAACATAAGTGTAGAATGCATACAACAGTGAATTGAAATAATACAAATAAAGTGACCACAAAGCAGCTGTTCCATTGTCGTTGGTCTGAGATTTTCAAGACAGAAACTTTCACACAAAAAGAGCCAAAATATATCTATATTTTTTATAACTTGCGCCCGGCGAGCTAAGAGCCAGTTTCTATGGTAACAATCACTGCCACTTTCTCACTAGTGTAACGAAATGACAAATGGAAGAAAAGGGAACTGAAGGAGTTTTGTTGAAGAGAAAATGACACATAATGCAAAAAAACGTGCAACACAGCAGTCACCTGGGGGGAAAAAACAGCAATCAGGCTTTACATTTTAATTAGCACAAAATGTAAAACTTAATGGCATAAAAATGCGGTAATTTCTATAATTTAAAGCAGAGAAATGACACATAATCCCATTCCTGCTGGTGGATGAAAAATAGAGGTTTTCTAGATCCAAATAAAGACCAAAGACGTAGGAAAATGTGGCATTCCTCATTTCTAGATGCACTTTTCCTCACTCTTTTCACTATTCTCTATGTGGAAAGGCTACAGTTTCAGGCTAAAGACAATTTTGTTGTCCACCAGGAAAATGCACCTTTTGTCAGGAGAACCCATGATCATTACAATAACCTGTCTATACAGTGGATCTGCTCTATAGAAATAAGCTCACTCGGGTTGACTGCTGTGTAGATTTTTCATGGCAAAAGAAAGAGGCGAAATTCTGGTCTCAGATGAAAATAACCCCTGAAAGATGGAGGAAGAAAAAATTCAACAAAATTAAATCAAACTCCATGATATTGAGCATTTAAAGATGCTGAAGTTTGCACGCCCAAAGTTTCCCAGCAGAGACAACAGCGGCTCAGAAAACAGGAGTTGTTGCTGTAAGAGGCGAGCTTGACGTCTTACTTTGCGGTCGTGTTGTTGGGATGACACTTGACCTGCTTTGTTGGCTGGTCAGAGGTTCTGGTGGCGTCGATTGATTCAGCCCTGGGGCAGACGGCTGTCAGCTACACTGTGGCTTCAGTGTAGCTCGACACACAAATGGAGTCGCGTCAAATCGAAGCGGTCTAAAAGGCTACAAGCCATTTCTCTCGCTAGCACCACATACACAAGTTTGTTTTGGCTGTCTTTACCCAGAATGCCCTGCAGTGCAGTCCTCTTCCTGTTTTTTTTAGTGATTTCTGGTTTGCTGGTCTTCACATATGTTTTCGAACCGTGCTGGAGTTCACTTCAACTGTATCGAGACCTCAGTTTTTGTGGCCTAGGTTTTTGCTTTTTTGGTTATCAGAGTTTGATGGCGCACCTCCCTAAACAAACCGGAAAATAATTTGATTAAAATGGACTAAGCAAGTGTGAATGCAGCCTCAAAATAAAAATAAAAAATGTTGCAACATTTTGTTGCTTTGAAATGTGAAAGCAACAAGCCACTTACATTTTTAGTAACAACTTATTATGTTTGTGAAATTATCTCCCAGTGTTCCAGTTGACAACAAGCCCTTGCTTTATCTAAAGATATTTCAGGCTAAGCTAATGTTTGAATTTTGAGGAAAAAGCATATTTCCTTTATAAAGCTAGACTTGCACAATGAAACCATCCGAATCTCTCACAGCTCTAATGAAGAAGTTGGGTGACGATTGTGTTTTCCCACCTAGAGATGAGCAGCAGCCATGTGATTTCATGCTGCACAGCTTGCGAGTTGTTGTTGTTGAAGTGATCAGTTCACTGTGCAGGCGATCGCCTCTATCACAGTTTCTAAAATCACCTGTTTATCTTAAAGGTTTGAGTGTTTAAAAAAAAAAAAGATTCAGAGCTGATCTATAATTTATTTCTTATGTTATTGCTGAACAACATCAAATGTGAAAATTAATTTAATGAGCAGCAAGCTTTTAAAAGAGAAGACGTTTCAAGAACAAGACCAGTAATTTACCTTTGGGCTTTAATATTTGCTTAACTTAAAATAAAGCTGCATTGTTATGGAAGTAGTTGGTTTCTTTGTAGGTTTATGCAAAGCTGTGCTATGCATAAACCTGAAACCATTTGGATACATGTATCTATCTAGTTCTTACAATCAAAGCAGATCATTTTCAGTGAAATACTAAGTTGGTCATTAGAGATGAAAGTAGATGTTCTGTCCTATTGTTTTCCTTCATTAGGTCCACCTCTCACAGCTTTAACTAAATACATTTGCCAAGTGGAAGCTTGTCTTTTCGCAAGCTTTGCTAGTTCTAAAAATTGTAAGAGAGAAAGAAAGTTTGGCATCAGAGGGGAAAACACAGGAATTATTACAAAACATCTATAGCCTTCTGTAAATATCATTCTCACATTAATGCATATATTTATACCACACAACAGCCACTCTGGTCTGGACAGCTGTGATTGAACTACATCTCTCAAGGCGTCTCCTGCATATCGATGAGTTGCCCTGGGTCTTATCAGGGAAGCAGTCGGAGTCGGACGTTGCGTCCTAATTGACTCTAGAGGGAGAACGCTGCTTTTACTGACTGTACAAACGGCATCAGCTCCATGTCCTACAACGTTCAAGGCAAAGGAGCCTGCTCATCTCGGTCTATTGATGGGAAAGCCAGTGTACACTGATCTAATCAGTGGCGTTTGTTGGCACCAAGGTAAACGGCTCCAGTCACTGGGTATTTGAAACTCTTCATTCACTGCTGTAACTAAGCAGACGTGTTAAGTCTGGAGGGACTCTATAGATCAACATATGGCTCGAGTGACTGTCTCCTCCTGACTCATGTCGTCTTTGACTTCCTGGAATGCTAACAGATGCCGTAGCAGCCGCAGTGTCATTAGTGGTGTAATGCTTGTTACATATTTGTCATCTGGTGTCCTCTAAAGAAATATGTTCTGTGATACTTTAATGATGTTTTGGCTGAAAAGCAGAAGTTGCAGGTATCAAACCCAACAGGATGTTTTTCTTTCACTTTCCTCCTGATTTTTTTTCCATGTCCAAATGTAATTTGAAGAACAGACAAAATAAAACTGAGTTCATTTAAAACTGAGTTTTAAATTAGTTTTAAATGATCCAAAGAAGATTCAGGATTTAATTTTAGTGAAATCTTCAAATCATTTTGCTGAAAGAAAGTTCCCAGCTGGGCTGAGATTTCTCTTTATAGAAATTGTTTTCTCAAGTCGTTTTTAATAAGGACCATTCATAATGAAACCATCCAAATCTCTAACAACATGCCTTGTTATAAAATATAAGGCATGGCCTTGTATTTTATAACTTAAAGTATTATTACTTTAACTCTAACAGCACTTAGACATATAGAAGTTGCTCTTAATACAGTGTTTCAATGTCCTTGAAACACAGGATTTTGGTTCTTAGTTACAGTATCTGACAGCTATTGTTAAATGGATACATTGGCTTAAACAAATTGAGCAATCAAACAATTTTCTACTAAACTTATTTATCGTTGTATCAATTGTCCAAATAGTTTGGCTAACGTGTCGAGCTGCTAGCTTGGAGTCGTCTGCTCATCAGAGATGTCACTCGCAGCCGGTCGAGTTTTAAAACATCATCTTTGAGTATATTTCTAAACGGTGTAATTTGTCTTTTAATGAGTGAGGTAAAAAATAAAGCGGCCTTCTTTCAGCCAGCTGACTGACAGTGCACCAGTAGAGGTTCGTAGAGGCAGAAAACATTACTGCATGCTCCAAATAGTGCAGAAAACTCAAACTTGAAAATGATTATAATGAAAAAACAGCAGAAATTTGAGTATTGAACCCCGATATCTAAGATCAGTGCATTGCAGATTTACAAATTAGTTTGGTTTCTGATACCAGCTAGGTTTAAAAACATTTTTCAGATGTTGTTCTCTTTAGCATTTTATTTTCCCCGATGAATAACTTTACGAAGTTTAAGAAAAATGCCTCACTTTAGAGCTTTAGTCGCCACAGTTGGTTAATAGTATTACACTTTTATGCAACAAGCTTGTGAGAATGGGTAATCTCTGCAGAACAAAGAGAGCATTGTTGGTTCTTGATCCGTTTTTGACCCGATCTTGTGATTCTGCAGCTGCAGAACAATCTTTCAGCGGTTTCAATAGCTGCATGACTTCAAACATGTCTCATAATTTTGCCGGTTGAACCACCGACACACGTCTGACAAATACACCCCAAATTGAAACTCACTGGAATTGTTTATTATGTGAACATGTAGGGACAATAATGTTTTTTCAGCTGTTGCATTATGGGACAAACGGGTTGATGCCCAGAAGGAGGCAGTGCAAATACTGTAGATGAAACAGTTTCTCTCTTTGTATTGTTTCTTTGTGAGACAGAGAAGCTGTTTCTGCAACAAAAAGATGGAGTTCAAAACAAACTCAGCCTTAAATTCACTCAATTTTCTACAATTTGACTGTCGTTCCATCTTGAAGGAGTTTCCCATTAGCATTTTTAAAATGCTGTTGAGCTAAACTTTAATGATCAACTTCTCCAAAGTCAATTATGAAAAGCAAAGTCGTCCGGATATGATTCAGGGTTCGAGGAATGGGGGTGTCGTTTTATTGCACTTATTCTTCACAGTCTTTTAGTCCACATACAGACAAAAAGAACGTTTTGATTAATTTACTTATGCATTATTTTTCTTTGTCTTTGCAGAAGGAGCTGAGTCTTCCCAGAAGAGGCAGTTTGTAAGTACCATTATTAATGCCACAAGAGAGACCCAGGGGTCACATTGAGTCGCTTGGGCATGTGCACTCCTTTTCATTTCCCCTGTTTGACCCATAAATATTGTGGAGCTGTGAAAGAAATAACATCATCTCACAAAACACTCACATTGTCAGTTTTTGTAATAAGGCCAAATGAAAACGCAGTCCTCTCCAGCTTGATGTTGGGGTGGTTTATGGTTCACTGCCAGGCACCATAAAACTAGATGAATTCGCTTTTATGTGCAGCTTTTTGGAAAGCTTGTTATAATCTCTCACTAGAATTTGGAAGATTCACAAAAATATACATATTTAGGCTTTACCTGTCAACACCGTTGAATTAAAAACTCAACAAAATAGGGAAGTATTGGGTTTCACTCATTTCTATTTATGCTGGTTTACTTGGTATAGTGAACTGATACACACTCATTTAAATTTCCACATTTTCATTTATTTGTTTTCACTTATAACTACAAAAACTTCAAAGTATTATTTATTTAGAGTTTCTGTGCCTGACCTCCACAAAATACGGCATCACTGTAAAGTGAAAATTTATATAAATACAAATTTGAAAGCAAGTGAAACTCAGCAAAATGTGAAACTCACCTGGAATTGATGTAAAAATGTTTATTTCAGATACTCCGCAGCTATTTTCTTTCACATTCACAAATCTTTTTTTTTTGTTGCAATATTATCAGCTAAACAATACAAAATAAATACCTTCTTTTTATTATTGTTTATTGCTGTGATCAGCCTCGTTAACCTATTATTAGTCATTTCTGCCTTGTCACAGATCTTCTTGATAAAATTAGGTTTTCTCCCGTTGTCAATAAAAAAAAACCTTCACAACTTTATTTTATTTTCACTGTACACCTGTTCTTATTCAGCTGATTCATGATCTGATTTATTTGGCACTTTAAAAGCTGAAATAAACTAAAAGTAATGAGTGTGAAACACGGCGCAAAAACTGTCAAAAATGACATTTTCTTCCTTTCTGTGAGCAAAATGCAGTTTTTAAGACGTGAAAACATGACAGAGATCAACTTAATCAATTCAGCTACATGTTATGACTAAACCTATTCTTGATTGATCCTTTATGCTCTTGCTGCTGCCTCAGCAGCTCTAATGGAGGTGACCCTCCGCTACACGCTGCGGTGAAAACACGAACTGCTCTCATTTATATTTAGAGTGCCGGAGCCTAAAGTGACCTTGGTAACCATAGTAATAAATGCAAGACAGCCGTGATGAGACAAATCTGATGACTGGCAAAAACGACGGCCTCTTGTTGAAAAATCCGGCAGGTTTTTGCGCATCGCAGTAGAAATGAGTTTTGTGATATCGGTAAAAACATCTTAGATATGATTAAAGTACATAACGCTCTTCTTTTCTCCTAACCATAAAGGAAACCCTGTGTGTTTTAAAAAAAATCGTCACCTCACTCTCTGAGCTCTCGGAGGTTTCACTGTGATAGAGTGCCATCTGTTGAAAATTTGATGTCATTAACATGATGAGCGGCGCCGCTGTGTCTTCAATTGTGCAGTCATCCTTTAGTTATGGTGGTTTTCGTCGCTACTGCCTTTCCCAAGGCTGGCGTATTTGGAGTTTGTCTGCGACACATGTTTTCCTGTCGACGGATTACTATTAATAGTCTGAACTTTCTTGCTGGCTTTAAGTCAAACAACTCGATCTGTTTGTTGACTATCAGTTCTGATCTCATTTCCTGTCATCAGCACAAACATTATGCTGGTCAAATTCGGGGCTTACTCTCTTCCCCACCAACAAATTTCCATGTAACTGGATCTTAAAGACGATCTGTTAACAGTAGATGATCTTACATCCAGTTTAACAGATGCAGTGAGCTGAGCATCATTGGCCTGAGCTCTGCAGATTATGTCGTACTCAGTTGGTTTTAATTACCTGCATTGACTTCCACTGTTTTGTTGCTGTAGATGATGGAAAGTGTTCGGATCACGGTCTGCTCTGCAGTGTGAACGCTGTTGCAACTCATTTTCCTCACCAATATGTATATATTTATTATCCTGAATGCTTCAGCTTCAGGTGTTTTATTAGTTATTTTCTTAAAAACATACTACAATGCTCCTTACACACCAGCAGTATCTCATTGTCAGGGAAAAGTGTTATTGAGTGATCAAAACTCAGCCTTATCTGTTTATTGTGACTGGAAGTTGTTTAAAAATTAAACCGCTAGTTTTACAATAAGCTCTTTCTCTTATGGTTTAAAGTTTTCTTTCTATGCTCAGGCGCCTTTCAAAATGTTCTACTTTAGAATCGGCTTGCTTTGTGAGTCCTATGAAAATATCTCGATAAAGTTGCAGTACTAGTTACCAAACTTAGCTACTACAGTAAAGGAGTAATTTTATTAATCATATTAATTGAATCTTATTGATGAAATTAAACTATCGTCATCAGAAGCTGTCAGTTATAACATAAAATGAATTATTTTTATTTTAAAAACCCATTTGATTCAAACCACTGTATCTTGTCATTTTCCAGGATTTTTAAAGGTGATCAGTTTTGGTTGTAATTCTGCAAGGCCTCAACTTTTGTTTAGTTTAATGATTCTGTGTCTTGTCATTACAAATTAATCACTGTGGTCTCCTAAAGTAGAGGCGGAAGATAGGTTATCAGTACAGCTGCACAACAAATCAAACACACTTGCCAGCTGAAGACTGAAAACTTAAGATGGCATCATTAACTTCCTTGCTTTGTGGAGGATTAATTTGTTGATTGTTTTTTATGGACTTTTTTTTGCTGTGACACGGGAAGCACCTGTCATAGACAAAGGCAGGGGCAGAATATAGCTGCAGGACTTTCAGACTGTCAAAGGTCTGGTCCGATATTATTTTATATGTGAAATAACCTGGAAGAGCTTATCAAGAGCTCAGGGGATTTAAGTTCTCAGAATTCTTGCACTATGGAAAGCTTGGGCTAATTTCCCAGAGTCTTGTTCACACCAGCCCTGTTTAGTCCACTTTAATTGAACCTGGATTTGTTCCAAAAATGTGACCTCTGTTGCCCTTCAAATGCTGGAGACCTCACCAAAAGCAGGAAACAAGCTGTAGATCAGGGGTGGGCACTCCTGGTCCTCGAGGGCCAGTGTCCTGCAACTCTTGGTTGTCTCCCTGATCCAACACACCTGAATCCAATAGCTGAATCACCTCCTAAATGCAATCAAGTTCTCCAGAGTCCTGCTAATGACCTCATTATTTGACTCAGGTGTGTTGAAGTAGAGATACATCCAAAAGTTGCAGGAGACCGGCCCTCGAGGACCTGGAGTGTCCACCCCTGCTATAGATCATAAGAGCTTTTATCTCACACCTTTGACATGAATCATGGTTTTCTGCCAAAGACAACAGACATATTTTACAATCACTAAAATCTACGCCACTCCATTTACATTTTGTGAAGAAGGAAGTTGCTCTTTCTCATAGGTTTTCATGTTGTTACCTCGTATATTTCTTGGTGCAGCGCCCCCCACTGGTGAAAAGGTTTTTCGAAGGGTTTTGTTAGTTTCATATGGAAGCAAATGGCATCAGCTGAAAATGTAACAAATGTTGCAATTTGGTCCCCAATTGAACGAAGTCTTCTCCTCTATTAGGTGTGAAAACACCACAACACTTCCAAGATTACATTCGATGGAATATGAACTGAGTTGACGACCTCGTGTTGTGTTGGTGAAAGTCTTGCATAAATTCATAGCTTTATGAATTCATCCTCTAATTGGATGTGTGTTTGTTAAACGGCAATAAGTTTGAACGGCAGACAGGGATAATAAAACTTTCAACTTGTACTACAGTTTGCTCGCCACCGATCTTCTCCGCTTGATAGGAACTGAATATATAGTGCTTAAGCAATCTTATGCTCTGGTTACTGTTTACAGCTTATTGTCTTTGTACAGTTGAAAAGTCAGAAGGTCAAAGTTCTTCAGTATTAGTTTCTTTCCCATTACTGCATTATCTTTACCTGAGCTTTCTGACACACTTTCTGGAAATTACTAATTATAAAATGGACCCAGAGGAGAAATGCATCTATAACAACCTCCTCCTGTTGCCATTCAGCATCTTGTACGTCAGCAAGCTTATCTGCTTCTGAGTCATTGATGCAATTTAACCTGTTTGGGTCTTAATGTTCCTGTTGCTGCTTTACAACAGTTGCTCAATAATGTTGAGTTTTAAAATCACTGGCATTGGTCTATGAGCATCTCAATTTAACCTTCTGCATGCATGTCATGGTTTTGCCAATATGAAAAAGAGGTTATTTGGAAAATCACTCATTACATGTAGCTGTGAATATGCATGTTTTGATTCTGCAAATCCAGATTTCTGAGGTGAAGTCCCACATTACAGTGCTGCTGCTCTAGGAAATGTTTTGTTCCTGCTTAAGTTGTTCTCGGTTTCATATTTTACTTTGCTCCTGTTTATTTAAGAATATAATCTGTAAAAAAGCTTGATTTAAAAAAAATCTCTTAGGTTTTTTTTTCCCCCACAGATTATTTAAGTTTTAATATTTTCAGAAATGATCACTACTTTAGTTTTTTTATGGTTTGACTTCTTCAATCAAGTTTTTTGGTAGCACATTTCAGCAACAAGGCAAGTCAAAGTGCTTTGCATCATAAAAACACAAAAAGACAAAGTGTTAAAACAACCCTGTAAACCAGTAATCATTACATTTTGTCAGTGCCATCGTTGCACATCAACATTTGTGCCTCAGTAAAGTGCACATTTGTTAATTAAGTTAATTTTAAATAAAGTGTGTTGTTTTCTTTTGACACATACTTGTATTGACTTAATAGTTAATTTTATTTGGTGACATTTGAGTTTCCAAAACCCATCAACTCCAGTAACAAAACCATCGAAATTCTGAATATTCCATTTTGTTTAGTTTTCTTCCATTAAAGAAAGATTTCTGTTACTTTTGCACGTCTTAACAGAACAGCCACCAAGTCATGTTTGTGAATCTATTTATTGTTTAGGTAACACTATTCAATTGAGGAAATCTGAACTGATATAGGACATTAAGAGTTTTGAAATATCACAATGTACTCTCTCATAATTATTATTATTATTATTTTTAACCTTTTTATTTTGGTTTTTCCCAAGTTTGTTTTTGCTTTGTGCCGTTGCCCCTCGCCCCTCATGCGGATGTCGGCTTGTTCGCGGCGCGCCGGGTTGTCTCTGTCGGAGATGACATCATCCCTGTGGTTGTGGCAAGATTGTGTTGTGCACTGCGCGCCCCATGTCAGCGGCTGTCAAGGTGACTGCACGTAGCAGCACTTCAGTGTATGGCGTGAATTTCTGCCATGGAGCACACCAGCAGCTGGTGGGGGCAGAAGGGGGGTCAGTGGTATTAAGGAGCAAGGGGCGTGTATTAGGGGAGGGCAGAAGGGGTATTGTCCTGCCTCCATGCCTTTCTCTGCCATATGAGGATCTCATTTGACAGCTTCAAGGTGGAACATGGAAAGACCAAAACAAGGATTGTAGTCCCCCCCCTTCCCTTCTTCTTGGGGGGAGAGGAAACCAATCGGTCTCATTGCATTGTGGTGGCTGGGTTTGTCTCTTTGTCGGTGCAGTTGGGGGGGGGGTAGTGGGAGCTGGCAGCAGACAGCGTGAATTCATATCATGACCACAATAGAGCAAAGAAGCACAGTTCAGCCATGAAAGCCCAGCGGGAGAGACTGAGAATTCCTGGGCTGACGCTGGAGTGAGTATTTTCTTTCCTCTTATTCAAGGCGACTCCTCGTGCAGCTTCATGTGTCTCTGTGTCAGATTTGTTGCCGTCTTTTCACTGTTGCCTTCTGCTCTAGGCTGTGTTAGCATTAGCAGCAGCAGCAGCATCTGCAGCAGGAAGTCTAATGTCAAATCCTCCCCACCTAGGCGACAGCAGTATCTGCGTATCTGAGTCTGCATGCGTTTTTCTGCAGTTTGAGGTTTTCATGTGTGTTTTGTGGACAACATAACATAAAGGAGTGGCTTAATTCGCAGGCGTGAGTGATGACAAAATAACGCACATGTTAGGGAGGAAAAAAAAACATGCCTGGATGTAATCAATAAGGTGGGAAGCAGAGAATTACTGAAGACCGTGTGTTCACATTGCCAGCTTTATCCCAGACTGTGCCGTTTTGCACGATTCAATACATGTTTTATTTGGGTCACCGAGGCATTTGTCATGGTTCTCAGTACTTAAGGGTTTGAATTTTGCAGCTGAGCCAATTGGATTGCTGAATGACGTTATTTCTATGCAGATTTTTGGGCCAATACTAAAGTAACTCGATCATTAAACAAAATGTTCTAACTCGCTTCTTTTTCCAATAGATAATGAGAACTGGCAAACACATTCTCACCTTTGCGTCTAAGCAAATTGTGCTCACTGAACATCCTCCTTTTATTAATTTATTGCAATGTTGCCATGGTAGTATTTGATTTTTTTTTTTTGTCAACAAACCCACTGAGAGACCAAACCCAACAGTATTCCTTTTCTGACACTAATCATCTGCCTTAGTATATTTGCAAATGCTGAAGATATATTTTAAAAAAAAAACAGTTCATTAACAATAATAGAGGTCCACCGATCAGAACTGGTGATCAATTTCTCATCTCCATGTTTTTAAGCTTTGACCAACTGATGGCTTTTAATTTATTCAAATCATTCTTTAAGAGCTGATATAGGATCTAACAAGAACAACACAAATATTCCTGTTGCAGTGATTTTAAATTTCTTTAGGTTTAGAGCATAGGCAATGTGTGTGACAGTTACTGTAAAATATGGTTTCACCAAATTAAGAAATCCAGTTATTATATATTCTCATTAGTCTTTTGCATTGCCGTTAGCATGGTTAGCATTACTAGAAAAGCAGTCACATTGTTACATTGTCAGTAACCTTCCGGCGATGTAACCATCCATCCAGCATGTTCCTGGGTAGATTAAAGTTGAAGCTTTAAATTATTTTTAAAAAAGCTCATTTCTGTAATACCGTCCTAATAGCTACTGAATGCTGCATTTTCTCTTGGTCTGTTGCAGCCTGAATGGAGCACAGAAATGTCTCAACATGTCAGAGGAAATAATTCTCATTAAAAAGGCATTTCTGCTCTTCCTCTGACTTTATTTTAAGTGCTTGTCTAATTTCAAAACTGGCAAATTTTGAGTTTCTTCTTTCGCTAACAGCATCCACACGGAAGAGTGTTGTTCCATGCACAGTTTAATAGTTCTTAGGTATTCTGTGACTGTTTAACTTTTTTCTTTTTAATTTCTAATCATCACTGAGTGCAAATCAGGCTGAAAATCCCCTTATTCCGATCATCAGCTAATTTCCCAGTGGATCTGGAACAGTAATATTTTAAAATTGTCCTCCAGTTGTCAGTCATTCTTAAACGTAATGTCTTTTAAAAGAAATAGAAAAACTGCCCTTTTAAGGGGACTATTTCTTTTTTATTTATGTTGACTGCTCAAACAAGATGATGATCTGTTGACTCAAGGTAAACATGCAGGATAATGCCTCGCATGTTGCTGTAACATGTCAATAAAATCTCCGACCATGAGAGCTCTGACACACTCAGATTTCCACCATTCTCATTAGCATAGGACTAAAATCAATATGAAAATGTTCAAATTATTCTCCAAATTAAGTCATTATCATATTGCAGTTTGTTAGCTTCTTTTGCTGGTTTGCTTTGGGATCTTTCCGCATTTTACCATTTGATGAATGGACGCCACTGCAGTAAAAGTAACTCACCTTTGCGTGACCTAATGCTCTGCAGTGCTGCTGGCAGTCCGGCCGAAGCAGAGATTAAACATATGACCTCACACGGTAAAGGTAAAAGCTTTTCTTGTGATCGCAGAAGCAGGAAGGGCTCTGTTTGCAACCTCCTCATCAACCTTTGGTAAATTTCTAACTCCTTTTTATGACCTTTCGCCTTTTTAACAGGTGCTCTTTATTGCCTCATGTCATTTTAGTCTGGCACAGCCTTCAGGCTCAATGTCAACCAAACACTGCAGAAACCAGACGAATGCCTCGGGAACCTGCTCCTCAAACACAATTAGATTGGTCTGACAGGGATCATTTACTCTTGGCGATGCTGCCATCTTCATTTTGGCTCGTGTCAGAGCTGCGCGGCGGCGGTTTGTGCCGGTCTTACTGTCCTGTATGTGATAAAGGACGACTATTCACTGCACTCCATTTAACTTACAGCCTCACTCCTCGAAGCCTGAGCCCCACTCCCACTAGCCCCTGCAGTCCGTGCAGCCCACTGCACGCCTTTCATTTCTGGAGGTAAGCAACAGTCGTTCAGCCGTGGATGTCTTGTGTTTTGTTTTTTTCTTTCTTTCTTTGTTTTCTTGCCAGTTTTCATTTTTTTAAAATGTGAAGCAGAATCTTCAGTTTGCCCTCTAAAATATCAACCGCCATTGAAATGCTGCAAGAGGACACGGAGCTTATGTAATGTTGATAAGGCCACCAACCCCCCCACTTTCCCCCATCATGCCCCATTCTGTTCTGAGGGTTTGCTCCTCTTTCATGTGCTAAGTAGGATTTGGGGTATTAGCAATACATCAAAGTGAATAATGGTTTCAAACCTTACCAATCCTGGACTGATTCATTTTGGAATGAAAAGTTCTGCAACTGATGGAAGCTATCTATGGCTAACTGTGTACAATTAACGCTTCGTTATGGACTAGTTTGTCTGACCTTGTATCTTATGTGTTTCTTTCTCTTGTGATATGGATCTACTTAAAGCGTCTTCTTTGATTCAAGGTTTTCTAGATTGAAAGGCAACATGTATTCTCGGAAAACCTTTTTTTTGGGGTTGAGTCAGTTTTGCAAGAAAGTTTTATTTAAATATTTTTTCATAATTTCAGTGAAACTTAAACAAAATGAGTAAAAACAATCAGCAGTTCATGCTGTCTTACCGGTGTTACAAATCCTGTTTATTTTTGAATAAAATTACATATTTAGCTCAAAAAACAAGATTATACGTAATAAGGCGTTTTACATTTGACCAATATTTAGAGAACAATAAGTGGTGCACTGATAAATCGAAGCAGATTTCTTGAATTGTAGGTCATCTACGATCGGCTGATACTTGCATGTGAAACCGACCTCATCTGCCTCTGTGAACATTAGCCAATCTGGATCAGCAGGTCAGTGATCGATTAGAAAACCGCAATCGGTGCATCTCTAATCCCCATCCTTTGTTTTCTCCACCAGTGATTTCAAGAGCCTTTCTTGAGTACAATGAAATTCATTCGATGGAGTTCAGATATTCCTGCTCAGGTTGAGTTTTGGTAACCATCAGACCAGTAATGGAAACTCTCCCCCCTCTACCAAAAATGATTGGATTTTTGTTGAGCATCTTTCCCTTTCTTCTTATTGCCACTTGGAAAATATTCTGTGCTCTATGTGATATTTGCAGTTCATGTCATTTGATGCTAAATATTTGAAAGAAAAGTTGCAGCATGTTTGGGTCTTTTCTCTCTCTCTCTCTCCATCTCATTCAAAAAACGTGTTTGTTTTTGAGAATTTGCAGCATCAATGAATAGAATGAAACACCCACCCAACTCGCTCCTGTTCTCCTCTCGTGCTGTGCGGCTTTCGCAGACAGGCAAGTGAAGCAGGCGGTAAAATGAGTCAGCTGCACACAACAGCATTGAGCTGGTTTTTCCCCTTCTGTTTTTTTTCTAAATGCAGAGCTTCCTGTGTGATCAAATGCAAGATTTGATTTCATCTAATACAGCTGTGCAAATATTGAATGTCATCATATTAAAAGCCCAATTTGACATAAGCAGCGGCTCTTTGCGCTGAGAGATAATAATAGTTGTATTGGTGAACCAAAGCAGGTCTTAAGTTCTGAGGCAGGTGTTCAATAAATTACTTCCTGTTTTGTCTAATAATTGTAAACCAAAGTTGTTGCGTGTTGTTAAGTTAGGGTGGCAATGTTTGCAGAATATTATTGTTAGTAGAAAGCAAACATAAAGAACCTCGGTGTGGAGGTCCTTTTTTTATTTTCATTATTTATTTTTTATTATATGCAGAATTTTCTAATGTGAAACGGGTAACTCAGAAGTGCATAAGGGCAGCAGAGGGACAGCTTATGGTAAACACAAGGTCACATCTTTCACCCTCTTTATTAAAGCAAAAGTAGCTTGGACAAGCGCCACGCCGTACGCAGACTGTGAACAACCAAAGGAAAATATATGGGAACAAAACAAACTGCACGTTTTAATCGCATTGTAGCATAATGAGTCGGGAAGTTAGGAAAGATTTCCGCTCCCATGTAGGTCAATAAACAATAAATCAGTTATTCGGTTTCCATTTGCATCATTTATCGTTTTCCTCTTTTCTCTTTTTCTACCAAAAGCTGGGCGACTGAAGTCTTCAGTTCGGTGCTTTGGTCTCAACCAGCTTATTTTTCAGTGGGATATTTTTCTTTACAGATTCTTCATACTTCATTTTATTTGTTTTTTCTGTTCGTTTCCTGATCTATTATGGATATTTTGAAATATCTTCCTATTCCAGTTTGAAATGTCAGAATTTAAAGTGTATTGATCGTTGAGAATGTGTTCTTACGTTATTGTGCAATTACCATATTACTGAGAAATGGTCTCAAAACTACAATATTTGGGAAAATTTATCATCCAGCACAATTTGCTACTGTGACAAGCCCAGTCCTATAATGTAATGTTACTTTAGAAAAGAAAACTCGTCATATTGAAACACCCAAACATAAACTTTGTACCACAAGATGGAAATGGATTATAAAAATTTTGATTCAGTGGTTTTCATCATTTGAATCTGTCCTTCTTTTCATGTTTATGATCACATCATTCTCGTCGTCGCCAACATTTGACCGCCACAAAAGGGGGGGAAAAAAAACACCTCGAGTCTCGACAATCAAAGCGAGGAAAGTCAAGCTGCAGGATAAATGTTAACAAAGCACATTTGTACACACTCGCTCATGGGAAAGGAAGCGCTCTAAACTCATTTGTCAGACGTTAACAGACTCGGTGTGTTGGGGGGGGAAAGTAAACGGACGTTTTGTTTGTTTGAATGCGTTTTCCGCTCCACGGCTCTCGTGCCGCTGTGTGCAGGTTTGACTTTGAACCGTCTGAACTGTCGTTTCTTATGTGGAGCAGCGAAACGGAGCAGAGCCATAATTAGAGTGAAGGCTGTCACAGCAGCCTGCAGGGAGACCGGCCGACCCTTCAGAGAGAACGCGCTCGCAAACTCCGGCTTTTTCGCTGTCGAAGGCAACCTCTGATGACACTTTATTACAGAGGGGACGCACAGGGAAGTGGGACCAGTGGTTGTGTGCCAGTCATACTGGTGTGTTTTTCTCTGTCAGTCTCGCTCAGCTGTTTTTCCCTTCCTGGCAAAGCACTTGGCAAGTGATTAGCATCGTCTACAACAACCTGAGTGTCCTCTGGTCCTACTGTGCACATCATTTTACTGTCCTCTACTGCTGTAATATAAGTTAACAAGCCCAAGATCATAAAAACATGCACTGTCTAGAAATATAAGCATTTCCAAGCACCTGGCTGCAGATATTTTATCTTGTTTTGCTCCGTTCATATATTGTCCTCCTGCTATAAAACATGTTGAAAGCTCTGGATGCGGCAATCAATTTAGCATCCTTTACAAACCAATACTTGGCCTCTAGATTGAAGTTTTAATGTCAAAAGAGCAGAAATTATGTCTTAGGATGGAAATATAAGCCTTGTGACATCCAAAAACATTGGATGTCACAATGTTTTTGTGACATTATAATTCTCGCATTGCAATATTTACCAATTTCATCTTTTTTTCCTTTTTTTTTTTAAATCATGCAGCAAATTTACACTAAATTGAGCAAATAAATGAGGGATTGATTTATGTCATTTCTGTCAATTAAATAATTTTTTATATTTATTAGTAATGTTTAATGGCAAAGTTTTCAGGCATGTTGAATAAAGAAACAAATAAGCATCTTATAGGTTGTTCGATACTATGTTTCTTACTTGACAATTTTTTAAAAATTAAAATTGTTGCATTTTATATTTGATAAGATCTTACAAATTATTTATAAAGGGTGACTCTGAGAGTAAAATTTATTCGGATTTAAAATTGACCTCTGGTTGCCTCAGCTGCAAAATCAGTCGCTCAACCAAATTCAACACAGAAATGAAATGTTAATTATTAATTCAGCGGTCAAGCTCCTAATCAAATGTTGTTAAAATGAATCCTCACTTTTTGTTTAAAAAAACTTACAAAACTGTTTGGACTGTAATATTCTTAATCATTTTTATGTATTGAGATGTTTTCTTTTTTTAAACAAATCTAAATCTGTCTTAAGTCGCTCTGTAATTTTTAAAAGTCAAACAGGAAATGAGTCACGGGACAAAGGTGATTTAGTTAAGGCGAGGCTCTCGTCAAATAATACGAGCCATAACTGTCTGTGGAAGGAGCAGTCATAGATTTTTTTAGTTATTTTTCCAGCAGTTGAAAAAAAAAAAAATCGCACAATTTTTACACACCTCCCGCTGGAAACGCTGACCCACCGGACCTGTGTAATCTTTGAAAGCAGCAAGAGCGTGGCAGCATGTGTTGATGATGCGGTCCTCCTCCCTCCCTCCCCCCTTCCGCTCCCCAGGATGTGAAGTGGTACACGCCTGTTACATGATATGAAGCATGTTGAGCGAAGGGAGCAGGACGAGGGTTTGGCGCGCTGCAGAACAGCTGCCGTGAGACGGGTCGAGTCGGCCGGTGTTGGGTGTCGCGTCCCCGTCGCAGCGGAGGTTGTCAACACCTGACCTGGATCTCGCTCTCTGTGCCTTCCTTTGATCCGGTCCCCGGATTACTTTTTTTTTTCTTTTGTTGTTTGAGGACAACGCGACAGCAGCGTTTATGCCGCAGCTGGCTGCAGATGTGTCCCTGCAAAGGAAGTTTGGTCCTTGCCAGCAGTGCTCCGGGGGTCATAACCTCCTAAACCCCGGCAGCCGCCGCTTCTCATCAGGACCTCAGAAGCCCCCGTTGCATCTCCCCCTCTGGCATGACGCGGACACGATGTCCGACTCCAGTCCCTGGACAATGCTGTCCAACTTTAACATGCCACATTTCTTCAGCGGAGCCCGTCTGCGTCGATCCCAGAGGTATCGTTCGAAATGAAGCTGCTGCACTTTTCAGCGCCGTTGTGTCACTTATGTAAATTTCTTAGCTGAACAAACAGATTAGTCATTAAACTGTAAGCATGATGTAGTTCCCAGACCTGCTCTTCTTGGACAATAAGACGGGTGTTTTCTTCTTGCCTGTTGTGTATTATTTGCTTTGTGAGCCAAATGCCAATTGAATGTTTGTCGTTGTGACAAGCGTCTCTCACGCAGGATGTGTTCTTTCCAATGTACCATCCAAGTTAAATAACAGTGAAGATGCTGATCTTGTGTGTTTTCATGGACGTCACAGTTTGCATTCACAACTGAAAGAGTTGACTCAGAGTTCGCCTGTGAGAAACTGTCTGATATTTGTTGATGACTGTGGACTTGGACTTGCCTTGTGAACCGTTTTTGAAGTTGCAGCTTGAAGAATTGCACTTTTTCTGGAAAATAAACTTAGCTGAAACTTCATACTTCACCAGCTAAGCCTCTTGATCTCTGTTAGCTGTATATTACTGGGACCACAGTATTGGTGAAAGTCTATATAATCATATTTGTTTTTAATCCCTATCCTGACCTCTTTATTTTGCTGCAGATCAGCTTAAAACCAAATACTGAACATTTTGGGTAGTATTTTTTTTTCTCTGCCGAAAACGATAATCCAAGTCTGTCGATGATGCGTGACTGTACATGTTGTTTCATATCATATATATGAAATAAGACTATAACATGACAGAGGTTTCAATAGTTTTAGAATTCTTTCCCAACTTTTAACGTTTAATAATACGATCTTTGTCTAAATAAATAGGAAGTAAGTAGCATTCTTTAATCAATGCAGATGTGTAAAAATAATAAATAAATTCTCACAAGAACAAGAGCTTCCTGCAGCTTGAGGAAAACAAAAGTGTCCCTGTGCTTTAATTGCCGGACCTTTCATCTGTTTTTTTGTTTTTTTTATTCTATTAATAGATCTGCATGTGTCACATGTTTGACTTTGAATCTAGGTTTGTCAGCTCATCGCAGCAATTCTTTTCACCCCACGGTGGCAGCTCACCTGACAGCTGTGACGACAGAACTCCACTCACAAAACTGAAAAAGATTAATCCTGGCTCCTTGTTGACGCGGGTCAGGCTACGGATGTCGGCAATCTGAATGCAGAGCTTTGGGAATTAAGAGTTTGATCTATTTCTGCCACTTCTTGCGGCCCGGATATGCAGCCGGGCCCCCGTCTAAGAAATTGGTCCTGACAGATTCAGATTACTTTGTGGTCGCAAGGTAAAAATAAACTGATTTGGTTCAGAGAGTAGCTGTCATAAAGACGCTCAGAAGGTATTTTTAGTCACTGAATAAAGAGTTTGCGGTCTTTTTGGAGGGAAACAAAGATTTTTAATGAAGTTGTGTGTTCACATCAGTTATCATGTCTCCAGAAACACTGGCCTACTTTCTCTCTATCATCCTCCAGCCCTTAAAGCTTCACTAAACCAACACGATTATCCCCGTTTATCTGCAGAGGTAATGCTGCTAAAGCTCGGCTACCAAGAATCGGATGTAAGGAAGTCGACTTGCCCTCTTTTTTTTTTTTTTTTGTTCGTTTCTTTTTTGGGTTTTTTTTCCATAAAGTGATCCACTAGCAGCCAGTTTGGTGAATACTCCTGAAGTACTTCAGTAACAACAGTGGGGGGTGCTTCCTATGCTGAGATGATGGTGGGTGAAGAAATGAAAGCTTGATTAGGAAGCAGTGGTGTAGCATTAATTCACAGTGAGAGCTTATGAACGAATCTCATCGTATTTGATCATGGATCTTTTTTAATACATAATTGATCATCGAACAAGAAATTCTTAATTGTGAAGTGAGAAAATAAAAAACAATTTTCAAAGCTTTTTCCAGATGAAAATCTCAGAGTTTGGCCCGCATTTGTATTGACTTCAATTACATTTTTTCCATGCAATTCAGAAAAAAGTTCAGATTTTATCTAAGCAGTCTCCACACCTCTCTTTCTGGCTTGCTTGACCAATAGATGCCTGGCCAAACGTCAGTCCACCTGAGCTGCAGGTCTCTGCTGCTCATCCTCTGACCATGTCTTGGGAGTATCTTACTGTTTCCATTTTCAAACGATTGATTAAACATTAATCTCTGAGTTTGGGATTAATGTTTTATCACATAACCCGGCTTTGAACTGCTATACAGCTTCTTCCTTGACCTTTTTCTGTGTCCCTCTGAGTCATCATGGTGCTTTTTTTCCCCTCAAAGTTTCTCTAATAAAACCTTCACAGAACAGCTGGATCTTTACTGAGAAGACCAGACTTTATTTTTAATATTTTACAAAATAGAACTTAAGTGGTTAAATGAAAAACCTGCAGAACATGCCCCCTTTTTTAGCCGACTGCTCGATTAATCAACAAAATAATCGATAGACTACTCAGTCACTAAAATAGAGCTCTAATCTTAATACTGTGACCATTTTCCTCGAAAATCCTGAGAAAGCCGGACGTCATTTAAAGGTGTGACGCCATCTTTGCGGCTCCTGACTGACATTGACGCTCTGCAGTGCCTGTACCTGTTGGACCTGCTCTGCAGCACTGTCAACAGAGACATGAGGACTGCCAGCTCATGTGTTTGAGCGTCTTTGCAGTAGCCTCTGCGAATTAGATTGTTTTTGATCACCGCTGCAGCACACAGGCAGGAGGCCTGCACCACTGACTGACTGCCTGACTGACTGCTGTTCGTCCCTTCCTCAGTCTTTTTCTGCAACATAAATTATTCTTGTGTTTCTCTAATTGTATTAAATGGTGAATCTGCTGCTTAGATCTGTATTTTATTTTTGCTCTTCATGAAAAATGCATAAATTGTCATTTTTAGCCCCTGATAAAATACCAAGCAGATTTAATGGGGGATTTATAGCATGCAGATTATTATTGAATAACGTTTTAGTGAACTCTGCTGAAGATGGTTTAGGTCTCTGAGGGGCTTATGTAACAGCGCGTCATTGATTTTTAAGTCCATGACCTTGACGTGAAAGCGTGCTCTTCAGAGTCTTTGTGGTTCCGCTGTCCGTCTCTAATCTGAAACCGGGAACCGTCACGCTAACCAGAAACCACTTTTACATTGAAGTAATTATTTTTTTCTGTCAAGGTTAAAAAGTGGGTTTCATTTATGAGTCACACGTTGTGGATCACAGTGGCTCCCTGTGAGTCACTGTCCTGGAATAGCATGACCAGTAGATATAAAAATGATCTGCACATGTCGTCTCCTCTTTTTTTAATTTTATTTGTTTGTTTTGTTTTGTTGGGAATAAACCGGAACGTTGTGTCACTTGTTTTATTTCTGTGGTACATTTTTCTTCTTCTTTTTTTATCTCTGGTTATTTGTAATGAGAGCATAACGAGTTTTCATTTTACTTTTAAATAACCATTAAAAGAAATTCTATTTGTTCGAAGTGGGATATATATATATATTTTGTTTTCTGTATTCAGAAATTTGATACAATGAAATTAAGGTTATTGAACTTAATATTGCACAACCATATGTTTTTTTTTCTTCTTTACAAGAAAGAACTCAAAAGCAAGCTTATAATATTACTGGACAATATCCCCCATTTTCTATAGGATTGGAATGTTGAAGGATTCATTACCATGTAGCAAATTAAACTCAATTAAGTGAAATTTAAAGTTAGAAGTGGAGAATGAATCTGCTTCCCAATCATCGTAGTCCTCGGATAATATTCCTGAAATTAAGCTTACGATCTCATTATAAAGCACAAAGTTTTATTTTGAAAGGAGCTTTTCAAATATCAACAGTTAATCCAGCCTTTAAAACGTTTTAGTAGATTTGATCATTTCTAGGGATTTTCCATCAGGTTGCAACAAGCAGCTTCCATCATCTGCTTATTTATTTATTTTATTTCTTTAGCTGCTTCAAGTATAAGGGAGAGGGTTGAACAATTCCTTCTCCAATTCAGTTTGAACAAAAGTAAAAGAAAGAAGCATGCGAAACGTAGAAGAGTCAACATTTCTCGGTGCATTTGCAGTACAGACAGAGGCTGGCAGAAGTCTCTGTAAGTAAGTAAATAAAAGTTAACCAATCAACCAGTGCAGGCTTCCTCATTGACTATATTCACATCCCGTCTGCGAATATAAATCACAAAAATGTGTTGACGTTTTGTAGCTTGTAATGAAGAGTCAAGCATCCTCAGAAAAGAAGAAGCAAATCATACACAAAAGATGACACAATAATAACCCAACACAGACGTGTAACAAGCCACTTTTTAGCAGTGCAATAAACACAATTTATTTCTAAAATGAAAACCCCAAAATAAGTTGTGTGAATAAACATAGTGCATGGAGACAATTTGGCTGAATCAATATTATTTACCCTCTTCCTCCTGCAAACATGTGGGCTAATATCAGCACCTGAACTGATTTAAACAACTGGTAGTGCTTGTGAACGCTTCGGTCCAAATCGGATGATCTCTATGAAGGTGTATTAATGCCACTGTGGAAAAGGAGACAATTTCTGCCCAAAAAAAAAAACTCCCAAATGTTCTAGAAAACAAAGATTTCTACCTTTGAAAAGTCAAAATTTTTCTAGGAAAAATTTCCAAAAGTGGAAAAAAAATTCTAAAATGTCCGATATTAATCTACAGTTTTTTTCTAGGAAATTTCTGAGATTAATGTCAAACTCGGTTTTTTGGTGCAAATGTTTTTTTAGTTTACACACCAGTTCCCTGATATTAAAACAAAGTGCATTAAAATGATGTAATAAGACTATGTTATTCCAGTTATAATCCAACATTTTATTAGTTTAGTTGTGGCATTTAAAACTGATTTTTCTGTTTTTGATTTTTCTGATCAAAAATCTAACTTTGGAGTTTTAAGCATGGAGGTCAGAACATTTTGAACTCAGTATTCATTAGCCATAAAACTTCAACTGAGCTTCAAGGTGTCAAAAAACCTTTTTGTACAGGTATCAGTCGATTAATATTTATTTGGTTTCCCCCAAGATGCTGGATTTATACCTTAATTCAACTGTTTATATTTTGTCTAATGTATTTTTTCCTTAAAATGAGTCTTTGTGGTTGTTGCAGCTGTCGCACGAGCAACAGAAAGAGCCTGATTGGAAGCGGTCAGTCGTCGGGTTTACCGCGACCCCACTCTCCGCTCTCTTCTCTCACAGGTGAGTTCATGTCCGCCACATGTTCGTGTCGCCTAATGTAGTACCTGCTGTCACCATTGTTAGGCTGTACACAGAGGGCGGCCATTAGTGCACTCCAACAGCAAAACCCTGCAAAACGAGCACGGAAAACGTACAGCAGAGTACAGTAAGAAAATATAATAATCACCGAATATCACTGGGTGATTCTGCTATGAGATGCAAAACAGGAATGACGGCGTGAGGCATCAGGTTGCATTGTGGAGGTTTTTCTGCTCAGACTTTGGTCAGGTCAGCGCCGGGGCTGGGAATGTAGCGGCGCAACAAATCTAAAACACGGTGATTGTTTTTGGGTGAGGAAGCGGCGGCCTGCAGGGAGGAAATGCACGGGACCAGAGGGAGGGAGACCTCATTTACCACAGGGCGTTTTATTTCCTGCCATTGCTTAGCGAACACAGCACTGCGACTCCGAGTGTTTAGTCTGCATCGTGACTCGATGAAGGAGCCCAGATTTTAAGATGGATTCCGGCTCTGCGAGCCCCAGTGCTTTTATTAACGCACAGCTCTGGGATGATGTAACGCTGTGGCTGAGGCGCAATATTTATATCAAAGGTAGGAAGAGCAGGTTTTCTGAACTCCCATTCAACTAGATTACATATTGAGGCATATAATCATGTCTGATCAACCTTCAATGTAAAAGCTTTTCTAGTCATGAATTCCTCAGAAATTATATGTTCTGTTTGAAAAAAGTTAATCTTCTTTATAGCAGAAAAAGAAAACTGGTCAAATAATTATGTGGCCAAACCTGTGTAATATATTTGATCAATTCTAAATACGTGAAAGTTGTTGCAACGCAACCTCAACTCAAATTACTGCTTTGTCGGATAGCAAAACTATACGAAAGGGAAATTGGGGAGGAACTTGTTTTAGACCACTTCAGCCATCAACATTTAAACTTCATGAAAGCTTATGTGAAAATGACATTTGATCTTTGCTCAAACACAATGCTGTGGTGCAATTTGATGCAGTTTTTCTAAAAGAAGAGCTCTATCCAGAGAACATGCACCTCAACTTCCCTGACAATTTGACTTTAATAATTTTGATTTCTAAATAAACAAAACACTATTGTTCACTCACAAATCTGCAGGATTAAACAATATATAATTATACATACAAAGATGTATGCTAAAGCTTGAAGACAAAAATACAGTTGATTGAGAAAATTAATTGAGAAATATGGCAGGGAGGATAAAACAGTGATCAAAACTGCAAGTTGTCCACAGAGTTTCTTTTCTTATTCTAAGGTTTTTTTGTATTCTCCCTGAATAATGTTGGTGTTTAGCTTTTAAATGAAGCATATTTCTGATAGTTTGACATGTTTTAAGTGTTGGGTACGTCAGCATATTTATTAAATGCCAGTTGTGCTTCACACATAGCGTACAAACCTTGCTGTTGACCAAAAGTTGTCACAATGCTTGTGTATGGACTGCTCACGCCCTCTCCCTTCCTCAGTTCGTTTTGAATAAAGAAAAAGAAAGAAATATATATTCGCTCTACCTAATCATAACTCGTTCAAAATCCTACTGTTTATTCCATTTCTACTCATGTTTGTGTGTGTGATGTCCTACTTAAATCCATATTTAGTGCAGTTTTTGTGCACTTTCTTATAAGCTTGTTTTGAACTGTTTTTACCTCCATGTCACAGGAGTCATCAGGCTTTTAGGTCTTCCATGTTCACATTTATCATTCAGTTCACTATATTTCAGATCATTTAAGCACTGTTGCCCAGTGCTTTCACAAGAAATTGAAGATGATTATATTTTCCCTCAAAGGGGGATCTTGGAAGAATGGTTTTAGTAACTCCCACAGTTAATAGCTTTGAAAAGTAGCACAAAAGGACAGATGAATAGAGAACTGGTGCTATTACAAACTACGTGCTTTTGCAAACTAAAAATGTGCAAAACAATGAACCTTATTTGAATGAGCTTTTGTTAATTTTTATTACTTGAAGAACAAGCAGTGATTGTATTACCTTCCCTTGATCTCGAGCCACATTTCCAACTCTTAGCAATGGACTGCAGTACAATATGGGCAACTGCTGTTGAACAGAATTTCGTTATTTTAACGCAAAGTGAAAGCGATGATAGAGATTAGTGCAGCTAGCATCATAAAAACAGCAGACGTCGTGGGTTTTTTCTGGAGAGTCGAGATTAAATTGATTTCCAAAAGTCTGCCAAGATTTCTGAATGTAAATAAAAAGCTCTAAAAGATCAAAAATGAGCAATCTTTCTGAACACTACTGGCTATTTGATAATTATCACTGTTTTTCAGAACATAAATTATAAACATATTCTTAAATATATGTTCCATCTCGGTTAGTTTTGAAAATGTCACCGTCGCCAGAAGTCTCCGTTTACAAAATGCAAAAGGTAAATTGAGAGTTTCTTGATTTCCAGTCATTTCATGGCTTTGTGTTACTGATGCGTTTTATTTCTAATTGAAATACAAGAATCCAGTGTTTTAAGTTTTCAGTCTGCAGGTCGTTTCATCTCCTCTTTCTGTGTTTCTGTTCATTCAGGAACAAGCCCACAAGACAGCCCAAGAAATTTCTCCCCCAGTGCCTCTGCTCATTTCTCTTTTGCACGAAGGTAAATAGAACCAAGATACGGTTATACATTTCAAAAAATTAATCCAGGTTTGTAGCCGTTTGCTCGAGACTCGTGAGTGTTTTGTGTGCGAGCTCGTGTATAAGGTATTCAACTTTTCTGTATATATATTTTCAAAAATGGCATTCATCATGTGTCATGTAATTTTGTATTTTTCTGTTTTATTATAATCCACAGTCATTGCCACAGAGCAGACAGGTAACTTGGAGCTAGGCTTTCACTTCTAAATGAAAATTGAAACATTAACCCCACATGTGTCTGGAGTTCCTCCGTGGTTTCCTCCCTGCTTCATAAGTCTCACTTTAACACTGCCGTTTTACTCATTAAGCCATCTGCATTTAATGCTGCACTTATTTACTTGTCGGTTTTTTAATTATGTCTAAATTAACTAGTAGGTTTCATTAAAGAAAAAGAAAGCATCAGTTTTAAAGTCCATCTCCAACTTCGTCGACCGTTCAGGTTTTAGAAGTTTTCCCATGTTTTGGCTACAAACATGGGAGCGTCTTGTTTGAAACCAAGCATGTAGAGTGTGTCTGTCAAAGGTCAAAGGTCTTCTGCATTAAGGATTGGGACACTCCTCAGCGTCTTTGTTGCTGTTTTGCGACAGGACCGATGGCCGCCGCTGGTCCCTGGCCTCTCTGCCCTCCTCTGGATATGGAACCAACACGCCCAGCTCCACCGTCTCTGTAAGCACCTGGGATTCACACGCATTTTGTCAACAAATCCACCAGTCAAATGAATCTGACTGGTGGATTTTCGGTTTTAAAGCCCTCCTGTGTCAATAATTTGTAGAAACATCTTCTTTCATATTTTAGATTTCTATCGGTTTTTTTAAATCACACACTTGAAATTTTTGCCCATGTTTCTTTGCATTATAGCTCAATCTCTGTCAGATTATATTAAGAGCATCGTTGAGCAGCAATTTTAGAGACTGGCCGCAGATTCTCGATTGGATTTAGGTCTGGAAAAGGCACAAAGACTGTATGTTAGGCGGCAATAAGATAATAGAGCAACTTCTCCTGGAGTGTTTATGGTCTATTATAACATATAAAAACATAATCTTATGTTTTTACTTCTTCGTTATTTAGCTCAAACCAATCTAATTATTACCCTTCACTCAGACAGATTCATAAAGTTGTCAATTTTCATTTTTACCTTTTTGAAACTACTATCCAAGCATTACATTTTAGGAATAATTGCTGCATTTTAGTCCCGCCCTTTACTTTAACTCTTTTAAATGATATTTTTTAACCATTTCTTCCACTTTTAGGAAGCCAGCAGTTATACATATTAAAATATGTGAACACACATTAACATGCACTTACAGCATCAAAGTTGTTTCACTAGAACTGAAAGATTTAAATTGATTATATCTAATAATTTCAAGATGGCGTTTTTATTTATTTATTTTTTTTATTCTTCTTTGCTTTCCATGGTGAAAGTTGATTTTATTTCTATTCATTCATTTTCTGTTTAACTATTCACTTGGGTTCATTGAAGAACTTATACTTCTATTTACTCTCATACCCAGATCTTTTGTCTCTGGTTCTACATTAGATCAGGTTTTTATCCAGCTGAGAATAAATTGTGCCTGAAGGCAAAACATTTTGTTTCTCCAATCAATGAAATGAAATATTGACCGTTAACATAATCTGCTCTAAACACCCATTGATTCACTGGAAGCCGTAGAACAATAGAAACTAGCTGGAATGTCAAACATCATATTAATAATTAAAGCAGTGTATTCATTTGTAATGGCAGTTTTATTAACATATAATATATAATGTGAATAAGTCACCCAGCAGTCGTCAACATCTTAAAGGAAAAGTTGCGGGTTTCTTTGTTCTATATGAAACAGCAAAGTTCAAACATATTCACAAAAAAATCAAATAAAATTACAAAAGTGTAAATGTGTATTTTGAAGCTTGCGATTATTTTTTTCTGTTCCTAAATGAAATGCAAAAATCATTCTGGAACATTTTTCATGGCTTTTGTAAATCTACTTGTTTTTTTTTTTTTTTTTTTTTTTTTAAGTTTAATGCTTCCTTTGATATTTGATATTTATAGTACAAATTTGTAGGGAAATTTTGAAAGATTTGCTCATTTTCCACTTTTCTCCATGGTTGAAAACAAAATCAAACTCAAAATTTGTATTCAAAAAAGGCTGAAGTTGCTTACAATAATAGTCAAATTAAGGTAATTTATTATTGTTTGAAGACTGCTCAGCCTCCCACTCAGGCAGTAATATTTACAATACAGACCTTAGAAAACCATTGATTTCATTTTTTAAAAATGCCAGATTAGTAACAAACAACACAGCAGTTCAATATTTTTGATTATTATAACAAGCAGAACAAAAACACCATCTCTTTATTTTTTTTTCTTTTCCTTTTCATGTTGAATATATATTTGTTTCATTTTCAGTCATCCTGTTCATCACAGGAGAAGCTGCACCAGCTGCCCTTCCAGCCTACGCCCGATGAACTGTACCTCCTCTCCAAGCACTTCTGCACCGAGAGCATCTCCGGGGACGAATGCCGCAGAGCGACGGCCATGCGACCCCGCTCACGCAGTCTCAGGTAGCCAAATCGCCTTCACACCACTGAAACCTTTCGTAGTCTGCACTGAAAACTCACCCTGCATGACTGCGTGACGTGTTTTCAGCCCTGGAAGATCTCCATCCTGTTACGACCATGAGATCATCATGATGAACCACGTCTACAAGGAGCGGTTTCCTAAGGTGAGCGCCCCCGCCGGTAACCGCGCTCTCAGCTGAAGATCTTCCACTTCAACTGAAAGATGCTCCGCGACCTCCTCACTTGCAGGCCACCGCTCAGATGGAGGAAAAGATTCAGGAAATCATCCGCAGCAACTCCCCGGAGAGCGTCCTCCCTCTGGCAGATGGCGTGCTTGGCTTCGCCCACCACCAGATAATTGAACTGGCGCGGGACTGTCTGGAAAAGAGCCGGCTCGGTCTCATCACGTCCAGCTACTTCTGCGAACTCACTGACAAACTGGAGAAACTCGTTCAGGAGGTAGGGAGCGTTTTAAGCATTTTAGGTTTTCAGAAACTCTATGAGGGTGCATCCACTCCATCCCCCTGTTTAGTCGGGTTTAATCGAACTCTTGTGAGTTTGACTAGAAAGTCCGGTTCACTTGGAGAGGTGTGAATGTGCAACTGAATTCTGATGCGGACCAAAAGAGCAAATTCTTTTCTGCCTTAAAACCAAGGTCTAGGTTGGGTTGAAGTGAACTCTTGGGCAATTTGAGTCCATATAAATCAACAACTTGTATGGAGACCACTCCAAAACACAGACTATGGAGCAGGGCATTCTGGGTAAATACCACCAATGCAAACTCGCTAGTTGGAGAAACGGCTTGTGGTCTTTTAAAAACCTATAACTGCTCAAATTGGCTCAAATTAAAAACTTTTGTTTATCTTTCATAAAGGAGGAAGTTGTGCTCAGTGGTTTTTGAGTCGTTTCCTTCTGTAGTTCTTCTTGCCACCACAGGCAAGGAGGGGAACTGCTTTTTTAAACTGTCTGCTTTCATCAGCTGAAAACGTAACAAATGTTGTAGTTTTGATCCCCAAAATGTGAATTTTTGAACCCTTAATTTTTCATTTTACTCATGAAGAATTTAGTTCTTGTTTTATACTGACAGTAGAGTTACAGCAATATAAAAAGGGACAAAGTTTATACTTCAAGAGTACCTCTCTATTGTCTACAGAGTTTTACCAAACTGTCTCTGTTTTATGTGATGTGTGGCATATGCGTGTGATGGTTTCTTATCCCGTCGGATGCTCTGCAGTCCACAGAGAGGTCAGAAAGTGAGGAGGTCGACTTTATCAGAGAGCTGGCAAAGAAGATCCTCATTGTGATAGCTCGGCCTGCGCGACTGTTGGAATGTCTGGTACGTAAACAACTTCTGATACGAAAACTTTTCTTTGGTATCCTTCTTACATTAACATTTTTCCAAACAAAAATTAAAAAGCTATTGTTTTTTTATAGAAAACTAGGAGCAGCATACAGCACCTTCTTCAATTAAACACTCCTTGTGTCTGAAGCTGTGTAGATAACTTTCTTTTGCTATTATTGCAGTAGACTAATCTGCTTAAAACCTTTATTTTATTTGTGGTAGAATAAGGTCAGAGACAAAGGCAAGAAGTAAACAGTACAAACAGTTGTTTTAACTAAATCGTCTCTATAAATGAAGCAAATTTTAAAAGTACATTTTACTTTTTTTATGTCATCAATATGTCAAGGAACTTTTAATAGCTAATCCCTAACTTCCTGTTTTTTGTTTGGTTTTGTTTTTTGGGAATGAATCATACATCATTTTGAAACGAGGCATTTCAGCACATTGACAATTACATAGCGTTTATATCTCCACCGCAGTATTTTTAGATGCATCTCTCCTGTTTTTAAAAGTGCAAAAGATAAATAATACATTTGAAATCCAAGCTGTTCAGTACATTGAATGACGGTCGTCGTTGCATCCGTCTATACTGTTGCTGGATGGTCTCTAACTTCACTTCAGGTTCACACCTGATTTATATTTTTAGCCTCATCTGTGAGGCACTACACATGATTTAAGCTTTTTTTAATCATGAGGTACTTAATTATTGTTGAATGTTTCAATAATTAGCAAAACAAGAAAATTGTATAATGTATCCTTCCAGCTCCCCAACATTCTGTATAGGCTTTACACTGAAGTTGGGTCACTGTGTTTCCAGGAATTTGACCCAGAGGAGTTTTACCACCTTCTTGAAGCAGCTGAAGGTCACGCTAAAGAAGGCCAAGGCATCAAAACGGACATCCCTCGTTACATCATCAGCCAGCTGGGACTCACACGAGATCCTCTAGAGGGTACCGGAAGCTCTGTTTCATCATCATCATCATCATCAGTGCTAACATAATCTAATACAGAACGACTCATTAGCGCTGTTAAATGTGAAATGTGTGTTGTTCTTATCCTGTAGGAGTGTTGTTCCTGCTGAATTTTACGGCTCTAAGTGAATGAATCAATAGAAGACTTATTTTCTCTTGAAGTACGCAAAAAGACAAAACACACCATTTACCTAATGGTCTTCTGTCTCTGCATATTCAGTAACCAACAGCATTCATTATGACTAATTAGAAAAGAATGGCCTCCCCTCAGGGCCACACAAGCTGGCACATCAGCCAGACTCCGCTTTCTTTACCCCGCCGAGTGTCTCCTGCGTTTGGTTCAAACGCCACATCGGGTGCTTACAGCGAACTCTTCGGAGGGACAGATGTTAAATAGCAGTGGAAATGTGTTTACCGGCTCCCTGGGGAGCTCACATGGCGGTTCACGTTGTTGCACACAAACAAAACGAAAACACGTACAACGGTACCTAACCAGCATTTGTTCCAGAGTGCTGATTTTCAAAATGGCTGTCAGACGTGTGTTTTGTTGCCAGATCTGATTTCTGCTCCATTTATTTTAAATTCCAGTTATCTTGGAGTCAGCAGCTCAAAGCTAATTAGCGAATAAACTCTGTTTGGATGTTTTTTTGTTTGAAATGTGCTGATTTCTTTGCATTTAAGTTTTTCTTAAATGCCCTACATGGACATGCATGTATTCTTAACTTTAAATAGCTGCCTGAATTCAACTTTTAGTTTTTTTTCTACTACTTCTTTTTAAATATATTAATTCAGCATTTTGTTCTTCATAGAAATTGCACAGCTGACCAGTAGTGACAGCGGCATTGCAGAAACTCCAGAAACAGACGACTCTGTACGTTTTTAAAAATATAACACTATATATTTTTTAACTATTCATAGAGTAGATTTTTTATTTTTACTATTTTTTCTTTACCTTCTTGTCTTCAGTCTCAGAGTCTCAGCATCGTCTTGCGTTCCCGACGGAAACCGTGCGAATTGGACTTTGAGATGATAAAACTCATCAGCAACGGTGCTTATGGGTAAGAGAATATAAAACTAATGGGTTAAATTCAATTATTTTTTTCCCCTAATTTCTCATCAACTGAAAAAGAACCATTTTGAAAGCTTTTTTCCGCTCCTTACTGTTGCACCGTTTCACTCCACAGAGCTGTTTATTTAGTCCGGCACAAGGAAACAAAGCAGAGGTTCGCCATGAAGAAAATCAACAAGCAGAATCTGATGCTGCGGAATCAGATACAGCAGGCCTTTGTGGAGAGAGACATCCTCACCTTTGCCGAGAATCCCTTTGTTGTCTCCATGTACTGCTCCTTTGAGACGCGGCGGCACCTGTGCATGGTGATGGAGTATGTCGAAGGTCAGCTGCAGCCGAGTTCAAAGCTTTCTGTTTTCCTTCTATTGCACGTTTATATTCCTTGATATATATTTTTTTTCTCCTGTCAGGAGGAGATTGCGCCACCCTGTTGAAAAACATGGGTCCCCTGCCGGTGGATATGGCCAGAATGTACTTTGCAGAAACTGTTCTTGCTCTGGAATATCTTCACAACTACGGCATTGTCCACAGGGATCTGAAACCCGACAAGTGAGAACTTGATGTTTTAAGCCAGATGTGACCCAGAGATGAAGCCGATACTGATGAACACAAGTATCGCCTGCTTGTGCAGCTCATGTGAACTGTGTCAAAAAACTGCTCACTGTTTTCTCACTTTCTGTTTCAATGTTGTTTTTTGGTTGGTTTTTTTTCCAGCCATCTTTGCTAAACTGCAAAAACACAAACCCTTACCAAATATTTTTGATCTTGTTTGTAGTTCAAATATCTCAGTACACTTGAAATAAAACAAAACTATATTACAAGTAACTTTTCAGCAATAAATAACAGTTCTTTTAAGTCAATACCTCCTTAATATTGATAAACTATTACTTGTAAGTGAAATAATTATAACTCTCACACACTTAAATATGTACAATTGATATAGTAAGACATATCAATCATCACTTTCCAGTTTTAATTACATTACCTTCATATTCTCTCAGTCTGCTGGTGACGTCGATGGGCCACATCAAACTGACCGACTTTGGCCTCTCTAAAGTTGGCCTGATGAACATGACCACCAACCTGTATGAGGGACACATAGAGAAAGATGCCAGGGAGTTCTCAGATAAGCAGGTGGACGTCTCTTAGCTCTCTTCCTCTCCAGTCTGATCTCTTATCGTTGCGCAGATCACTGAGGTGCGTATTCCTTTGTGTGTTTTGTTGTTTGCAGGTGTGTGGAACCCCGGAGTACATCGCTCCAGAAGTCATCCTGAGGCAAGGCTATGGGAAGCCGGTGGACTGGTGGGCCATGGGCATCATCCTCTATGAGTTCCTTGTGGGCTGCGTGCCTTTCTTTGGGGACACGCCAGAGGATCTGTTTGGACAGGTCATAAGCGGTCAGTGTTACCAAAGTGTTTTTTTCCCTGTTTGATATTTTGATCCATATGATATTTTGATCCATATGATATTTTGATTACCAGGTTTCTGAAAGGTTGAAATGCATGGTGATGAGGCCAGTCAGCTATTTGATTCAAGTTCAAACGAGAATTTATGTAAAAGTTTCAAAATAAAACAGCAGGACAACAGATGGAGCAGGTTTTGCATATAAAGGTTAATAAAATGTAAAAGTATAAAGTAACTGAAAGGAGAAATAAAATTTCCCTGCTTTGTGTTCTATTGATTTTGTACTATAAATCATTTCCTTGTACAATTTAAAGACTTTTTAGCAACCAGGTAGTTAATTTTGGTATGTTGTTGTTTTTTTTATTATTATTATTCCCTATTTTTGTATATCTCTGCCTACCAGTTTAATTGAACAAAATTCAAATTATTCTTTTACTTTTAAAGCAGTGAATAATGCTTCAAAACTTCACTTCAGCATCTTGTATCGGTTAGCTGGCACGATTAGGTCACCGTTTTGCCAAAGGCAGCAAACATTTCCAAATCCATAATCTTCACTGACAGATGTTGAAGGCTCAAAGTGATGAAACTGCAACTTTGCCGTTCTGCCTCCCTTTTATCTGCTGAAAGCTTCTCTCTCTACCATTTGACTGCAGCCTGCACGGATATGAAACCCATCTGGGCATGTTGTAGAAAATACTTTCGTTCTAAACGGCAAGTTGTTTCGAATCGAGAGAAAGGAAAACCCACAAGTCTTATTTCGATGCGCAGCAGAGCAGTTCAGGACTCTCGCCAAGTCAGGCGATCTTGTTGTTGTCCACTTTATGCGCGATGCTGACTGACGCTGGGACCCAGACGAAGGGAAAATCTAACAAACAAGTGTTGTCGGTCTCATCCCAAAACAAACCTCTGCTCAATCTGAGCATATTTGCATGCAGCCGTCGGGGTTTAGCTCTGCGCACCGCCACGGCGACATGCGGCCTCGGAGGTCTGGTCATACTTCTGCCAACAACTCAAAGCTGTTCGCTTTGCATGGATACATGAGGTTTTGGCTGGTTTATTCTCCCACATCCAAGAATTATTCACATAATACAGTATACATGTCCTCAAAATATCCCATCTTTGCATTACATGTATCAGTTGAGAGATGAACATCTTGGCAATAAATTATTTTATTGCATTCAAAATCATAGTGGAAGACTCTCTTTCTGAAGCAGGAGTTGCTTTGCTCAGAGATGAATCTTTATGCATAGTGACTCCGAGGTCGGAAATCGGTTTGATATCAGCCAATAAATAAGTGTCGGATTATTTCGACCTGCATCTAAAACCTCTGAAATAAGCACTCTGATAGAAGCACTCCTCTCCAGCGTCTAATCTGTCCCAGCATTTCCATCCAGCAGCGCTTGTGTCCCACACACAGACTCACTGGTTAACAATAAATGAGTCAGTTGCTCTCATACCAATTGCTGACTTCTCTGTTTATTTAATATCACCTGTTCAAGCCGTTCCTGACATTCTGCACTACAAAATAAAAATAAAATGATGACCAAGTCTCTGTAAACAAAATGGTTCTTCAAAAAAAAAAGGCTCAGTTGAGACCAAAGCAGCAGATGGACGATTTTAATTGTCCAGTTTTTGATAGAAAGAGAAAAGAGATAAATCATGCAAATTGAAGTTATTTAGTCATTTTTTACTTCAACATGCAATTGATTTAAGGCGACAGGCCCAAATATCAGCATCAATCGACACTAAAAGATGCAATATCAGCATCGTATCGCGACCGCATTCATTTTGTTGATTTTACTGAAGGCTGACATTCCTCTGATGGCTTTTACAAAAACAGACACTGCATAGTGACTCTCCTTTCGCCTCGAGACCGCATGTTAAGAATAAGCGATATGATTCACCTTCCTGAAAACATGAGGTGTTGTCAGCGCTGCAGTTTTCCAGCGAATCGTGTCGCTGTGTGTTGTTGAGCCGCTGGATAGCCGCTATCGTGTGGGGCGTGGAAATGAATGGCCCGCCATAACGGATTTGGTTCGCTCTCAATCAAGCGACGCCAAGCCTCTGAGGGTAACAGTTAATTAAAGAGGCCTGAATACACTCCACCGTGGCCTCGGGATGCACTACGTATTCACAGCCTGCGTCCAGATTTGATTACAATGCCGCTCAAAGTCGACAATCGGCGTGACACAGGCGGGGCTTTAAACATCTGTTCTCCGCTTGTGAGACTTTCCACAGAAAATGAGAGAGTGCGCAGATTCGTTCACTTTAATCCCTACAATTCAGTACAAGGTTAAGTTGAAGGAGCTCTTGAAATCGTAAGGTTCTGAATGTACGGTGTGAGGTGTGGTTTTGTTGTTTAGAGGAGATGCTTTTTTGGGGGGTGGGAGAACAAAAATCCAGCTTTCTGACTGACATGCCAACCTGAGATTCCTGGTGGTTTTTCAAACGGGACCATCTGGAAAGTTGCCGGTGCAGACACAGAGCAGTAAAGCACGACAGCGAGAGACGGGCAGGCTGTCAGTAAGAGCTGCCGCTGCTCACTACAGTAACGCCTGACGTACGGCTGCATCCTGTCGCAGGTCGCGCTTGTATCCAAACTGATGTCTCAAATTCAGAGCTGGACGACAAAATGCAGAAAGGTTAACCTAAATCAACAGAATATTATAATACAGATGACATCACAACTTTATTGAGGATTTATACCTGATGGGTAAAAGCTTGACCTGCGTGATAATGACCAAAATAAGATTTTGGTCATTGACCAAAATAAGATTTTGGTCAATAAGATTTCTGATTGTCTTTAGAGATGATTTGGCCTCAATTAACATTTTGACATTGTTGAATTCTGTGCTATGTGACTGGAGAATGGCTTCTAAATAATATCAGTATTTAACGCAACATAAATCGTATGATATACCTACTGACTAACTTCTGAATGCGGTGGGCTGCAGTGGATTTTGTTTAAGGGTATCAGCGTAAAGAGGGCTGATTACAAATAAAACTCCTCTCTTTAGATGTGCATTTCTTCAAACATTCAGAAAACCCCAGATCATCAATTTTCAGTTTTCTGGCTGATTGACGATTTTTTATTTTAACAAAAAAAACACAACCTACCTATTTCCATTTTGACCGATCACAATTATCATGTTTTTTCTTTCATGACCAACACTTTTTGTTGCTACAAAGTCACAACCTGTGACCTTGTAGATTGGAGCATAAATAAAATGTACCAATCTTATTTTATTGAAAACTATTGTACAATAGCCATGAAACAATACAGAGTTGCTTTAACTGCACACGAGATGGTTCCTCCAGTGATTTTCTGACTTATAGATGGTAGATAAGATCAATTTTACCTGTAAGTATCGGTCGACCAGCGATTGGTCAGTGCACCCCTAATCCAGTTACTCAAAATTCCCCAAATTGTATGAATACCTTTGCAAGGCATTATATATGGTTGAATATGCATATAAAAGCACAACAACATGCTCCTTGTTTCAGGTGGTGTTCTAACTAATTCTATGCTTTGTTTGCAGATGAGATCAACTGGCCTGACGGTGAGGACGCTCCACCTCCTGATTCTCAGGAGCTCATCACCCTGCTGCTGAGACAGAACCCTCTGGAAAGGATGGGTGCAGGTGAGAAACCCTCTGACACCTGCAGAGCCGGTTCTCATTTTCCCCCTCGGCACGGTTCGGTTCGCCGCTCTAAGCTGCTGGGGAAGAAGCTGAGGTCATCGTACAGCAGAGTACTTCATCCCGTGAGCAACTCCCCGCTCTGATCAATTGCAATTATTTCCTCGCTAGTGGATGAATCCAATTCCATGCACGGCCAGGCAGGCACTGCACGAATCTGCAGATTGTAAAAGCGACCGCGACCGGGCAGAAAGCCTTTTGTCATTTAGAGGACGGCACGACCAAATGTCTGCTGCTGTTGTGCTGAAAGGTCACGGGCAGAAACTTCTCCTGCTGAATTTATGGTCATTACATCGGCTTGTCCTGCAGCCACGAGGGGAAAAAGGAAACGCAGCGTTAGCGTTCCTTCAACTCTTGTGTTAAACTGAAGCGTTAGGGTTTTTTCCTCGTGCTCTCCTTTTTTTTTTTTTTTCTTCTTCTTTTCACTTTGACCCTATAAAACTTGTGTTGATCCCACCAACAGGAGGAGCATCTGAAGTGAAGCAGCATCAGTTTTTCCACAACCTGGACTGGAATGGCCTGCTGAGACAGAAGGCTGAGTTCATCCCTCAGCTGGAGTCTGAAGATGACACCAGCTACTTCGACAGTGAGTCAAAACGGAAAACACAAGCAGACGCTTTAGATCGCTTCTCGTCTTTCCTCTTTTTCGACTTCGTGTGCTAAGGCAGCAATAAAGAAAGCAGCTTTTTATGAAGATTTTTTTATGTTTTATAAAAAAGAAAAACCTTGCATGTTTTTAAAAATAATTGGTCAAGAAACTCGATAAACTATAAATCTTACATGCTTCATACCATGTTACCATTAAAATCTAAAGAAAAAAATGTTTTTTTTCTTGAGTGTTTTTTTTGTTTATCATATAAGAACTAGATTTTTTTAAAATGCTTAGAATAGAAAAACATCCCATTTGTAATATTTTTGTCACATTACAATCTCTAAATTCACACTATTTTATTGGCATTTTATCTAATATAGCAACATAAAAAATTACAATATTTTACTGCTTTTAATTTTTTCCAACTACAAATCAAAAAAAAATTCTCCTCTGCTCAAAGGAAGTCTACTACTAAAAGCCACAAACAAAAACATGTGTGGCTGCACAGTATTTCAGATGAAGAGCTCCACATGGTGTTGGCAGTGTCATGCTGTGGGGATGCTTATTTTAGAAGAGATGGGAATATTTAGATCTAGGAAGCTAAATACGTGTTTGGTACTAGTCGAAAACATAAATTTGAGGCTGGAGTAACAATACTCTGCTTACTCCCAATTACAGCCTTAAAAAAGCTCGTTATATCTCAATTATGGCTTTTTATTTTGTGAAGTTACCGATTTGATCAAAGCTACACAAGCCCAAAAGGCTTCACTGTATTTTTCATCCATTTTAAGAGAAGAGTTGAAGATTTCTTCGGTAGAAAACGCAGAACGGGAGCCGACGAAGTAGAGATTTAAGAGCACAACTTGAGCCAAGGCCAAGCTTTGTTTCGCTCTGCTGTCTGTCTCTCTGCTTAGCGTCTGAAAAGGAGGCTTTGTGGCCGACAGAAATCCAAGCTGCTGCTCTCCACCTAAGTCCTTTACGTGGCAAAGAAATGACCCGTAAGAAAGAAAAACGGGGAAACAAACTGGAGAAAAAAAAAAACTTGAGCTAAAACCTCCCTCCTTTTCAGCTCGCTCCGAGAGGTATCACCACCTGGAGACGGAGGAGGACGACACGAACGATGAAGACTTCAACGTGGAGCTGCGGCAGTTCTCCTCCTGCTCTCACAGATTCTCTAAGGTGCCTTTTTCTCTCTCGGATTAAGCGACGTAAATGAGCCGACGTTCTCATCTGCCCCATCATTCGTTTTGGGGTTTCGTTGAAATCCTCACCTAAATTTTTAAAAATCCTGCTTTCACTCCTGCTTGTTCTTTGCTGACACCCCCGCACCCCCTACGGGTTTTATTAAACATTCGCTGCATAGATTTTCTGCTTGTAAATCCGACCTGTTTTTCAAGCGGTGCGTGTGAACAGCACAGTCCAGTCCCTCACGCCGGGAGTCGTGCTGCATTGCAGTAAGCGCTCCTTTCACATCAAAACAAAACATTACAGCGAGTCTCAAAAAGCAGCACGGCGCCTCAGAGGGAAACGTTCAGTCGCTCTGAAGGGTTTCACCTCAGCTGCACGTTTGTCAGACGCGATAAGCTCTGCGTGACGCAAACAACTGCACCATTATAAAACCTGCAGAATGCATTCAATCTTAAAGATTGTTGTACTTTTTGATGCATTTCGTTGTTGATTTTGTTGTTGTTGTTGCCTGCGTGTAATGAAGCGAACTGTTTGCTTGTTGTTGTCAGGTCTACAGTAGCTTGGATTTGTCCCGAGGACATCTGGAGGAGAAGGGAGAGACGGAGGAGAAGAAGAGTGAGAGCCCCCTCACTTTGGACTCCCTAAGCTGGACGCCAGACTTTGCTGAAATGTAGGCGTGTTTCCATCTGTGCAGAAGGAGTTTAAACAGATAAAGACTGTCTGACTGGCTGCGTCAGCGCATCTTTAAAAAGTCTTAAATTCACGCATCCAAAATTAAGGTTTTGAAATGCCTTTCATTCATCTTAAAAATTAGTTTGACCTTTTAATATGTTAATCACAGGTCTTAAATTTTGTTCTGGACATTGACAAAACGGACTTTTCTGTCAGGCAACAGTTTGAGTCACACTCAGACATCTACATTGTCTTTTATTACCAGGCTAAAGACATGATAAGAAAATAATAATTACATTTATTATGTCCATAATCGAACCTACTGCTAACTCAATGCTAACATACCCTTGCTAGCTAACTAACTTGTTGGCGAGCCTTTTTGCGCCAATCATTGCTGGAGTCGGTTTGTATATTTCTAAAGAGATGCAGGTCTTAAATCCCATTCATGCTGGTCTTAAAAATATCTTTGAAAGTCTTAAATTTGAGTTTGTGAAGCCTGCAGAATCCCTGTAAACAATCTTCTCCAGTGTTGTTTGATTAGCTCATAAGGGCCTGTTGTCCGTTTATCCAGGCCCTCGCTGTCCCACTCGACAGACACGGACAGTACCAACCAGGTCCCCCGACCCGCTTTACTCCCGAAGTTTGCCATCTCGGCAGAGAGCGAAGGAGACGACACCTCGGGCCTCAGCGACCCCAGCAAGGTCTCCTTCTCCATCGGAGAGCTGCCACGGGATGAGCCTGATGTCGTCACGCCTGGTAGCACTCACAGCGGCGCCACACTTTCTGGTACGAGTACAGGAGCGACTTTGATTTGACCAATAGTTTTGATTTCCTCATCCAATTGCTACGTTAGTAGAAACCTCCTTAATGTCTTCTGCAAACCGTTTGCACCAATTAGGAAGCTTCTCTGAGCACCTGGACCAGTTGACACCTAGGAGTGAGGAGGTAAAGGTCCCCGATGGCTCCAGGCAGGCCCCCACGGATCAGGCACCTCAGACGCCCTCCTTGCGACCAGAGACCGCCGCAGAGAAGACCAGACCTTTGGCCAGAGTTCCCAAGTCCGTCTCTACCGGAGCCCTCTCCCTGATGATCCCTGCCGGTAGGTCACCGAGATGGTGCACAATCGAATACTGATTCCCGCTGCAAAGATGCGTTTCTCACAATGAGCTCTTGGTGATAACGTATCGTATCAGAGCCGAGTGCCTCAGCGAAAGCTCTTTATAGATCCGTGCAGAATTGGCCCAGCTTGACATCTGCTGCGAGATCCATTTTCCAGACCGACTGTGAGCAAACTGTGCGAGTCCAAGCCAATAATCAACAGAATTCACAGTTAGGCCTGCGGGGGCAAGAGATCCTCGCTGCTGGGAGAGAAAATCCCATTAGCCTCATCGCGCCTGCTCCAGTACCAACTCCAGGCCTGGTTTAGGTCTGATTGATTAAATAAGAGAAGCCTCTCAGATGGTGGCTGTTTCTTTTTCCAGATATCTTCGGGGCGTCTCCACTCGCCAGCCCTCTGTCTCCTTACTCCCTCTCCTCGGACCCGTCCTCCAGAGACTCGTCTCCCAGCAGGGACTCGTCCCTCTGCACCACAAACCCACGGCAGCCCATCATCATCCACAGCTCTGGGAAGAAGTTTGGCTTCACGCTGAGGGCAATCAGGGTGTACGCCTGCGACAGCGACATGTACACAGTCTATCACATGGTCTGGGTAAGGAACGTTGAATGCTACAGACGTTTTAAACTTGCATTCTGTTCAAAAAATAATAATAATTTGAGATGACAATATGGTTGTTTTGACTATTTTTGCTTGTTTGTTTTGGTGACTCAGAATGTGGAAGATGCTGGGCCGGCACATAAAGCTGGACTCAAAGCTGGAGACCTGATTACTCATGTGAATGGAGAACCGGTTCATGGTCTGGTGCACACAGAAGTGGTGGAGCTCCTGCTGAAGGTAAACAACACTGTACCCTTAAACTGGAGCGGCACCATTACATGCTGGGTTTGTGCTCAGTTTACTTAAATCCACGAATTAGCTGAAAACCATCTGAACGAAAGTGAGGAAAAACTCCAGTTGTTTTGCATTTAACGTTTCTGTGGGAGAATAAGCAGCTTCCCCTTCAACCTCAGATTCAAAACAGAAAAACAAAATAAAGAAAAAAACTGAAAAGTGTGGTGTGCTTATTTTTTGCTTGTTGTAGTCTCCTTGAACCAACCCACCTTTCATTTCACTCAACTATTATCTCACCTTTAACTATTATCTTTTCATCAATTTCTAAATTGGAATCAGATGATGATGACGATATCACATTTACTTTTATTGACCTTTACAATAACCACTAATCTCACTAAAGCGCTTTTCAGTGGTATAATATCAAACACTATAATAAAGTAAAAAAAAATTTAAAAAAATATGTTATATCACATGTTGAAAATATGTCTTGGGTCTCGATTTGATCTGGACTTTGACTAGGCCGTTTGTTGCTTTTTAATCGCACCTGGTTTTCTTGCTCACATGAATTTTGTTTCTCTTTCAGAGTGGAAGCAAAGTGGCGATCTCTACCACTCCCTTTGAAAACACGTCAATAAAAACTGGCCCAGCCAGGAGAAACAGCTACAAGAGCAAGATGGTGAGGTGTGGAAAGAAGCCCAAAAAGGAGAAGACACCAGAAAGGTAAATAATTTCTACAACTGAGACCATTTTATTTTTTCTTTATTGTCAATCCTTTATTTATCCAGGAACATCTCTTGAGACTCATTCTCATTTGCCAGAGAGACCTGTTACATATATCAACAACAAATAACTTAACACTAATAATATAATCTGCTTACCAGACAGAAGTACTTACAGACATATTTTCAGTCATTTTATTAAAATTTTGACCCTTTAAAAGACTCAGCGAGCTCCTAATATGTTCAACAATACTACTTTATATTTTTTCCACACTGTTTTTATTGAGCAAAATCTTATTTGACACAACCACGTTTAGTGTATCTGGATTTAAACGAATTGCTAGGCTTAATATTTACTCACTGTGGATTGTGAAGACTGTTTATTTACAGAGGGCAGTTCCCATTCCAGGCTGTGTGAATGAAATGCTTACAAGGCCTTCGCAGCTGCAGGCTTTTGAACCACATTCATTAAATAGTTTTGTCATTGTTTATATAGTGGCGATTTCCGTCTGTGAACATTAACATTCAAGCGTTGACGTAGATTGTCGGTTGAATTTCGAGTCGGTACACATGAAAACGCTTTGATATGATTTCAGCTTAGTCAATCCCCTGCAAGAAGCGAAACCCCGCCCAACTCTTAAGTTTTTTTTTTTTTTACCTTCTGTCTTTCTTAAAGGATTGATTTACTGAAACTCCATCAATCCACACACATCCGTCCAGCTGCCTTTGATGCTGTACCATACCCTGAAAGCAGTCGATTTTATTTTGTGATATTACAGTGAATTCAAATGCACACCACACTTTTTCAGATTTTTTGTGAAAAATGTCAAGTCTTGTCATTTTTTTCCCCACTTAATAATTATCTACTCTGAAATGATCCAGCAAATTGAAATAGAAATTTGAATTAACACTGTTGATTCCTGCTCATAACTGTTTTTTGTGCTGTCTTCTATGCCGTAAACTGATACAGGGTATAAATATATATATTATTGACCCAGCTCTGCTTTTATGAAGCATCCTCGTAAAGTTTTCATGCGAACGACTCTATTCTTAGTTTTTGTTTCGTTTCTTTTTTTTCCCAGGCGCCGCTCCCTTTTCAAACGTTTCGCCATGCAGCCTTCTCCTCTGCTCCACACGAGCCGCAGTTTCTCCTCCCTGAACCACTCTTTGTCGTCCGGCGAGAGTCTGCCCGGCTCCCCAACCCACAGCCTCTCCCCTCGCTCCCCCACCGCCGCCCTCCGAACTGCGCCGGATTTCACCCAGTCAGGTGGGAGAGTTGACCTCAACAAACAGTTGGCCTGTGTATGCCTTTCATTTACCCGTGACCTGTGCTTGTGAATTCCAGGTGGCAACTCCTCCCAGAGCAGCTCTCCCAGCTCCAGCGCTCCGAACTCCCCTGCCGGCTCCGGCCACATCCGTCCCAGCACGCTGTACGGCCTCGGCCCCAAGCTGCCGAGTCAGCGGCTCCGACAGGGGCGTCGAAAATCCGCCGGCAGCATCCCCCTCTCTCCTTTGGCCCGTACGCCCTCGCCCACTCCGCAGCCAACGTCTCCCCAGCGCTCGCCCTCTCCGCTACTGAGCGGACATCCTGTAGCAATTTCCAAGGCGGCTCAACCTTTCCCGGCCAAAATACACTCCCCTCCCACAATCGTCCGCCATATTGCATGCCCTAAAAATGCCGAGCCTCCTCGCTCACCCCTGCTCAAGCGCGTTCAGTCCGAGGAGAAGCTGTCCCCGTCCTACGCGGGGGAGAAGAAGCACCTTTATACCAGAAAACACAGCTTGGAGGTCACCCAGGAGGAGGCTCAGGACGAGGAGGTGAGGGCTTCTGAACGAGATCACACTACCCTGCAGAGCGTGGACGAAACGGCTAGCGAGCCGTTGCCCGTTAATCGCCTGCGGCCCGTTGAGCAAGGCTGCTTAAAGAGGCCCGTTGGTCGTAAGGTCGGCCGACAGGAGTCTTTGGAGGAGCTTGACAAGGAGAAACTGAAATTCAAGATGGTGGTTAAAAGGCAGGACTGGTCAGAGAGGAGGGAGTCTCTGCAGAAGCAAGATGCTCTGCTTGAATCTGACTCATTACCCCCGTGTGGTGATGAGAAGGATGAAAGTTTCCTTTTTCCAAACCAGAGCAAACCCCAGAGCAGCCCAGAGTCTGGCCTGGAGATCAAAGCTGCAAGCACAACTCTCAAAGATGTCCTCTACAAAAAACTGTCCACACGGGGCTCTGAGGGCTTCGGCGAAGCGTCCAGTGCCAGCTGTGAAGGCGAAGGAAGCACCCGCTCATCTCCCTGCACTCCCCTCTCAGAGCGGCAGCTCACTCGGCAGGGGAAAGACCTGACGAAGCCCGACAGACTGGACTTCAAAGCGCCAAGCATAGAGTTCACCAGGAAGAGGCTGTCGTTTGAAGACAGAGAGGACTGCTTGTGTCGGCTGTCGTCCGGCCTCCACGAGAACCTTCACTTTGGCTCCATGAGGTCCAAGAGCCTCCAGCTGGACACGGTCGTGTCTCATGACCACATGAAGGGCAGCGTCCACTCAAATCCCGAAGGTCTAACCCCCAAGCTTTACTCGGGGAGGGAAGGGAGTGCTGTGGAGAAACTCCAGCTCATTTCATCTGCTGAGTCTGCGCTGAGGAAGACTTCATCCGAGTACAAACTCGAGGGACGCCACGTCTCCTCGCTTAAGCCCCTGGAGGGGACTCTGGACATTGCTCTGCTTTCAGGGCCGAGGGTTTCCAAAACCGAAAGCTGCCTGTCCAAAAGTACAGACCACACAAGCGACACACTCTCTCTGAGTCCATCGGTACGCCTCAAAAGTCCAACTGATAGACAGATCACTGTCCTCCAACTGAAGCCTGATAAGGTGAAAACCTCTCTGACCTGTTTGCCAAGTAATGAAGTTATTTTGCCTGTAACCAGTGGAGTTGTCTCCAAAGAGCAGCCAAATACTGCAGCAGCAGACATTAAAATAGCTTCAATCATTGATAAGACACAAGACAGACACAGAGACTCATTAAAGCCTTCAGGAGTCAAACAAGATGCCCGTGCCGGTGTAAAGGCCTCATCTTCTATAGTTCATGACCTCAGAGGCCCCAGACACACCTCCCACTTCTCCTCCAGCGGGAAAACACCCTCCATACGGGAAGTGAGCAACGAAGATCAGGAGGACGAAGCAGAGCAAGAGGACGTTTTGCCAAACGCCACGTCACCAAATCAAAACGGCTCAGAAACGGTGGCATCTTTGAATTCAGCGAGGCTGGAGGCAAACAGCACAACTCCTTCACATGTTGAGGTGGCTGGTAATGAAAGGCAACGAAGGCAGAGCTCAGACTCTGGTTTGGATACGGGTCAGCATCAGAGTGCTGAGAAACCAATATCTGCTGTTAGCTCGGGGCAAGTACAGAACGTCCCCGCTCCTGAGCTCACTCCAGAGAATGTGCTTTCTAAACAGCAACCACTCAACATCTGCAACTCAGGCGCACAGGCAACAGTTCCTGTCACAACATCAGCATTATCTTCCGAGGGTGATAATAAATCCAACTGTTTAAACCCTGAAGTCACCTGCGGAACATCTGCCGGTGAAGATGCGGCGCTGCCTAGCAGAGGAACGAGCAGAGCCAGCTCTGAAATCAATACCGGTGCCTCCAAAATGGAGCAAATCACAAACACTTCCTTCAATCTTGCAACAAAAGAGAACATAAATGTGAACAGAAAAACTAACTCCGCACCTGCTGATGACTCACAGGACATGTTCCTGAAGAAACAGCTTCCCACAATCTCATCAAAGAACTCTGTGTGTTTGAAAGATGTTGGGCGATCCTCTAAACACTGTCCAGCTGAAAAAGCACAGCACAAACCATCGGAATCAGAGTTCAAGAAGGGCGCAAAGGAAAACACTGCAGTCCAGCCTGTGAAACTCAAAGTTTCACCTCCGCATGAAAATGCTTCGAGTCCTAAAGGTAAACCCAGGCCTGAACCCCAAACTGAAGGTTTTGCATCTGTGATGGATTCAAATCCACCTGAAGTAAAGTCTCACATTACAACTCCTCCAATCCCAAGCACAAAACACCCTAAGGAATCTGGAGCCACTACTACAAATGTTCAAGCAACTAAGAACATGAAGCGTGGAGAGGTGTCATTGTCCGTCGGGTGTGGCATGAAGCGGGAAGAACCACCGCAGCCAACAGAGTCACCCAAGCAAAAGGTGACCCAACCCAACTGTTCTTTTACCATAAAAGACAGCCCAGACACAAAGCCAAAACCCCTGCCTCCTAAAACCCCATCGTCAAGTCCTCTTATCAAACAAAATCTGGAAGCAAAACCAAAAGATCGTTCACCCAAAAACCAACCTCACCCTGATTCTAAACTAAAAGATAGAATCTTGCCTCCCTCTTCGCTTCAGCAGTCGTCAGAGGCCAGCCCTCCTCCCAATCCTCCACCGGTGCTGCCAAGGCCTGCAGTGAAAAAGGACACGTGCTTGCCGAGCCAAGGAGATGCCTTAGACAAGGTCAAGGGGTCTAAGGACATCCTCAAACAAGATGGTCACAAGCCTCTGGACGCCCAAAACACAACCCCCCTTGACAAGCAGCTCTCGTCTGGCCGGAAGGAGCAGGCGGACAGGAAGAAAAAAGACGCCGTTCCAGAGGTGACGTCTGCGCAGAAAACTACAAAGAGGGACTCATCCCGGGTTTCTCCCTCAACACTCAAAGAGACTTCAGATAGGGACAGTGGCAGGTGCAAGCAGCAGAAGGATTTACCCCGTAACTCCAGTAACAAGAAGTAAAAACACAAAGGAAGTTCAAATGATTTGTCAGCATCATCATGCCTTCTTTTTTTCTTCTTCTTCTTTTTGGGGGGAGGGTACAAGAGGGGTTTACTTGAGGACCGGCCAAGCTGTTACATGCCGATTCAGGTGTTGGCATCTCTTAATTTGCGGATGACGTTGGTGTTTTTCTCTCAAGTCAAATGAATGTGTGAAGGTTTGTTTGTTTTCCTCACCAAAGGCTTTGTGCAATCAGTACGTCAGAGGCTGTAATGTGATGAAGAGTCAGTGCCATAAAAGATTTCGAATTGCACTTTTACTCGTGGACTCGGAGGACCCGATGCCGAGGTCTTTTTAATGCAGTAGACCACATGATTTTACTAAGCAGTTTAGCTACCGGTGTGTGTTTTGTTTTTTTTCTGCCTGGTATGATCCGCTTGATTCAAGTTTGTCGATAAGTGGGTGCTTGTTCGCCTAAAACATGAAAGTACAGAATCATGTTCTGGTTCTTAGTGAAGGGGCCTTAGACATGTGGGGAAATAAAACCTCTTGCTGTTCTTAGCAAGGAGTTGCTTAGTCACATTCCTTTGACATCTGTACATATATAGTTCAGATTTTTATGCAATATGGTGTAAATAAGATATTGTAAAAAACAGGGGTCGGGGGGGGGGGGAAACACGGGCTTACAATGATTGTTTGTATTATATGTAAAGATTTTGCCGTGTCATGTTTGTATCGCTCGACATGAAGACGTTCTGCTCTGTGGTCTGAAGTCTCATCCTCTCTGATGTCTGTCGTGTTCCAAAACTGACTTGAAGAGGGACAACGTTTGAGGAGCTGAACTGGGGCTGTTTCTTTTAAATGTAGCATTATAAATACATATAAATCTATATGAAACTGTGAGGGCTATCAGCGTTTCCCAAGAATGTCTCTATCGCTCGTTTGGCGGTGTTTGCAGGCTAACCTTCGGCTTTGAAGAAAGCCAGGCAATTGCTCGATTTGAAGGAATAAACGAGCGCTTCTGTTGATTTAAAATCCCTCGGGGGTGGGGGGAGGTGTTTTCGTGTGGAGGAGTTCTGCTCGAGCACACGAGGAATGTGGCCATCTTAAAGGGTCGGTGTTCAACTTAACGGTGTTCACTGTCAGGGTGTTTATGCGGTCTTCGGTCAACCTTAAGCTTCACCTTAACGTAACAAAAGAGTGTTAGCGTTAGTTTGTGTCCATGGTGTGGAAATACTCTGTACCACACCTTCAGATTGTCATGTGTCCTTATTCACTCTTTGACTATTCATGCCGTTGAATTACAAACCCTGTACAGCAAACTGAAATTAGCTTAGGACATTCTTCTTAGCGGTATATACTGTTTTATTGTGGTTGGGTTTTTTTTTTTTTTTTAAATCTCTACTACTCGTATCAAACCTATAAATTAATCTTGACACGAAGCATATCTAAATGTTCCACACCGTCTCCAATAATTATTAATTGACCATAGGGGTGTTATCGTGAACCAATCGGATGTTTTCATCGCATTAGATATTGTAAAGCTGTTATTGTAAGAAGCTGCACCTTAAATGTTTGATCACCGAGTCGATATGAATTAGGAGCTAAAAGTAGAGCCGGCACCTCATTTTCATTTCCCCGCCCCCGTTTTTAAGTTCGCAGGGCGACAGACGTCTAAAAAGCACATTCAGTGTTTGTTTACAAAGCCTCTTGGATGTATATTTTGTATATTGTTAATTTGCCAAATCTGTATTCTGTGTCTCGGATGATGTTGCTGATAGCCATGTGAGACCTTTACCCCTCCTGCCAGCAGGACGTTTGTTTGTGCGGTAATCAGTGTTCTTAAGCGTCAAGTTCTTCTCGTCTGCTTGTCCCTCCAGGTCCCTTAGTTTCTCTGTGCAACACTGGTATTAGGTGAACTCGCTCTCTATGGTTTTGTCTTTTAGAAAACGTGCAATAAAAGTGTTTTGAGTTTTTGTATTTTGCCCAAGAAAAGCTCTATGGATGTCATAGATGTTGTATATTAACAGATATTTATACTTCTAATGTTGCGTAACACTGAAAATAAAATGAGATTCTAAATGATGCGGCGTGTCTCCAATTGGTTTTCTTGTGTGTTCCGCTTTCTCTAAAGACGCATGTTTTGCTTACATTTATGAAAATGCAAAGTCGACACTTATCCGAGGCGCATTAAATATCCCCCAGCATGGGTTCAGAAAGTAGTTCCCTACGCTGCGCAAAGGAAGCATTGATCACAGAAACTTCAAATTAAAAGCTGAAATTATTAGTCCACTGTAATTCTGGTATACGGGTGACGTAAAAGGTGGGGCTGGGGGGCAAAAAACATTTTTGAAGACCCATTTTCTGAGTCTAACAAAAAATATTATTTTGACTTTCAGGTTGACTTGAATCTTATTTTTTTTTGAGTCATTTGCAAGTATAAAAGTCTTTATTACAATATGTGGGTTTTTTTTAATCAGGTTTTTCCTGGCCCTCATAAAACATTTTTTTGATGGAGAGCAAAAAAAAAAAAGTGATCTAATATAACATATATTTCAACAACAGTTTTTTTTTTTGTGTAGGAAAATTTAAAATAAAGCATTTCCTGTTATGGTGTTTAAAACTTTTTGTTTTGTTTTTTTCATTTTCATCCAACATGCAAAAGATTATTTTACCAAAATGAAAACATGGAAAAAAAAATGTTTTTGTGTGTGCGTGTTTCGGCCTCATGGAAAAAACATTTTCTCTTGTTTTACCAAGTGTTTTTTTTTTCTCATCCAACAGACGTAAGAAGAAACTTGGTTTTATCCCATGGCTTGTCAACTTTCTGTTTTTATTAATTGACCCAAGAAGGATAATTTTTACCGTTTTTTTTTTTTTTTTTCTCGGCAGTACACATTTTATTTTACACCCCAACTGAATAAAAGGAGAAGTTTTAGTCTAATTTGAAGTCTCACAGTGGTTCACATTTCACCTCTATATGAACCAGCAGTTGCTGTTCAGTTTTGGTGTCTCACCCCAACACACACGTCATGTATCCCATCAGCCCACACTTCCTGTTTCAACCGAGGGGGGATTTATTTCACCCAACAACTGTACCAAAGTGTTTTAATCCAATAAATCCACAACACATAAATGGGTCAAACGATCCTGCAGTTCCAGTAGGGGGCAGTATTTCTCTATTACTGTGCCAGGGCGGGTGAAGTTAAAGTAGGTCTCCTGTTATGCAACATGTGCAGAGTGAAGCTGCAGGGAAACTGAAGTGTTATAATGCAGCACGGTTCCAGCAGCAGCTTGTTTCACTCATTTCTCAAACTATGCGGTGCAATAAAATGACATGAAGTCCCACAATGCTATGGTTTAATGTCAAATGTAATATTTTTAGAACAGAGTAAGTTTACCTTATTAAGCCGTACTGGGAGGGGGGGGGGGGGTGATGAGAGAAAAAAGATGTCACCGTTATATCCACACTTCCATCACAAAGCAGTTTGCCTCGCTCAGCAATGTCCTCGTTTCTGTTTTCATCCCCGTTGCGGCCTTCTGTCTTCAGTCTAGTGCTGTCAGTAAATCAAAGTTAGCATTGTTCATTGATCAGCATGTGCCGATGCAGAGAACCTCTCCCCGGCTTCCCCCGCCCCGACACTTACAGAAAGCAAAGCCAACATTGTTCCATCCTCATCAAGGCAGGCCTCTTCCCCCTGCGGCCATCTTTTATTCTCCCAAATCATTTGGAATGAAATGACCAATTATTCGGCCGACGGTCATCATGAGCCCAAACCGGCGAGTTGAAGGTTCCCGATGCGGTTTCCGAAAGCGGATCGATACTGATGATGTGACCTTGCACCGTGCGTTGGTATTGATACGGCGGCTGGAGGAATGTTCAGGTCTGTTTGCACACACAGAATGGGAAGCATCCAAAAGAGTAAAAACGGACAGGAAGTCTGCTCAGCTGGCTGCTAAAAGCTTGTAGCAGTCAGCATTACTTACTCTGACGTGAGCACACTGCCACAGATAAATCCTACCAACTGTAACGCTGCTTTACGGCTCTCAGTGTAAAAGAGGACTCTCCTTTTTGCCTATGCTTGCAATATGCAAAAGAGCCTTGCAGTAGGAAAAGAAATACGACAAAAATCCACTTTTTACAAAAACATGTCTCCGTCAGCTTTGCATTATCAAGAGACTGAAATGAAAAAAAAATCGACTATCAGAGTTGGATAGAATTTCCCAATATTTTCCCAGATGTTCTACTGTGTTCCCAGCTGGATACTGAGTGAACACACCTGATGGACGTTGTCAACGTTGACAGTTGTGTTTTTTTAATGTGAGCACAAAAAACAGACACCAGAACCCGGTGTTGTGACACACACACACACACACACACACGCTGAGTGTTTACATGTGGTTCACTGTTTACACAGGTTAGCTTGGTTAGATTAGGACACGCACTCCGACCACAACACCAGACTCCCAGCCACACCCAACACCATGATGACTTCACTTTTTGAGACTTCTGTGCTTTGCCATCTTAACCACAAGCAGGCGGCAAAAAATGTGATGAAACCCCTCCCCCCCAAAAAAAAAAATTTTTAAAAAAAACCTAGAGGTAGGTGCAAAAGTCGTGACACATCATTGGATTCTCTCAGACCACAAGAAACTTACAAAACGGGGTCATATGCCAGTCCACAAAGCCAATATTCCAAACAGAAAAATCTTTTTTATTTGTTTGGCGGGGGGTGACTTTGCAGCAGTCTCTTCACGAGACAGATGGTGTTATGAGGGAACAACATGCAGAAGTACTGAAGCGATAAAGTCGAACCTTGAGCTCAAACGGACGTTTTAAATGGAAAAGGAGCCCAAACTTGAAATGTTTGAGAACAAAGTGGAAGTTTCGGAGCGGTCAGCTCACATGCCTGATCTATGTTCGGACATGTGGCAAAAAGCCAAGCGTGAGCAAGGGACCCAGTTCAACCAGTCTTATTTGGAGGAATGAGTCAAAATTGTAGCAAACTGTATGAAGAAGCTTAAAGAATGAAAATCAAAATCATTTGGATGTTGTTTCAACTGTACATTTTGAAATCCTTTGACAATAAGTGTACATTTTTCAGTATAGGCTATATTAAACTATTACATTTTTGTTGTTTTTTTTTTTTTGTTAATAGTTGTGGCTTTCAAAACAAGTAAAGTTGATATTTCTTGGGCGCCCCCTAATGGTGTGGAGGTCTGCTGCTCAAAAGATGGAAAAATAATCAAAACTAACGTTGATGTTTCTTGGGCGCCCCCTAATGACGCGGAGGTCTGCTGCTTACTTTGCTTGCGCGTCGGCCTGGGTTTGCATGCAGTCCTGACTGGATGTAGAGCTTTTAAAAACAAACTCATGTGAAGTGGTACAAAGACTGAAAGTTCAAAAAGTCAGCCAACTTCTGTCTCTGGGGGATAACATGTTTTGATAAAGCTCCTAAATAACAGTTTGGATCTGTTGTTGGATATAAGTTAAAAGGTGGGGGGGAGGGGGAAAGTTTCCCCATTTTCCCTCTCACTGCAACTAAAGAACAGTGAGGAGGGGTGGAAAAGGGCGAGTGAGTGAGAATCGTCCAAACAGAGAGAGGGTGAAAACAGAAACAGAGCGGTGGGAAGACTCCGTGTTCCCGTGCGCTCCTCCTGCAATCGGAGACGCGCAGATAAATCCACTCTGGCCTGTATTAACTTTGCTGCTGGAATTTGTTTGAGTACATTCTGTGACTTGGGGGGAAGCCAGAAACTCCAGCCCCGCTCTCATATCTCATGTTGCAAGCGATGGCTGGCGGCCGAGCGCGAGCCGCACGGCGCAGCCACGGACTGGCGCGCGCGTGAGAAGAGGAGGGCGCGCGCTTTCTGGAGGAGTTTGAAGTCGGCTCTCGCGCTCGAAAAATATAATGAACAAAAAGAAGAAAAAAAACAAATGATGATGATATACTTCCCGTTTGAGGGACTGCGGCGCCTCTTCGTGCGTTTTAACAGGTCATATACTGGAGTTTGAATTCCTCTCTCCCTCTGTGGACTGCGCTCATTAAAGCTCGTGCGGTCCCGGGGATTTAATGTACGTTTTTTCAGGAACGCGGTAAACATCCTCTATGATTATGCGATAAAACTCCTCTGCGTGTTCCGTGCCCGGCCTGCGTGTCATGCGATCCAGCTCTGTGTATTTCCTGAAACATATTTCTGTTTGTTGATCCAGTCCTTTTGTGCGCGGTGGTGCAATTTAAACATGGAAAAATAAAGTGTTTCTGTGTGTGTGTTTCTGTGACCAGTTGAAAGTGCGCATTCGGCGGGGTATAAACCGGGTGGGAGAGCAATAATAGGCCGCTTTTATTTTGAGAAACAGTGGAAGTGCAAGCGTTGCAACAATTAAGAGACGTAAAAACCTGATTCTCGTGCAGCCAGGGTTTAATTGGAGGCCTCTCGAGAGGTGCGTGCGCGTGTGGCACAAAGAAAATGGGCACAATGACTAAAACCATCAGGCCCTGCGCGGTGGAATGGCAGGACGAAGTTGGGAGTCGATGATATTGCGGCTCCTTTGTCGATTCGAGATGCTAAGACGAGCTAAGAGCCCAGACACGCACGGCGTCGTTTCTGCACGCTGTCTCATGTTTCCCATTGATTTCATCTCGGTGTTTCAACGGGGAGATGGTGCCTGCGCGCGTGCGCGTGTGTTTCTTTCGGGGCGTGGTGCTCTAATATGTAAGAGGACATTAGCAACACATAAATCCAAATCAGTGGCTCGGCTGTGGTTTCACTGGAGGGGTGGGGCGTTCGTGGTCACTGATTTTAATTTTTTTTTTCAGCACTTCGTTTTACATTTGCACTTTTAAAAGTAGTGTGTGTGTGTGTGTGTGTGTGTGTGTGGTGTGTGTGTGTGTGTGTGTTATCGCATAATCAAATTTTTTGAATGTAGCACGTTTTTGTTTTTTTGGGCATGACAGCCATTTTATGTATGTGTCATAACCTCTCAGTGTAACGGCTAATAAAAAGTCAACCACGCTTTTGGATATTCAGGCTAGCTTGTAAAGCTAGCCTGAATATCAAAGGTTTGAAAAATTCTAACAAAAGAAAAAAAAGAAGTGAATTCTAACAAAAGAAGTGCCAGGTTGTTTACTGACTAGTGTTGTACATAAGTTACATTAAACGAACATATTAATGAACAACATTTTGCCGTTTAGGCCGGGGCTACTTTTGTGCTAACAAGCCGATGCTAGCCATAAAAAAAACGGTTCGAAAACGACAGTTAAGCCCTTCTCAATTTTTTTTATTACTATTATTTTTTATTGACACTTAGATGTGCTCATTTCTCTGACATTATACAACCGAGACTGAAACACTAAAAAAAAAACACTCCAGAGAGCCGAAGGGGATCTCCAAGAAGATAAGACCGGCGGAGTGATACCTTAGAACAGCCTGCTCTATCTTACACTTTGGCCTGATCTCAAAGTCCAACCTGCAGGCTAAACGTTAAACCGTCACAGAGCGAGTTGACAGAAGAGCAGCAGCAGAAGCTCGGCGAGTGTTTTGAGTTCATGAGAGAAAACGTACATTCTGTTATGACAGCGCATGTTGCCCGAGGGCAAAAAGAAAATGTGTCTCCAATGTTGTCTGACGGTTTGAAGCTGCAGGACTTTATAGCCTGCATGTTTGGAAAAGTATGCATGTATGCATATAATGTATGCATACGCCATATAACCTCAGCACCAAGGCCATGTGCCATTTAGATTTTTTATTTTTGTTATTTTATTCAGTAGAGGACAGTGGATTATTTAGTAAGACATTAACCTGAAACTGTTGCTCAGTCATCACTGCAAAGATCTGACCAAATAGTTTTAGTTTGTCCTATTTAAAGTGCACTGGCTTGGAAATAACCATTCAGCTAGATGTAGGATCTTGTTTTAAGTAAATATTTCCTTCAAACAGTATATCTTGCTGAGATGTGACTTATAAGTTTGTTTTGTCTTATTTCAAGTGTGCAAAGACATTTTGCACTAGGAACTAGACCAAAGACACTTTTTTGGATTTTTGTGTGTTTTTGCAGTGGGTCCAATTACAGTTGCTCCGCAGTGGATCCATCCTGCATTCTGGAAACGTGTGATCTCAAAGAGGCTACTGACTTCTCAGATAATGACTAAGCCATACACATAAAAAAAACAACAAAAAAAAAAACAGACTCCCTCCGGATCTGGCCCAGTTCCTCTGCAAACTCAGAGTTTGCTATTGAGCCCAAGCAGGATTCAGCAGAACACCTGTGGTGCGGGAGTACAAGTGCCAGCAGGAGATCTCGAGAGAGCGATCGGTACTTTCTGGAAAGATGTGGTTGGAAAAAAAATAAAGAACCCTGCATGCTGAACCACAACAACAGCAACGTTTGCTTTGTAAAGCCGCTTGTCACATTTCACCTGCACGGAAAAAGACTTGATGGTTTCTGAAAGAAATGCAGTTTTCTCAAAACCCTTTGAGAAATCTGAAAGAGCTCTCAGTCTGGATTTTTAGATAACAATGCTCAGTACAAAGCTACTCTGGCTTGGAGAGGTGGCCTAGATTAAATAGAAATGTTGTGCATCCATTTTTCATTTCAATTTCTTCATTTTTGCCAGCTATTGACTCTGAAGTATCTGATTTACAAAGCAAATAGGAGTAATATTATGCAGAAGTGTTAGCACATGTTGGAGCGGTTCACACATGATCTTCTGCCATAATGACAGCAAAAACCAAAGAGACAAAGGGTAAAAGAGGACCACTAATGTTAAAATACTCACATTTTGCCTTAGTGTGTCTTAACAATAACATGCAATAATAGCGTGTGATTTTGAACACTTGCGTTTTCCTTCAAATAACTTTTTAATCCAACTTTAAAGACCAAGACATGTATTTGTAAAAAACCAATGTCAGTGAGTGAAGCACAAAACAAATTTGTCACATTTATTAGAAGACAAATATTCACTTTTGCTTTCTGTCCACTATTTTTCACCTTATTCATGAAAATGGGTCCTTGTTATCAAATGAATTGATGTTCCCAAGTCATTATGTTGTGAGTGGAGGTGTAATGGCGAACCACACTGGATCCGTGAGAACTTGAAGTGATATTTTAGCAATACGTTTGCTAATGTAAAGCGTTTTAGATTTTAATTGAAGAAAAAAAACAGTAAATTTTAACGAAAGCCTATGAAGAAGATGCTAACGTTAGCATCACCAGCTGCTAATGGTTAGCCATTAGCAGCTATTAATGGCTAACCATTAGCTGCTAATGGTTAGCCATTAGCAGCTGGCTAACTATTGTTCTTTGTTCCTTCAACACTTATAATAAGTGTTGAAGGAACTCTCTGAAGTGTTTTTTTTTTTACGAGTGTAAGATAGAGCAGGCTGTTCAAAGGTATCACTCCGCTGGTCTTATCTCCTTGGAGATCCCCTTCGGCTCTCTGGAGTGTTTCTTTTTTTACGAGTTTTCTGTTGAGTGTTTCAGTCTCGGTTGTATAATAGCTGCTAATGACTATTCAACACTTCAACACTTTTGAAGCTAGATGTTGACATAAACACTGTTCAAAGTTTAAGCTCAACGTTTGAGTATTTTACGTATCATGTCCAGCACTTGGGGTAATAACTTGCAATGCTACAATGTTAGCTATGAGAAGTGGGTCTCATTTGGAGAAATGAGCTATTTGTGTCAGCTCATTTCACAGGTGAGGCCATTTGGTAGACGGTGAGGCGTGAGGGTCTCCTCTCCCCTTCGTGAGGACTTTCCGAATTACATAACCGCTCTTTTGCTCTAATTTAGCAGGTGCTGCTGGCATTACGTAATCCAAAATGTAGTCAGTCGAGTTCACGGTCTTTGGTGGGGTGAGCGTAACTTATCGCAAATCATTCGGTTCGCGAGGACCTATCAAGCAGAGCTGAAACGTCTTCTTTCTCTTTTCAAATCAGGTTGTCAAGATAGCCCAGTGACCTTTTGACCCCTGTCCATCAGCTGGCCCATTGGCACACAAAGCCACCCGGCCGGCAGAGCGTGGCTCGATGTCCTGACTCTAAACTTCTGCATGTCACTGCAAATTCAATCTTGCTCATCTCAAATCACATGGCTTGGCTATTGATCAGCAGTTTATACTAAGTTATCTGTATCAGGAAGAAACCATAAAAATGGTCTGGTCCCTGTTGGATCCTTATCACAGGACCCATTTGATTGTGCTACTTTGTTGCACATGCATTTGCAGCATGTGTAACAAAGCAGCTACAAATGCAGTAGCTGTTTGTTAGAAGCTCAAAGGTTCACCAGCGGTTCAAACCAACCAGGAATAACAAGCTGGGGTTGTCTTCAGTATGACGTAATTTGTCACACATTACAAAGGAATGATAAGAGGAGTTTTATCACGCTTATCTCTACAGCATTAGTTCAGTTCATTGTAGCATGTAGCTCAACAAAGACAGACCATAGACTGTAGTTTAGTTAGTCTGACTATGAGATAAAGCTGTTTGTTCATAAAATCTGAAAAAAATCAAATCGACCTCACCTTGCAGGAACACTTTTTCGTTTCTTCAAAACCAGTGATATGGAATAGAAAAGTAGAAGCTGGGCACTGGCTTCAAAATGAATGTTTTTTTTCCCTATCCTGGTGAAAAATCAGCCTCGTGTTCTATGTTTCGCTTTGCACAGAGGGTCTGGATCTTCAGCTACAGAGAAATGATTACAGTTGCCAGAGACATAAACTCTGTTAAAGTCTTAGATTTTACCCCATCGCCAACGTTTGCCAGCGGCGTATGCAATGTGCCAGTTCGACATTATGAAGCCTCCCAGAAAGTGCCTGCGCTGTAAACAACCGTCCTCCATTGTGAAGAAGGAAGTGCAGAGCCGAACAAGATGGCTGGTGATGTTGATTCACTATTTGGAAGCGTGGCCGACATGGACTGAACGACTTTGTTTACTTACTGAGTTGCTGTTGGTAAACCTACAAGCAGACTACAATGCTCAAACAAAAAATACATCAATCGTCATCGTTAAAGTTCTACTGGAGAAAACCAATTCAATGGGAGATAGCCCAGTCAAAGCGCTGATGGGACATGAGAATCAAACGGAATTATGTTTTCCAGCGTCTGTTTCGAAAAAAAGAAAGAAAGAAAGCTCTATAACACTTATGCTGCACCAGTGGGAGGTCGTGTGGAGAGCCCTGTAGCACAATTAAACCTGAAAGACGATGAGCCTGGGTAAAACCACACAGTCAAGACCCGCTAAAAATTATCCAAGAGTGCATTGACGACTCATCCAGGAGGTCACACCAAGAAACAAGAACCAAGAGCAACATCTACCCTAACGCCCAGCAGGCCTCGCTTGCCTCGGCTGAGGTCAACAATCAAAGACGACGGGGAAAAAATGTCAGCCTCAAGGCCAGAACCACAGAGGAAAAAGAACAGAAAGGCCCGTCTTACGAAAACCTCTCCATGATCCCTAAAACGTCAGTGGAAAATATTTTGTAGCAGTGACAGAAAAGTGGGACTTTCTGGAAGATGGGTGTCTTCTTACATCTGACTTTGAAAAAAAAACAGCATTCAGGGAAAGGAAGAACAACAAAAAGTAAACGGACATGCAGATATGGTGGTGGTGTGACGGTCTGCGCCTCACCTGAACACTCCGGCAAAAAAACAAAACAAAACACCGAAAATGATTTACAAACAGATTTTTTTGTACTTAGTCACCGCGTTGACTAAAGTCATTCTGAAAACCTTTCCACTGAAAGTCTTTCTCTACATGCATCCACATGTCAATTCAATTCAATTTTAAAGAATGCAGAATGAAGCGAAATGTCCGCATTTGTCTCCAAATTTGATGCGATGTTAGCAGGAGTGAAAATAAAACCATATACAACTCTACAAACAGCTGATTGATAATCCCTCGCCTGGCAGCAGAGAGGATGAGTGTGAAAGGTCAAGTGGTGACCCGAGCTGAGAGTCGGTGGTGAGGAAGAAATGAAAGAGGATGAAGAGGCTGACGGTTTGGTGGGGCGATGGGGGAGAGAAGATCCCTCTGTCAGACACCAAGCTGTGGTCTGGGCTCAGATGAGTGACATGACCCCAGTGTGGTCCCACACCGAGCGCATTACTGAGCGTCTGAGAGGGATTTAGAGTAGCAGGGCTTAGCGCAGATCAGGCCATGGTTCCCTGCCTGAGGGAGGAAAAAAAAACCCTCAAAAAAACAGGACAGGTCTGAGAGGAGCATCAAAGAAGAACTTCAAATATCGAGATACTACAGTAAAATAATGGGATTATAAAGTTCCATTTGATGTGAACATATTTGAAACAACAATGAAACGGTGTCTAGAATTTTTTTCTTTTTCCCCTAAAGTTTTATGCTATTACTAACCTGAACCTCAACATATTTTAGTAAAATTTCCGGGTTTTCACCAGTGTATTTATTCTAAGCCTGGGGGGCCACCAGGCTTTACTTGGGCCTCCACCAGGCTAGGTTCAGATTTGTTTAGTTGTGGTTAGGTGCCATAGCTGTATACAAATATTTGCAATCCACTAATATACGAGGAAATCCTATAAAAATGCTCCTAGCAGCCTTTTTAATAATTCACCAATTATACTGTAAACTACCAACAACTTAACACTCTTTAATATAAATTCAGTCATCTTACAACCAAGTGGCTCACACCTGTATTCGAAAGTGTAACAATTTACGTTAATTTTACAACAGACAATGCAAAACAATGCATGATGTTTACGCGTTGAATGCCAGTACATTGTGTTGTCTGCGCGCTAAAGACGGACGTTTGGCAGTCAGCGCAACGTACACTGCGCGCGCATCAAAATAAACGCGAAAGGAAGTGTAAGCGCAGCAGGAAGTCTAAGCGCATGCGCACTGCGCACCTCCACCAGACTAAGTTTTGAGGTGTCCTGTTTTCAGCCAATCAGCACCAAGAAACGAGAGCGGCGCTTCGCGAGCAACGGTCAACTTTGTGTCAGGTGTCATGGCGGCCGGCGACGTTTTCATTTTCTTTTTCACAAAATACCTCAAGCTTCTTCTTCACTCATGGTTGGTTACTTTCTTTCGACAACGCCTTCTGGAAAGCATTCACTGGCTGCTGCTTGGTAAGTTTGCCGTTGTGTCTTTTTTTTATTTTTATAGATAACGAGTTTAACAGTACATTACGAGATGTTCAAATAGCTTAAGCTGCCGGCTTTAAACGTTCTCTCCGTCCCTTCGTCTTCCTGATGCTGTTTGTTCTCCAACAAACCTCTGAGACCTTCACAGAGCAGCTGCATTCATTCTGAGATAAAATGCAAGAAAATATAAATACACACATGTGGACTCTATTATGACTTATAATAGGGGCATTAGAGCAAATTGGAGCTGGTGGTGCCAAACAGATTATTTTTTTGTTTGTTTGGTTTTTATGACGTATAATCCTAATATAAAAAGTTTACGGATACAATTGGACAAAATGTTTTAAAATGGCAATTTACAACATGCTTTACATTCACAGAAGCATCCGATTTAGAACGCCGTTCGGAGACTTTCGTACTTGAAAGCGACCGTTTCGTAGAAAGCCTCCTGTTTGGCGTTTCGTGCCTCTGTGTAAACGGGGCTGAAGGCTTCACGTGCAGAAGTTAGCAAGCGCTTGTTTGTGTGTGTGTGTGTCATGTCACTTGGCTGATGGGCGAAATGTTTGTGCAATAAAAAAAAGAAAAGAAAAAACACTTTTGTTCCAGCAGAAGCTGAAACTAGACTTTGAACTGCACAATAAAGCGCTGCTCTGCATATGTTTTGTACATCATTAATCTAAAGAGAGCCAAAGGAGAGAGAGAAAAAGCAACAACACATGAGCTCAAAGGCAAAAGAAGAAAAAAAAACATGCACGATTTTACAATGTAGAAAATGCAGCTCAGTTCGTTCTTTTTGTAAAGGGAGTTTTTCTGCTAAGTTTAGTTTCCAAATACCACCTTTAAAAAGACAATACCCCAGAGTAGAGCTCCATAACCCGTTTCATTCATTGTGAAGAAGTCCCGTAAATAAAAAAAAAAAAAAAAAGAATTCACCCCGTTGCTTTTGGAGTTTATTTAGGACCTGCTATGTGAGGTGAAAGAGCCCAAATGGGCGTTAAGTAAACACATTCCCTGCACGCAAGGCCCAGGCAGCCACAGCTGGCTGGACTTGCGTAAGAGGCCCCCTCGGCTCAGACTCTGTGTTTGCCATTCGGGTTTGTAGATCAGTGGAAATCTCCTTTAGTTCAGGCTGGTGTCACAGTCACCAACTCCATGGTACTGCAACGGATGGATTAGCGTTAAGTGCAGGATTGAGGTTGTCCCGAATAAGTAGAGCGTCGAAAAGAGACCCTTCAGTTTGAGCGGCTTCCAGGGGCGCTCGGGAAAACTTCACTGAACTTATTTTGACAGCTTTATGATTGAACGTCCCAGATTTTGTTGGGAGTTGGCTCCATTTTCTTTTAACAGAGGTTCATTTTAACTAAATTTTCATAGTCCATTCAGTCAAAGTCGGAATCGATCTATTTTCGCAAACTTGAATTCGTTGTATTCAAGTCTACTAACTTGCAAGTAACGTTTTTAGGAAGATATAGAAAATAGTTTTAAGTCAATAGTTCCTCGATACTGATGAAAAAGTTCTTATTCTGCAAGCAAATTAAATCACTTATTACTCGGGGCGGCCATTTATCGTATCGTTTATCATAATAAATTACTCATTTTGATTTATTGTTGTCATGATGAATTCTAAATAATGACGCTAAAAATCCCTAAAACTGTCAGTAATGTTTGGATTGATTAATTTTATTAGCTATTTTTCATCACTGTTTCTTCAGCAACAGTGTTCAGTAAATATCTAGAAACGTCAAAATATGATTAAATCCAGGGTCTGTGTGCAGTTTAATGATGCAAATCACACTTTCTATGGGACTGGTGTCCTAAAGAAACGAATCACTACTGGGAATGTTTCAAGAGTGTTACTTGTGTTTGAGGGGCTGTGATTGGAATAAATAGTTCTTACTGTCACATATCGTTATCACAATAGTAACTCAAAATATCTTGATAAAACTTTAAATTAACATCACACCACCACTACTTACAGCAGGACATTTTTCCAGTATTATAAGTGAAATAATCTGCCAGTGGAACTGGTACTTTTTTGAATCAACATTAAGGAATTATTGACTTAAAACAAGCTGTTGTACCTTGTTAAAAAGTTACTTGTAAGTTAGCTTTTCTTAGTTCAAAGTCTACTTTGCACTACTTTGATTAGACCAAAAATACTTGGTAAGATCTTGTGTTATTGTTATTGTGCAGCACTTTGGTGCAGTTCTATATCTGTCTTTAAAGTGCTATATAAATAAATTTGACATTGACATATTGAAATGGAAGTACAAGTGCTTTGAAATGAAGGGTCCAGAATTGTCCTTCAAGGTGCCATCTGTACAGAGCTTGGTTAGTATTCACAGCGGTGTAAATCAACAGAATAAGGCAAGCATAATGGATCACTGACAACAAAGGTGTCAAATATGCTTCTTCTGTCTGAAAACAAAACAAAAAAAACCATCAAGGACATTGTGAACTTTTATAGAATGGAGTAGAACATTGGCGCGTCCTCTGATGGATCCTCTCTGTCTGGAAAACCTAATTTTTTGGAGAAGAAACTATTAGAGCTTTCATTAGTCTGCAGTTAAGCCAACAGTGAGGCATCTTGATTTGGTCCATGTGTTGGATTTCTTCTCCTTGACGCAGTAAGGTTCCTCCAAATTCTCCCCGATGACACTGTGCCACGGAAAGTGGGATCAAAATGTCCTCCAAGAGGAACTTCTTTCAATCCCCCCGGAACAGTCTGGTGGTGATCTGTTGACTTTCCAGCGTGATGGAGCAGCATGTCCCCGATGCAAAACCGACAAAGATAATTGCTCAAAGATCATACCTTTCACATGGGAAAGACTATCTCCGACCTGTTTGCTTTTGCATTTTGCACATAGATTTGTGATGCATTTCTATCCTCATGAAACTTCAGATATCTCACAAACGACATGGAAAAAAGTTCTTCAGCTGTAATAAAAAGCTCGTGAGTTTTCATTAGCACATCTAATGACCGCAAAGCTAACAGCATTCATTTTCCATAAAACTAGAAAATGTAAAATACGTCCAAGAATGTGAAGTGGGGTAAACCAACCCCCAACTCTCTACTAGTGCCACCCATTTGTTGGCTAATCGCTTATCAGAATTGCAAGATAATGTCAGACAGGTGAAACGTTGTGGTTGAGTCTCTCTAGTCGTCTCACTGACATCTGATGAGCTCAAAGAAGCCTTATGTCCTCGAAGTTGATTTGCTGGAAGCAGAAACCCAAGAATGTGAGCAACGTTGCCAAGTACTAATTAGTTTTTCAATAGATGACTGGGCAACTCTACAAGTGCAGCTTTTGTGAGATGTTTCCAGTCTGGAGCGCTTAGGAAAAGCCAGTGAACTGCTGATAAAAATGTGAAGCCAAACATGTCTGAGGCACACGGGGAGCAAAGTCATAGCGATTTTGCTGCGGTTGCTGAAAGTCAATGCTGACTATACAAATCTTTGGCTTCGTTTCCACAACAATCGTGCACAAAACTTTGTCGACATTCCACAAATGTTGGGGAAATCCCCCCAAAATTTTGCTATTCCATTGAATAAGAAACAAAATCCCACGTGAATAAGTTTGGTCAAGCTATTAAAGATTAAAAAAAAACATGCCACACCATTCTCCTCCTACCACTTCCTGTCATCTTCTTCGTCATTTCTTCCGGTAGTATGATCTGGCGGTCCATCACATGACTGGTGTGACACAAAAAAAAGTGTTTCCATTGGATTCTTGCGGAATACATCAATTTCGATATGGTCAAAAATGCCACCTCCCAGCAGAGAAACCCGAGTTTTGTTTTTCTAAATTAGCATGTTTCCACAAGCAAATGTATTTTCGTAATTCCGATTTGCGCCACGGAAACGCAGCTACCGTTTGTTTCATGTGACGCTGCTTAAAGAGTTTCCACTCGTCCACTCCCACCTCCCCCATTAGAAGCACTTGCCACGGGAAAACACGCGTCTGAACCGAGCCGCATAAAGCCGATTTGTGTTTTCATACGTGCCGACCACATGGAGAAATGCGGCGCGTCGAGAGGAACGACAGCCCCTGGATCCTGTCGTTTCGCCAAGACACATACCACCTAAACAACTGTTGCTGAAGCACACCCTTTCATGGTTATTTCCTCATTTCCATCAGCCGTACAATTCCTGCCAAAATGTTATTTTTTTTTAAGATTCAGGAACGCAAGAACAAGGTCAGGGTGTCTACGAACTCTCCCAAAACTCTCCAAAACTCAGTCCAGCGAAATGTTTCATCCCTGGACAAAATGTTCCAGCTTTCTTAAGTTGAATCTGCGTCTAGCGGCGTCGGAGATACAGCGGCACGTTTTAGAGAGGCTTGAAGGAAAAAGAAAAGCAGGCATTATGCTACATGTGCATATATTGAGGGATTTACAGTTTTTAAGCTGGTAAAAAAGTTAGATAACAGGAAAGAAATTGACGACTCTTTTTAAAAATGTAAACACCACGTTTCGCGTGAAATTAATACAATTAGAGCTAATTTACCAGAAGCTTGTACCTTTGCTAAATATGAGCGGTCATGCACTAACAAGTACAGCCACGCACTGATTAAGGGCGTAATGCACTTAAGTGGAGTAAAGTGCTCTGATTCATAATTGGAACATACTGGATTTGCTTCCCTTTAGCTGCCAGCATGGCACAGCCTTCAGCAGTCACAGGAACACGGCGCTTACAGCTGCTGATTTCATCAGCTCAGGATGTGGAACCAGAACAACAGTGAGCTACTGTTCAGTGGGGGGAAAAAAGAAAAAAAAGAAGAAATGCTGCAAATGTCACAACTTTAACGGGATTTACAGTGGGATGTGTGGCAAAGCAGATGTTTGCGTTTAGCGGTCCAGGTTTTGCCAAACGTCAAGTCTGAAGAACGATGTTAACGATCGGTGCTTTGCGAAGAATTTTCACACCCTGGATCCGTGACCTTGTCCGCATTTCGTCATATTTCTCCGACTTCGACGGGTTAAGTCTGCCTTTTGAGATACAGGGAGGCGTTGGTGGGATTGGAAATATATTTAGCAAATAAAAATATGAAAAGCCTTGAGTTCACTTGTATTTTTTACCTATTTTTACTAAAAGAAGAAAGATCCTCATGCATAAGGCTGTCGGCCAAATGCTTTTTTGCAAAATACACTGTACTCCTCATCTGCCTTCACATCAGCGGGCGCGCATTTATCATATTGTCTTATCAATTTTTATTTATCTCTGTTGCAATAAATTACAATTAACTTCAGTTAGTTGAAGTAGAAAAACAAAACCGACAGTATGATCAGAAATGTCACTTTTTGCTATTTTCTTCACTTTTTGTTCCACAAAAGCAAAAATAAATTTAAGTCAATTCAAAAATATGATTAAGTTAAGCTACTTTGTTCAGCTCAGTGGTACTTACTTAAAAGCCTACTTCAGATGAAAATGTTTTTCAAGCACAATATTTGCCGTGTGTAAAAAAAAAAACGCAATCAGTTTTTTCTTTTGTCATTACCTTTATTGTTATCAACATAGGACCAAAGAATATTGCGATAAAATTCTAAGTTCTTCACATTCACATTATGAATCCCATTCTTGGTACAGCGTTGAAAATGATAACAGCTTCAACTCTTATTGTGTGAGTTTGCACAAGCTGCATTAGAGTGTTTATATGAAAGTTCAACCTTTCTTTTAGGAAAGCGGGTGTGGGATCGGACGCTGATGTTGGACGTGAGCAGAGGTTGCGCTAGACTTTTTTGTTGTTGGTCATTTTGACCGACAGCATTAAAAAACATCATATTCTATTTTGACCCGTCAAATTCTAATCATATTAACGTTGGGCTGTTTAGCCGCATTTTTATGCGGTTTGGTTAATATTCACCTAGTTGAATCCAGATGCCATCACACAGATAAATGCATCTAACTTTTTCTCCATACTGACAAAAATCACTGAATTTGGCCCCAATAACTTATAATAAATTAAATTAAAGACTCCACTTAATTTACGGTCACTTCCCCTGCTGCGGTCTGAACGCGTACGGTTGCTCTGTAATGTGAAGGTAGGAATGGAAACTGCAGCTCAGAGGAGGAGCTTCGTCATCAAAAGCGGCACATTTAACAAACCTGAATGGTTGCCATGGAGACTAAAGGATTTCTCAAACATGAAAGAATCAAAGCAACATTTTTTTATTTTTTTTTTGATGAGGGAATAACATTGTAACATCATGCAAAGCTAAAAAATAATAATTTTAATGTAGTTACTCTAGATTTTATTTAGGGATGTCAGGGTAAACGACTCTAGGTAAGTCATCAAATACATAATCCTGACCGTAAAGCATATCCTGTGTGAAATAATACATGTACAAGTTTATGTTGTAAAATGCTTGATTCTGCGTTCAGCTGGGAACCATTTGATTTGTAATACACCTTGAATAAGTGATCAAGACTCAAGCTTGTCCGCATCCTGCAACAGAACGTCACGTTTGGGTCTAAGGTCCTCCAAGGGAGAGTGGGCAAATCTGCCGTTTGCAGATTTTCTCAAACTGCGGCGACTGGTGGTGGCAGACTAGTCGAGCTGCAGATGTTAACAGATTATAGGCTTGTGCAATAATCAGCTTGGTGTAGACGTGTTCACTCTCTCATTACCAAGCAGGCCCGGAGTTACAGACAAAGAGCCAAATCCTTTTGGAAACTCTGACATGATTTTGGACTGATGTAAAATTTGCTCTCAATGTGGCGTCGGCGCCAACGCGACGTTGCGAACGTGAAGACGGACAGTTTACCGGAAGCAAGACGGGTCGAGCCAGCGGCACGTTAACCCGTTTGAAGCCACGTATTGAGGCAGCGCTCCCAGGAAGTCTTGTGCTTATTACGCAGAGTCACACCCTGCCCACAGATCTGTGGGCACCAGCCTGGCAACGCAGAGGGACGCATGAGAAGTCCGAGCTAAAACAGTAGAAGGTTTAAACCGTGACCCCGTCGTGCGCGAGTTCATCAGTACTTTAGGGAAAACACGACAAACGGCTGCGATTAATCACCCAGCTAGCATCTGAGGCCCAAATACTTGATTTGTGCACTGAGATGCAGGAAATGTGCAGCATTTTATGAAAAATAAAAAACACTTTTTGACTTTGGTGGGGACATACACAACAGCCAGCTGTGTATCACATCAATAACTTGAGTAAATACGTAAAGTAGCTTTCAGATGATGAACTTCATTTACTTAAATACAAAACTTATCCCAACTTTTCTTTTTTCTTGTCTTTTTTGGGATTTAGTTCCCTTGCAATGCCCAGATGTGATGAATGACTGATCTGTAAAATCAAGAAATAACTTGTTTCACAATATGAAGTAGGTTGAAAACAGCTCACACCATCTGAAGAAAAAAAAAGAAAAAAAACAGATGAGAAACAAAGTGACCGGATTCTAAGTGACTGGTCTGGAAAAGGTTACAAAGTCACTTCTAAAGATCTGAATTTCCAGCGAACTATTACCGCACTTCCACTGACCATATAATTGAACAATTTGATATTTTAAAAGTAAATTTGCTCAACAGAAACACAGCAAATCGTCCAACTGTGGCAGCAAATCCACATCTGAATGACAAACACAAAAAAATATAATGTGATGAAAGTTCTGACTTAACCAAAGTCTGAACTTAAATCCAATTGACAGAAACTCAAACAGGAAATTTGGATTTTTTTATAGGAATGTAAACAATTTAACAGCAAATATCGCAAATGCCTGATAACGTTATTTTATTTGATTTGAAATGGAGATTCATTAAGACTATTTTCGAAACGACTATTCTGATGTAAAAAATGAAAAAAATTCAATATAAGGAGAAAGCAAATACTTTTTCCCAGGACTGCATATGGTCAGCAAGAAAACTCCCTGGTCCAGAGTGCCAACTTGCACTGAAACATTTATTTAAATGGACGCCATTAAAAGCCTTGAATAACTGGTGAGGCAAACCGCTGTAAGAGGAGCCTATTTCGGTCTCCGATCGCAGGAAGCACTTTTCTTTAATGGATGAGTCACTGGCTGTTGACAAGAACACGGCCCAGTGTTCCCGGAGGATTTGTGCTGAAAAGCCTCAGGCTTGCATCATCCATTTTAAGGTTCAATCAGGCACTGGATTGTCAGTCGAGGTAAAAGCCAAGCCCGGTTTCCAGTGGACTTTTTGTCATCTTCTTTAAAGCCATTTGGCAAAAAAATAAAAAAATTTTTTTTTTCTTTTTCTGAGGAGCAGTAGAGGAAAATATGCCAGAATTTATCCCAGGCTGCTAAATGTGACTTTTTGAGGCCTGGCGTAATCAGATTTTACATGGCCGTGTCCTTCATTGTCACACAATAGACATTTTGCTCCGGGAATACAGGCGCTGTGTGGGGAATTGCAAGGAAAAAGCAACACGGCAAATCACTTTATTCAACAAAGGCAGCTCACTCCTCAGTACATATAATGCAAACTAACATCCAGTTTCTTGGAAATGTGCGTTTGCGGGACATAAAGGAAAATTGTGAGTCTTGTGATTTCATCCTGCTGATTTATCAGATCACTTCAATTAAAAGTTCATGGTGATCATGTGCTCAGACTTATTTCATGGACTTTTCCTGAAGAAACAAACAAAAAAACAAAAAACCCTACCCTGAGAAATCTATTTCTGCAATTCTCTTGATGTCAAACTTCATTCCTACTATTTCTGACAAACAGTAGTGTGAAAATGTTGAACGCCATCTTTGATCTGCTTCATCTGTCTTTTCAAGCAGACAGCAATGTAGTCTTTGGCTGTCTTTTTTGTTTTTTGTGCTTTTCTATCCATAAAAGCATATTGTTATTTAAAAAAAAAAAAAAAAAAAGAACTCTGGAAGACAAGTGAAGATGTTTTGCACCTAGTTGAACAATCTCTAGCAGATAGATTTGATCTGAATGTCACTTTACGAAATAGGAAAACGAAAAAGAAGCTGCATGATTTGCAAAGTATTCAGTTATTTTTATTGCAAGTAGTAGTATCAACATTTTTTATTTGTATTTTATGGATTTTGTATTATTTCACCCTTTTCCTCACTTATTTAATGTCTCCGAATTGGGAAGAAATCAGACTCCGCTTGCAGATGAAACCTTTACGCTATTTTAAATCGTATTTCTCTGCTCAGTAAACTGCTTCTATGAATTCCCAGATTCCAGTCATGTGTCACTAAGCCACTAAATAATACATTTCTCCTATTTCTGTCGTGTCCTTTTTAAATACTTAAAACTCGTACTCCGTGTCCACGCGCTCCAGCTCTAGGAATTGTTCACAACCGCTGCTCAGCATGCAAAGCTGAGTCCAAAAATGGACTATTTTAATGATAAAAAAATTACTTTTTCAAGCAAAATACACAATACGAGCTACTCGTCGACCCTTAATGTGATTCATTTTCTCTTCTCAACGTTAGAAAGGAGTTTCCTAATGAGTCTGGCAGGGAGCTGAAGGGACAGGAAGTCTGATTCTAAAAACGGACTGGAACCGTCTAATATTCCTCCTCACGCCACATCTGATACGGTGCTCTCCCAAGACATGGCTCAACCGATGCCATTATCTCTGTTACGGCGGCCTTTTAAGGCAGAGAAATCAAAGCTGTGTTTGCAAACAAGGACATGGCCCTTAAACAGAAACCCAAGAAGTGACAAGATTACTTATGTCTGAAGTGATTTGGGGGAAAAACTTCAATGGTCAGAAATCGGATACTGAGTTGAAGATGTGACGTTGCGTGTCCCTTTAAAGAAACAGCACAATAAAGCTCTGGTATAATCTGTTTTCATCCTGAAACACTTAATATTTGTTATAAAAGATGTAATCAAAAGGGGCGGTATTGTGTGAAATGTTGAGCTTCACAACATGTTATAATGTTATTCCTTAATCAAAAACATATCTGGAGTGTTTCTTTGATTCTTTCACGCATGCTTGAGAAATCCTTTAAAGTTCCTTGGCAACTGTTCAGCTGTGCAGAACATCTGGGTAGACCAAGCGCCGCCTTCGAGGACGAAGCTCCTCCTCAATACTGTAGTTTCCAGGCTTTCCCGTGACTCCGCCACTCAGCCCCTTCAGACTAGCTAGACGCAATTAGCAAACAGCTGCTGGAGCTGCACATCTTCTGAGCTTGTTAAATGAGCTACTGCTCAGTGCAAAAAGAAATGTTGTTAAAGGGTTAATAGAGAATGTTGTGATGACTTCCTGATGGCAGAGTTTCATAAGGAGCAAGAGTTTTTAAAGAGACTACTTAAGGCGTTAAGAAGTCCAGTTTCTCTTAAATCATTTTTGATGATATATGGCATTTTTATAACACCTGAAGCCAGTATAGTTACTTGATTGTGCTTTAAAATGGCACAAAGTTCTTTGAAAACATATAACAGTGTCCCTTTAAGAATTGTGAACGTTAAAGGAGTGGTGGCCAGTATGTTTTTCCTCACTGTCTTGTACAGTAAGGTTGTATTTATTGTGGTGGAGTAAACCTCATAAGCACCGGCCTACCTGTACTTTGTTTTGGGGACAACTAAATCAGGAGAAGAATCAGGAGTGTGAGAAAGAAAAACAGAGAGAGGAAATAGGAAGTACTTCCTGTAGGAAAGAAAGTCAGATGCGTAGACGTGATTCTAATCTTTAACTTTACATGTCTCGTCTTGGTGACTGATCTCCACCAAAACAGTCCTGTGTGAATATGGCAACCAGCAGTGTCATTGGGATAAAAGGTTGAGCTGTCCTGTTTTGAAGATGCATAACGAATGCGTACTCTCTGACCTCCGAGGCCTGCGCTGCTGCCGACAGGCAGAGTTAGTTCGCTCCGATATCTTTTTTTTTTTTTTTTTCTATTTTTTTTTCTTTCATCCCTCTTCCAGGAACGACGACATGGCTCAGAGCTGCGTTCATAAATGTCAGTCATGCCCTGGCGGGGAACTCGGCGGCAGAATTAATAATATATGTCAGACAATGCTCCTTCCTGCTTTATTGCACTATTCTGGTGGAGGCCCCAGCCGGAGCCTGCGGCCGTTACAGACCTGTCCCGGCCTGCGCCGTGAAGCCAGACTAAATACTGAGCTCCTCTAATATTAGACTCACTGCTGAAAGAGGATTTAATGGTTGGCATCGGGAAAGCGCACCGTCTTGTCAAACGGTGGGAACGTGTCCAAGTGACACATTCTTGGGTAATGACGTGTTTAGGTTCTTTCATGTGAGACGATTCTAACAGGGAGTGCTCCGGGTCCAGAGGTGCTTGGTTCAATTTGTTCTGCCCGAGGATTCTGTTTTAAATGATTGGAGAGGGTGGTATCGTTGGGTCATTAAGGATAATCACAAATGGAGCTGCAGCTGCTGTTTCTTTACAGGATTCATTCAGGACAGGAACAGAAAAAAACATGTCCCATGTAGATGCCCCCGTAATGCTGGGGTATGCAGCTTTCATTAAAAATAAATGTTTTTGACATATTTGTTAAAGCTTCAGTGTGTAATTTTTACAAAAATATATTAACATATTGTTTTTACACATTTGTTGAAGCTGTCACTGTGTAGTGGTAGTTTATGAGACAGATAATTGGTGAGAAAAAGTTACTTCTCTGGCTCCTGCAGTGCTAACTGGAAACAACCAATCAGAGCTAGGAGGCAGGTCTTAGTGCTGTCAATCACCCTTGATGCTGTCAATCCTCTCTTTCTGCCTCCTTGCTCTCTGCTGTGGTACAGCCAGCAGAGCCTGTATGTGAATGCTAAGGCTTTTAGAAACAGTGTGTTAAACAGTGGTTTTGTTTAGTGCATTTAGTAGCACACTCACAAGCTCAATTGACAGCGCTAAGACCCTTCTCCTGATTCGGATTGGTTGTTTTTGACCAACCAATCAGCTGCATTTTGTCAGATTTTTTTACATTTTATTTTTAATAAAAGTTACATACCTCAGTTTTAATGAATAACCAAACAACAGTAATTCTCAACCAAGATTTTTGGACTCTAAAATCTTTACTTGACGAAGCTTTTTAAGAGAAATGAAATCGCTGGATGTTTTCTTTTGCATACCAATCACATACCAAACCAAACTTGTCAGTCGAGCTGCTACCTCTCACTCCTCTTCTGTGGTACTCTGAAGCTTTTCCTTCTCTGTGTCACTCCGATCTGCCCGGATAAGTCTGACGCCAAATAAGGAAAGTGGCTTTGCTTAAAGAAACTTATCTTCTTAGCTTGATCAGCGCATATTCTCCACAATTATCCAATTTGCCTGGATAACTAACGGGAAATTCTATGTTGTTCATGAAAACAGCTATCAGTTGGGTCTTGATCAATTTATTCCAATCCAGTAGATTAGAAACGCAAACATTTTCAAGGTTAGATATTTTTATCTAGAGCGCACCGCCAAATTTGCTTTCAATGTGAGTGAAAGATGTTTGCGGATCTTTTCCGGAGGCGTTAGCATTTAGCTTAGCAGACAAGCTCATGATTAGTTTATTAATACTCACATGTTTGTCTGATGCAGTTTGTTATTCCCTCTTTCATGTGACGACCGGAGCTGTTCTGTCTTAAATTTCTACGTTCTCCCGTCTCACTCGAAACTCCACCCAAAGGTTCCAACTTCCCAGGAGAACCTGGTCACGATTTGGTGTGATTTTATGGCAATTTCGACACTTGAAATGAGCGTGATGTCTTTCATGTGTGGAATCATGTGCTGTGGCAGAAATATCACCGAAAACAACAACAACAACAAAAAAACATGACCGACTTTATGCTGAAAAGACAGTTTCCTTTCCTCAATTTACAACTTGAAAGAGCTTACAAAACATTTGGACGAGAGCAAGATTTTGTGAATGAAGTTTGTCTTATTTTTGCTCACTTGAATGCTGCGTGCCAGAAAAACTAACCTTGGAATTCTGATTTTAATCTCCCAATTCTGACTTTTTTCTGATCTCAGATTTCTGACTTTTGATCATAAAAGATCAAAGTTATAATTGTGATGAAGAAATGTCAGGATGTGATATTAATGTCAGAATTCTGAGATTAAAGTCATATTTCCGATGAAAACAAGAGAATTCTGAGATTAAATCCTGCATTCTCAGATTAGAGTCAGAAGTCTGAGATTAAAGTCAGGATTCTGATAAAAAAAAATGTCAGAATTCTGAGATTAGCATAATAATTCTGATGAAAGTTATTAGATTACAATCTAAATTCTGTGATTACAGCCAGGATTCTGATGAAAAAAAATGATAAAAATCTGAGAAAAAATCTTATTTACTTTTTTCAGTGACCCTAATCCACTTCAGTTCAACACCCAAATGTCTTCAGCCAGAAAGGTCACACCCTGCCTCTGCTACTAAACCCCGATTCACAAATGTGCGAATCAACGCGTCCTGGGACCCTCAAAACACTCTTCACACCTATTGATAAGCTCGTGTTTGTGTCGGTGTGACGGTCGGATGCTCTTCCCTGTTTCCATCTCCTGTGTTTGAAGCCAGATGGTCCACCTCATACACAATGCAGAGCCTTTCCCATCATGCCCCTGGACGCTGATACCTAACCCCGCAATGGGAACTGAATGTCCGGTTGGGACGACAGGAGGCTTCGGCCCGGCCTCCAGAGCCAACTGCCTTTATGTCAGAGAGTTTTAACTCCCTTCAGCTCCTCCTGCCCTCGGCGGCGCTCTTACCATCTGCTGCTTCAGTCCGGCAGCCTCTGGGATTCCCCCTGTTTGTGCTGCTCATTTCTGGACTGCATGGTGAAAATAACATTCCTTTCATGAGTTTAAACATAGGTTCTGCCGAGGTTGATCATTGGGCTCCGACTCCTTTTACAACACTCCACTTGCTCATGTGTTTTTTGCGTTTCAAAATTCCTTTTATTTTTTTTTAAGCAGTAGTTACTATGCAGCTCAACGTTGGGCCTCCAATGGGTATTTCTTAAAGCTATTTTGGCTTAGTGAGTCATTAGCCATATTTAGACCAGAAAAATAAATCAAACAGGGGATTTTTTTAAAAATCATTATTATTTTTAGACTAATGAAACTCTCCAAACATAGATTAAAGAGAAGGAGTGAAAATCAGAATTTGCATGTTGTCTGATAAACATTGAGAGTTGTCTTTTTACTTTTGCAGATTGCTTGACAAGCAGCAATCTTTCTCATGAATCGCCATCATGTTAAAATCAGCCTTTAAAAAAAGTTTCAGAATATGGTAAAGATAATCAAGTTCTGAAGAAATTTCCTCTTTTTGTTTCTCTCCTATTTAGCATGTAGCCTAAATATACATGATAATAAAAAAATGTAACTCTTTTTTTCATTTTCCGTCATAGTTTGACTTAAAACAATGTAACTCTTTTTTTTTTTTTGTCGTTTTAAGTGATCTTGAAGTAATTGTCACGTGCATTTATTACATTAGTAACTATGCATGCTGCTGTAAATGGACTTTGTACTTTGAGTTAAGATGCACTTTAAAGGTTATAATCACTCGGTATGTGCAGTACTTACAGTCAAAATAAAGACTGGAGGCCGCGCATCAAGAATAATCTTCCTGAGTAAAACATGTACTGGGAATTAAAGCATTTTCATTCAAAGTAATTATTTGACAAAAAGGCAAGGAAGTGTCAAAAAAAAATGAAGACTTCCCTGGGACTGCTGTAACATTTTGGATTTTTGCACATTTTTACATTCATATAACAGTTATTTTTATCATAAATCATTAACAGACTCGGTTTCAAGCACGTTTCACTCAGAAAGACGATTGTTGGCGCAATGCCTCCAAACTCCATTTTCTGTCTAAATAGCCACCCAGAGTAAACGTGCTAATGTTTAAAGGTCCATAAAAAATTTTTTGGGCATAAACTGCTTTTATTGTTTGGAGACTGGATTTTTTATGATTTAAAAAAATGGCCACTTGGTCTTGGACTTGTTAGCATTAGTCTCCTGCAGGATTTGTGGTAAATAAACACAAAAGGACTCAGCATTACTCAACTCAGTCGGTTAGATTGGGAGGAAAACTGTGAAAAGTTCTTTGCGTTTTGTTGGTTTTCTGACATGATTCTAACACAAACCTGAGCTGCTCTGCACAACAGCAGCAGGTCTCCGTCGCTGCCGCACAGATGTAACACAGCGCGAGCATCTCAGCGCTCATGTTGCGTTTAAAGGCAGCTCGGAAAAACAGGTTACAACGTGTTAACGGATTAAGAGGTTTTAACTGCTGAAAAAAGTGACTGAGGCACAGGTCTTGGGAAGTGCGGAAGCCCCTACTGTATCAAATTGACATAGGAATAACAGAAAGTTGGTCACTTTAAGGTAAAAACAACAAACAGCTTCCAGTCCAGAGGTGGGAGTAATGCCCCCCAATGCCTGCCCATGCCACCATTTCTGCTTCTCCTTCTAACCTCTTCAGCAGAACAACTTCCCCTGAAGATGGCTGATGATTAACCGGGAGCACCAAGTCTTTCCAGGAACCTTTCTTACAGTTTGCCTCAAACTACGACAGCGCCAGACGGGTGTCTCCCGGCAAACTCAATTTGCAAACACATCCTATTGCCTCGTTGTGTAATTCAGTTTGACAATTGACAGTTTGAAACCTTCGCTGTGTGCCGATGACGAATTTGGGATGCAGGTGAGAAATAGCAGGACAGATTCTGAGTGTCAGCAGGAGGAAAAGAGCGGCGTGTGTGTGTGCGTGCGTGCATGTGTGTGTGTGGAGTTGAGCACTTCCCAGGATGATCCCTTGAAAATTGAATAGGGATTAAGTACTAACTTATGAAATGTCACATCTAGAAAATTTAATTCAAACCCAGTTGTGATATTACATTCCAGGATTTTTTGGGGTTTTTGTGAAAGGGCTGATTTTCCAGTAACTAAAAAATATTAACTTATTGCCAAAAAATGTCTCATTTGGCAAAAAGTCTTTAAGAGGCTGTAAATGGAAGTTAGAAATATATGGAAAATGTGAATTTTGCTTAACATGTAAAACGAAAAGGAAAAAAAACACTAATACAAGGAAATAGAAAGAATAGCAAAACTGTTGGAATATGTGTAAAAAAGAAAATGTGTTCTGCTGGAGTTTTTCTGTGGGAGCTCAACAATCAGCAGGTTAATCAGGTTTTCCATCTTGTGTTTTCCGGTTTCTTGTTCAACACGGAACACATCCATGCCGCTTGTTGCCTGTGAAACAGGAATTTCCAGCTAAAAAAATCAATCTCTCAATCCGGTGTCCCGAGCGTTTCACGCCAAGCCCCGGCCCGATCGACTCCGCTGCCCCACCTCCTCGATGACAGAAAGGAGAAGCTCGCCCTCCACTCGTCCGATTTCCGCCAGCGATTCCCTCCTCCAGCGCCGAGAGAGCGCTCTGTGGCAAACACATCAAACGAGATTACATATTTAGAGCAAGGGTATATTTACTCCCCTTCGGAGACGTATTTAATTTGGTTGTTGCCTTGACAACAACTCGGGTCACACAAAGAAGAGAGGCAGCGGGGTTGGCTGTAATTATAGAGGAAGGGCCCCTTGATCAGAGGCTTTAATCAGAAAAAATGAATATGCTCAGGCTTTCATGCAGGCCCTGTGGCAACTCACACATGACCTTAAACACCACGTAATCACAGGCAGAAGAATTAAGATTCATTATTGCAGCTGAACTTGCAACCTCCTGAAGTGGGGTGGGGGGGGGGGGGGAGATCAAGTATTATTTAAATAAAATAAAAAAAAATGGCTGGCGTGCACATGGACGTGTCAGATTTGACCCGTTGGATACGGGAACCACTTTTGCTCCGGGTCACTTTCAAGATGCATTTAAAGAACCAAACAGCCGGCTGGATTACTGCTTCAGCGGCGTCCCAGTCCGGAGTGGGGGACAAAGTAAACCGTCTGGGTGTCAAACTCGTCTTCTAAATATTTTCTTTCCGACGGTGAAAGACGGAGTTCAAGAATAGGATCTTAGCTTAGCTTGGCGTCTTTATTGGGAAAATCCCCCCCAAAAAAGATTTTCACCTTCACCTTCTGTCGTCACTCGCTTCGCCACCTTCATCTTCCCTTCTCTCCTACTAAAATCCACCTGCTTTTCAACTTCTTTCACTCTCTCAACTTTAACAAAGACAGATGCTGTGACTTCCGGGTGGAACGCTTGTGGAGCACACACACTCTTTGACTGCTGCTGCATTTGTCCTTTATACACTTCCTTAAAACCCTATCTGGTTTGTAAAGTTGAAAGTATTTCGGGGGGGTTTTTTTTTTTTTTTTGGAACTGAACATTCTGTTTTGTAGCTATTATTTCTCGTAAACTTACTTTGTCATGTCCAGGGCCAAAGGAAAATCTTCTGAACGAGAAAAGACGCGCCCCCGACTCGTGCTAGCATAATAATCGCGGACATAAGCTCGCTCCTCAGCAATCGTTGTCTAATTTATGTTTTACTTTCTGTTACCTCTGTTTGTATATTTTTTAGTTGTCTACTTTTTATCCACGTACTTATGGAAATAATTGCCGGGTCTTGTTTTATTTTTGGTTCTTATTTTGTCATTTTTTTTAGTTTGTGCTTATTCTCCAAAGTACTGACATCTCTTAAAAAAAAAAAAAACAGGGAGACGCAGTAATTTACAACCTGTAAGATTAACTTAAAGGGGTAGTGTCATGTAAAATTAACTTTTTGGTTTTTTTAGCTTTACGTCATGTTATAATGTTATTCCTTCATCCAAACCTAGAGCGTTTCTTTGATTCTTTCATGTCCTATGGCAACCGTTCAGCTTCCGCCTCACAGAGCAGCCATCCACTTTACTGATTGCTAAGTGTTGGCTTTTTTGTACAATCTTTAGTTCAAGTGTCAAGTTTTAGTGTTGGCTCTGAATGAAAACTTGAGAAACATACAGAGATCGCCTCTGGAAGAAATGCTGATTTTTGACAGATTGTGAGACTCACTTCTAAACTTTTCGCTTTTCTTTTAGTTTCCGCAGAGAGAAGGAGAAGCAATCAGAAGGTTTATGAGTCAATGATTTGGAAAAGACGGCCAATCTATTTATCTCACATCCGGAATAAATAATTTAAGTTTGAGGAGGCAGAGGCACTTAGCAAAGCTGCCTGTGCAGCTACTGGATCTCTCAAAAGACAATTATTTTTTCAAATAAAATTTGCTCACCTTTGAGTGGAAAGGTTTTTGATGTCAAATAAAATAAACAAAAACCACCTTTTAAATGTTTTTATGATATTACCAGGTTCTAGAATAATTTGAATCCAACTTGAAGAGAATAATAGAGAATTTTAAAAAAGCCTTATTTGTCAAACAAAAACAAAACAAAATCAAAAGGTGCGTTATCAGTGCTAAAAGAAAAGATGTCAGTTTCAACTGCAAATAAGACATTCGTTGCTCCTGGTTCCAACTGCACGTTTATTTCTAAGCAATAAGAAGTCAAACATTTTGCTCTTAAGGAGGATTATTCAAAAGTTGGAAATATCAAGAGTCCAGAAACATGTAAGTGTAGCAGTGTGTGAGGCCTCAGGTGTGTGAGGCAGGACTGAAGTGACATGCTGTGTAGCGGTTATCACAGGAAAACACTTTCAAACTGAATCTGTACAGTAACAGAGGAGCTCAACTCTGACAAATGCACTGAATGGCACATGTGTTTGTAAGAGAACTTTATGAATAAATACCACAAAAAGACACACGACAGCTGACCAGCACCGGCAACAGGTCAAATTTGCTACCGGACAAAGTTCGAAGACGACAGCTGCTCCGTTGAAACGTCATTTCAGGTTTTGACTGATCAGAAAAGCAGTAGGGCTGAAACAGTAAATCATCAGCTCATTTATTGATCCATTAATCATTAACAGGAGAACACAGTCAAAAATAGGCCATTTGCAGAAGGAACGGCACATTTAGAGCAGTGATTATGTCAAAACTGTAACAAAAATGAGATGCATTCTGCATTTAAGATTAAAAATTTTTTTTTTAAGTATTTACAGTAACATTTACTACATCAATGAGCTCAACAGCACGGCAAACTTATTTCATATTTTCTCACATTACAATTACAAACCTATTTTAACCAACATAAGGTAGTATACAACTGAGAAGTATATGGGGAGAAAAAAAAAACAATTCATATTTAAAAATCTGAATAGGTTTTCATGCGTATGTATTATATAACAAGGCGTTATGTAATTGCTTTTTTTTTTTTGTCCATCTGGAGCTGCAGGTCTGTTTGAACGTCTCTACCTGCTTTGATCACCAGATTAGACGGGGAGTGTCTGTGAGGTCCAAAGTCTTCCTACAGATTGGAAATTCATTTTTAGGTCAAGGCTGACATGTGTCAAAACTGAAGGCCAGTGGGCCAAATCCGGTCCACTGCAGCTCTTTATGTGGCCCTCTAGATTCTAGACTAAACACAATGTGCTTAAACATTATGTTGTCAATCATCATAATTAAACATTGCAAATATTTCCAAACTAGAAAGACTTTTATTGCAAAAAAAAAAAAAACCACAAAGAATCAAGAGATCCTGGAGGAGACTGAAAATATGTTCAATAATATTTAATTTTAAAAATTCATTGATATTTTAACAGTTTGAGAACAGATTTTATCAATACATTCTGGTACATCCGGCCCTTTGAAGTTAAATATTGATTAGTTTAGTTTTTTATTTGTTAAAGGAGTATTTTTAGCTTTTGTATACTTGGGTCCAGAATTCAAAAAGGTCAAAGTATTGTATTGTGACTATGTATATATTGGATTATGTAAAGAATACTTTCAAACAGCAGATGCCATTTTCAAAAAAAATGTATCAAGTATTGTTGCAGAACCAACTGACTGGCGTTATATCCCAACTTGTGCTGTCACCAGTTTTGCAAACCAACTTAAAAGGAGCCAGGACAATTGTGGGTTATCGTCCTTTCCCAACAGCTGATGTAAACTGCCAGTGTGAAGGGAAAAAAATCAATTTCACAATAATTTAACGAAAGTTAAGTAATAGATTCATAAACACAAAACCAAAAGATGTTGTAGCTATTAATTCAGTATGGTTTAGTTTGCTTTTAGTAATAAGTTTTCCCCATTAGTTACCATTCTTATTTATTTCAGTTAAAAATGTTTTCTCAATTTCAGTTTTTTTTTTTTTTGTTAGCTTGAGTTAGCTATAAGAACTTTGCCACAAACAGGACTTGTTACGGTCTTTAAATTGTCAATTTCATTTTTGCCAGGCTTTGCAAAACGGCAAAAAATAATAATAAAGAAGCCCTAAATGGACGACTTAAAGTTGCTGAATTACCAAACTCTAACATCAAATCGTGCCCTGGGCGAGACAAAATCCAGAGATGAAGTTAACACGAATCAAGCGCAAAAGTATTTTAACCTATCGCTAAGCCACGTCACTCTGCTGTCAAGTCAAAAATAGAAAGAGTGGTAAAGTGAGAGACGTGCGCACACACCAAAAAGAAGAAGGAAAAAAAAAAACCAAAGAAGACACAGACGCTGACTTGACAGAGGACTTTTCGGGCTCCATCCAACAAGAGGCATGTCTCATCTCCCTGAATGATTTCAAGTCCAGGCGCTCCAAATGAGAGGGCCCTGAAGCAAGGGTGCAATCTCCACGAGCTAAATCACTGCCCTGTGCTCATCGGCCGTAAACATGTCACTGCTGAACTAGGTCATTCCTCTCCGTGCGTGCACATCAAACAGGGGGACCTCCGCTCCAGCACCGGCTGGCTCGCTGCTGCACCCCCCCGCCATCCGCTCCCCACACGATGCCGTCTATTTTCTTTTCTTTTTCTCCTCCATCTCTCTTTTGTCTCTGTGACATGTCATCACCTCTGGCCCTTCACGGCATGCAGCCGTGCAGCAGAGGAGACGTTTGAACCAACATGTTCTATGGTCAGGGACGTGTCTGCCGGGGCTGGGGGGAGGCTCCGTGACGAAGAGACGGCGAGAGTGGAGAAGTTTCGTCAAACTGCACGGGGAAGAAGTCTCACTTTCATGGAAAATAGAGTCTCTACTTAAAAGAGAGTTTCACACAAAACAATTATTGTTTCTGCATTATCTTTTTCAAAACTTCCCTGTCACTGCTTGAGAAAAGATAGGAGATGTGTGTTTTTCTCAGAGACTAACACCAAATGACAGCTCAGGCTCCTATTCTGTGTCACTGATTTCCCAGAAGTCTCCACTACAGCCTGCCAACATTATCCATTAATCATCTCGCCGAGCTCTTTTCCAAGATGCCTCGTTAATGCGAGGCAGAAGTTAGAGGGTGTTTTAAATTTATTTTCGGCTCACATGTGTCGGCTGCATAAAACTTCGTTTTCGTTTTCTCTTTTTCTTTTCGCTCTCTGACCTTGGGTTGTTAGGTTATGGCGACTTTCAAAAACGTGTGACTTTTGAGCAGAAGAGATGGGATTTGTGGGATTGTATGGAGGGATTAGGACTCGAGTTTTAGTGTCTTGCAAACGTTTTCACGTCCCTTGAAATGTTACAGCTACAGACTTTATTTACAAGTGGAGCCCATCTTGTTCACCAATCTTTTCTTTCGCCACAAAAGTCTGAAAATCGCACAACAGCTGCGTTTTCCACTCTTTCTGTGTTTGTTTATTTGAATCCCCGTTAACCATTGCCGTAATAATGGCTACAATTACACAGGGTCCACATCATAAAAAAAAAAACCCCAAAACATTTAATTACGTTTCATATTTAATGGAAACACCGTAATTATACAATTGTGCTCTTTCGACATAGAAGAACATTAAGTTTTTAAGAAAAGGAAATATCCTACGCTTTAAACACTTTATGGAGTTGCACGTAGACGTACCAGAACCCCATGGCTAAAGCAACATTTAGGGAAACACTCTGGAGGAGCTGCATAAATCCAGCTCCCCACACGATGCCCCACACGATAACAATAACTAACTTTCCATTATTTCTCTCTGCCAGGTATGAGTCAGAAATGTGTTTCCTGAAAAGAAGGCCAATAGTTTAAACCACAAACATGCCAGCTTTTATGGGCTAATATGGAGTTAATGTTATGACTTTCTGCAAAAACACCAATGCTTTGACATGCTTATTTACCGTAAAGCCTGAGATCACCTGAAATGTGACCTTCACTAAAAATGATTCACAAGAAAAGTCAGCGAAAAGTTTATGAGATGAGTCAATGACTAATTAGAGAGACTGCACTTTTATAACAGAGGACGTCCAAACAAAAGCTTGTGCTTTCATGAAGTGACAGAGGAGTTTTAGAAATGGAGGGTGTATAATTAGTAACACAAAAAACTAAAAGAGAGAGAAAACGGCACCATTTAACGGTCTGTATGTAGTAAACTTCAGTGCAAAAGAGTCATGGCTATGGAATTATTGACAACAAAACTATATGAGAGAAAGACCCCTTGCCAGGAAGTTTAACTTCCTTGCCAGGATGTTGGCTAACTTCTTTGCTAAGATGTTCGTGAACTTCCTAGCAAACTCCTTAACCTGTCTCAGTTTTAAAGAATCTAAACACTGAAGTTGAGTATCTACTATGCAACCCCAGAACCAAACATGGAGAAGCAGCATTCAGCTTCTAGGCTCCTCTAATGTGGAACAAACTTCTGGACAACTGGAAATCAGCCGAAACACATTAAGAAATTAAGGCAAACCAGCGTTGATGTTTTTTAGCCTCAAATCAAGGCTAAAAACTCACTTGTTTAGAGCTGCCTTTGATTTGCAGTAAGTGAAACATTGATCAACATATTTGATGTGTATTTAGCTTGATGATGTCATTTGACATTAAGTGTGCAATGCAAATAAACTCGACAGAATCCAAAATCTAAACCCCATTAAACAACACTGGGACGCAGGTGGGGATAGAAAGCTGCTGGATGTTTGGCCGTTCCTCGTTTTCAGAACCGAACCATAAGCAGTCTGAGAAATTGCCTAGCTGAAGGCTTAATCAAGACTAAAACGAATAAAAACAATCCAGGACTGACCAATGTCCTGGTTTAGAAATTCCGTCTGGGGTCTTTTTTCATGGTTCTCTCCAGATACAGCGACTTCCTCCGACAGTCTAAAAACGTGACTATTAGGTTCACTGACCTCTAAGGGTTTAACGATACCTAAAACTCTTAAGACTAGACACGATACTGATTTTACGAGTACAAGACAGGGTGAGGTTTTAAGATTACCTCAGAAAAACATCAAAGATCAATTCTTTGCTTTGAAAAGGTCTTTATTCTGCATTTTCATAGACTTTAGATTTCCACAAACTCAACAAGATGATCTTTCGTTGTTTGATCTGTTTTCAGTTCAATTGCAGCTGATAGAAAGGGCTGTGATTGCTTTATAGCTTAACGTACCATTAGACATCCACACAGTGGCTGTTGTAGCTAAACAATTTGGAGTACTTTCACCTTTGCCGTTTCTTGTCTGTCACTCTGCTGCATTTGCGGTTCCAACTGGAAATCCCCAAATGCTGCCATAGTACTGGGCTTCTTGGCCCAGTGTGTTGACTGGTCAGTGACTCATTGTCCATCAGTCTTTCTTCATGTCATTTCTCTGTCTCTCGCCATTCTCTACTTCTTTGCTCCCTTACAACTGACTCAGCTCTCACCTGTAGTCATAGGTCAAGTGTTTCCTGGTACCTCTGCATGAATACAAGTCGTCATACCAAGGTCAGAGAGAGAGAGAATTGTTGCTCTTTCAAACCTGTTTGTTTACATTTTCCAGAGGGAGAGTTTTCCTATAACTTCCCCGTATAAGAATGTTCATCTGGAGCCAATGTTTAAGACACGGTATGAGACTTGCGTAGGACAAGTAGGAGGATTTTACAAGATTGTATTCTATTGACTCAGTTTTAACCTTGCCAAAAAGAAAAAAACCCAAAGACTTTAAAAATATAATTCTGATTATGTTCAGTTTCATGTCACGTTCAGGTGTCTCAGAGACCGTGGTGGAAAGTACAGGAAAGCACCTTTGGGGTTAGTTTTTCAGCTTTCTTTTAAGCTATGAATGACACATGTCAATGCAATGTTTATGATTTCAAAACTCTGCTAAGCAAAAGTAGGATGATGCAGCAAACCAGCATGAATTAAAAAAAACTATTCCAGTGTTAAAAAAAGGAACCAAAGCGTGAAGAGGAAGTATCTTTTTTCCCTCGTTTTTGAAGGGGGGAGCGGTTTGTTTGAATAGCCGTTGGTGGGTGATATGTTTCAGAAGTTCATCTCGTGTCGGTCGACGTTATGGGGCAGTCCACGTGAAAGTTCTCGGCTTGCTCAAAACCATAAAAGAAGCTATGAACAGGGAATGAAGAGGGATTAATAAAACCAAAGAGGCGGACAGACTGAACTAATATGTGAATTCAAAGGACGTTGGCTTAAGGAGCACAATGCTGACAGAAGGAGTTGTACAAGAGGCGCATCCAGTGTCACGACATGAAAGGAAACCACCGCGAGGCAGCCACAGCTTAACTCTGCCATCTGACAGCCCACAAAGCACTTTATTCTACAAAGCCAAATTATTTTTGATGGATTCTGGAAGAAAAGAGAAACCCAGCTCTCAAAGGTTTCAGCAGAAGAATGCCACATTGAATGAATCGAATCGTTTTGGCACTCAGTTTTATTGCCAGATCTTGTGAGTGAAAGACAGAAGTCCTTTTGCAAAATTTATAACACCATTTTCTGTTGACCTACTTCAGACTGTGCTGCACAACATCCTGCAAACAGTATAAGACCACTGCACTTTGTACATTACTACGAAAAAGGCTGGGGGCTAAATGATAATACAGACGTACTTTTACACCCTGTCGACCAGCAAAGAGATTTTAAATTCTATCATTTTATAAACAGAGAGCCACTGCATTGATTGGAGGACTAGTGTGAGATGGCCCTGATGTTTTTCAGGACTCCGTCAGCAGCATTCTGAATGAGTAACAATTGCTTGACGGATTTTCTATTTTTTATTTGAAGAGACGGGTAAAGACCCCATCGCAGCAATCTGTTGTTGTGGGAAAACTTTGCAGCATTAAGTTGAAAGAAACTAAATGAATTGACTGTCAAGGTCTGTTGTCATGTGATAACAAACAGTATAAAATTCTGCATTATCAATATACTTATGGTAAGAGATGCAATAGTTCCCCATATTCTGAGCTAGAGAGATCATCAAGATGTCAAATGAAAGCGCCCCTAGAACGGAGCCTTGAGAAATTCCACGTGTGATCTTTGCTTGGATTTCCGATTGCCAAATAACACAGTGACCTCAGTTGCCATGTGAGATTCCTTGATATTTTGATTTTAGTCATTTTAAATTCCAAAATGACTGCTGTGTGGTTTCTCATATTTAGTAATAGTGGGTACTGAGTTTATGAAACACTTATCCATAATTCTGTATTGTATTGCAGACAATATAAAAAAAAGGGCAAATCCAACAAATGTTTTGTCTGGGAACAGAGATCACAGTTGCATTTTGTGTATCCACAGAGCAGCAGATGGGTCATCCGAGCATGATTATTTTAGGTGGGGTGGGGGTAAACTCTCGCTGGCGGAGGTGGAGATTATACTGTGTGGTCTGGAGGCCAAAATAATCACTCCATCATCTGTAGCTCAGTTTATTATTCTAGAGATATCTGCCCAAACCCTTTTTTTCCTGGCTATTTGAAAACCCAACTTGTAGAACGGAGCTCGCCTTTAAGAAAAAGCAAGTTTTCTGCATTTCGAGTGGCTCAGAGAGGACATCAGAAGTGTAATTTGGGTTTCCAAAGGCACCACAGCAGCAGTTTGAAGTTCCTACTTTGCTGATTGTTTCAACACCATCAATACTGCTGTGTGCCATTCTTGTTCCTCTTTTGACTGCCTGGTGAACACTTAAAGGGGCCTACTCTTGTACAAAGCTGCTTACAGTTCAGTCAGGATAGTATGGGAGTATTTCTGCAAGCAATCTCTCTCTCTCTCTCTCTGCCTTAATTAGGCCACCCACATTCACGGTCATGAGCCTCACATGGTTTCAGACTGTGTTCACTAAAAACATGTATTGATTGGCAGAAAAAAGTGAAAACAATAAACTTGCAGTGCTTGGCTCTTTGCTTGTGGATTGTCTTTATCAATCATAAATGCAATGAAATGAAAACAAAATCATCTAGATTTATAGAGATTTGGGGTGGGGAAAGCTGCGGTAAAATGGGAACATTTACAATGTGATTTACTGGTCTCCTCCCACTTCCACAATTGTTGCTGTATTTTATTGGATTTTCACATGATGGAGGTGTTAGGAGTATACACAGAGATACTCTGTGAAGACTTCAGAGGTTTGAGAATTGTCAAACTAGGTGCTTTGGTTGAATAAGCTCTAAATTAAACTTTTTGGCTAGACTTGCAAGCTTCAAGTTACCCTGAACCTTAAGCTTGTTTTAGATCTCTCTTTCTACCTACCTGTAGAAATATATATAACTCATTTTACTTGTAAAAATTCACATCTACTCCCTGCCACACAGAATCTGCAAACCCTCTCATAACTTCCGAAAGTAGCAATAATATTGCTTTGTGCGTCTTGCTTACAATGACAATGCCGCACAACTTTGGGGCTACGAGTTGTAGTTATGTAATTTCTATACGCTCCATGTTGCCTACGAGAGTAACATAGAAGGGGGAGTGTCGGCTCTCGCGGGAATCGGATTGGTCCAATTTCATGACACCATTGGTTGACAGCTGTTTCGACCAATCAGCGTCAACGTCTGGTCTCGCCCCCTCGTCGGGTCAAGATGGGAGGGGGGAGCTACGTTGAAGGGAACATTTGTTCGGGACGGGAGCTGCGCCGTTATGTCGCCTGGCTGCGTGTGTGTCGTAACACTTTGTTCTAGTCATTAAATCGGATTTAGACCGTCGCGGGGGACTCGTCGTTTTCAAGCAGGCAGGTAGAGGATGTGTTTGGGCTTCCGTTCGCTGGTAGTTTTTCGAAGTTAAAAGCCATTTTTCGCGAAGAGAGGAGGAGGACTCTCTGGAACCGCTTGCGGGAGCATAGCATACTCCCTCGGTAAGTGGCTGCTCTCCGAACTCCTTAACTTAACTAGCTAAAATGTTCAGTTCTTACGAGCAAAAGTCGACTATTTACGTTGTTAATGTTTCTTAAAAGGAGTTGCCTTGCGCTCTTGGTGTTTTGTGTAGTTGCTTAACTTTCATACGTAGCTTTTTCCTCTCTCTTTTTCTCTCTTTCTCTCCCTTCATTCTTTTTGCCCGTTTTAGCTAACGAACTACTCCGTTAACATTTTGTCTGCAGGTTCTCTGTCCAAAAGCGACTCGGGACTCTATCCATACGTTTCGCCAACTCTCCAGCCATGCCGCTTGTGGTTATTATCTATGTGTTTTCTAGATAATGAAGGCGATAAGGCACATGTGAGAGGAACCGTGTGTTATATATGTTAGCCGTGCAGCTCTGCATGCCACAGACGGTAAAGAGGAGCCATTAAAAACCGGTTCGTAGTAAGAACGCATTCTGGAGTGCAGTGAATCACTCACTTTTAAGACTCTTATCTTCTTGGCAGATGACCAGGTCTGACCTGGAGATATTTCTGTGGCACCAAAAAAAAAAATCCTTCATGGACATATGAAGGATTTTAAGCAACCCCAAAAACTTTTTTTTTCTAACTTAGTTTTTTCTTTAAAAAATAAAATAAAATGGCTTGTGTCCTTTTTACCATTTCGCAATCAGAACGAAAACTTCCTTACTCTACTTTCTGTGGGATGCTTATTCAAATCAGATGAAATCTTGATTTGCATAGAACATTTTGTACAACTTTTGAAGACATTATAGAACAGCACTTTATGTGCTTATTGTGTGAACCAGGGGTAGATACGTTTGGAAAAAATTTTTTTATCGCTTTCACAGAAAACTACACATCATCCGTATGTACAAAACAAAGACGGTAAAGAAACTAACTGAATACATTATCTGACATCTGAAAAGCAATAATTTATCTTAACCTCTGTGAAGCTAAAGTACATTCTACTTTATGTGCCCCTCATGTTTGCTCCAATAGCTCTTATTTTATCATCCCACACATATTTATCTGTGTCCAAATCTTGAAATTCTCCACATAATAATGTTAGAATGCCATAATTAAAATATGTCTATCCATACTCTAAAAAGCTGTAATTTTCTTTTGTGGCAATTGAAGTGTAAATGCCAGAGAAAGAGCTAGAGTCATCACCTTTTTTTTTTCTTTAAATCTGGCCAGAGGATGCATAGTGTAATGCAGCCTTCCCCCTCCCCCACTTGTTGCTGGCTGACGGTAGGCTCCTAGGCTTTTCATCAGTTGTTGACAAAAGCGTCAAATTTGGTGTCTTTTAGAAATGTTTCTGGCTGACGCTGGTTCATATACAATGTAGATGAGACATATTAGGACCCATGAGGATTTTGTTTTTTTACAATGTGATATTTAAGCTCAAATCAACTGAAAAAAAAAAATCATACATGAAATGTGGGAATTGGAAAGAGGTTAAGCCCATCAAGCTTGATATGTATGTTATAGATATGCTGAGCATGAAAGGATAAAAAAATGTAAATATACCATCCTACTCGAGTATTGTTTTTGTAATGGCTGCAGTTAGATTTCTTGTGCAGCTTTTATAAAACATAAACAATAAAACAAAAAGAGCTATGTGTCCAGTCTGTAGTACCGTCGCCGATCAATACAGTCATTTCAGCATTCACAATGTTTCAAAGTTTAACTCCATTTCCTTTACATCTCGACTGATTTAAACCAAGAGGCACAATCCGTTTATACTGTTCTTATTTGCCCCTAACTCAGTTCAAGCTCTTCTTGGCAAAGCTAATGAAAACTGTTTATGAGACCGAATACAGTAACTTCCTGTACTTTTGAGATTTTTTTGTTCTTTTAGTTTAAACACAAGCTTTTACATCCTGTAAACTTAAACCCCCCCCCGTTATGTAAAGCCGTGTCGCATTTATCAAACTGCGAAGAACCTCACGCTGCATCTGCCTCTCTAACCGCCACTTTTACGGCTTCTCAGACACTTGGCTAAAAAGGCTACGCCGCGCACGCGTGGCGTTGGCAGGAGCCGTCTGGTGAAACTGTGACCAACATGGCCTCTCCTCTCAGCTTTCAGGTCTGGGTAGGCACGCTCAACGTCACGACTGCGGGCCGTTCACTGATGGGTACGCGCCACGCGGCGACTCATGAGGAGCACAGCAGAGCGGCGACGTCAGACCGGATCTGTGAGAGAATGAAGACGAGCTAGACGACCCCCGTCTCCGTTCAGTCTTCGGTAGCCAAAAAGTCACAAAAAAACACAAAAAAACCCAACAATAAATCGACCCCCATTCAACATGAGCGTGGAAGGATACCAGTACAGAGCGCTGTACGAGTACAAGAAAGAGCGGGAGGAGGATATCGACCTGCATGTGGGGGACATCCTTCTTGTGAGCAAGGGCGCCCTGGTCGCCCTCGGTTACAGCGACGGCTTGGAGCAGCAGCCGCAGAAGATCGGCTGGCTGCCGGGCTTCAACGAAACCACGCAGGAGAAGGGCGACTTCCCCGGGACGTACGTGGAGTACGTGGGGAAGAAGTGGATCTCGCCACCGACGCCCAAGCCAAGGCCGCTGAGACCCTTACCTGTAGCTCCAGGTTCCTTCAAGGCAGAGGACTCCGACTCGGATCAAGGTGAGCTTCTGTTTTTTAACGTACAAGTGCGAACTTGAACTTAGCCCTGAATCAGAATCCAAAAGAGCGAAGCTCCAGTTGCCAGAGGGACGGTGGCTGTCATGTTTTTGTCAATCTCCATCGTGCGAGATTGGAATGTCCTTATCAGCGCTAAGAAAAATGATCTATGGGTCTGAGCATGTTCAGGCAAGCTGGTTTGTAAGTGGAAGCAAAAAGAGGGGAAAATACATTGTTTTGTTTTTTTTAGTCTTTTTGCTTAAACAGGTTGCCTTTTGTGTTTTTTTTTTTTTTTTGTTGCTGTATTTTGGAGAGGTATCAGGACATTCAACCAGTCATAGGCTCTTCTCAGGATTTATTTTGTTTTTACAAGACTCTGAAAAACAGTCTTGTAGACACTGGACTGATTTTAATGTAACTATAACCTCCTGATCTTTTATTTTTTATTACCAACGGTCAATAATTGGTATTTTTTTTGTCATAAACTTAAAGCAATAGTGTGAAATATGCAGATAGTTTTTTAAAGCACCTTTTGCTATTGCTGTTTTTTGTTTTTTATTTTATTTTAGGAAGTTACACAAAAGCAGAGACTGACAGTGTTGTTAAAAACAAACTCACTCAGATAATGTCTCAACACCAATTTTTTTCCAAACTTTGCCACAAATTCTGACTTGAATTTAGGTTTAGTAGCATGACGCTGCCACCAACGTGTTTCGTCTGCAGCCAAAAGTTCACTTAATTTATTTCTAACATCGTCACACGAGGGAAAAAATCCCACAAGAATTCAAATGCCAGAAGAATCCAATGAATGATCTCAGTATTTAGTCATTGTCTTTTCAGCCCTCTTAACTGTGTTTTAGTCATTTGGCGTGTTTGGTTTCGTCCTGCGATCCACAGAGTGCGAACGGCGAAGCAGCAAAACCACAAGTGTCGAATATGAAAAGCTTGGGACTTTTTTTTTTTCTTTTCGTAAGAAAAGAAAGCAAAATGCTGCACAGAGTGTTTGTTGTTGGACTGAATTTGTGGCTATCACAACAACACAATGTCACCGATTGAGCATGTGAGGAGAAAGCACCCAGTGTTCAGTCCAACCAAAACCAACACAAAAGGAACATTTTCCTCTATCATTCTCCCCCTGTTGCTCACTTTCTTACCTGGTTACTTTCAATTAATGGTTACTTCATAACTGAAACTTGTACAGTTTACTTGTTAACATTAGAAGTTTTGTAACGTGATGCAAAACTCAAAATCTTACCATCTTAACATGTCTAGTTTCTACTTTTAATATCTTGGTGTTTCAAATACTCCACAAATAACCTTTCAGCAGCTATTAAGGTCAATAATTCCTCAATATTGATGAAAATCACAAGGATTATTTCACTTACAGCAAGACATTTTCCCCATGAGTGTAATGCTATCAGCTTTTTCATCAATGTTAAGAGATGTTTGACTTTAAACAAACTGCTGTATCCTACTGAAACATTACTTTTCAGTTAGCTTTCTTATTTCAAGTGTGCCAAGATATTTGAAAAAGAAAAAAAACCTTGGTAAGATTTTATGTTTCGGCAGAGTGAGGGGAGGGCGGGGGGATGCGCCGGCCGCAACTATGAAGCGCAATTAAAACCGGTCTCTGCTTTTTTTTGCTTTTCGAAGGAGGCGGCAGCTCAAACTCCGCTGCGCACCTAAAGAGTAGCCGCGGTTGCCAGGTTTCCAGTTTCTGCTCTTTTTGTGGTGCGATTGTGAAATCCTTTGCCGGGGTGCGTCTTGTGGGGGGGGGGGTGCATCGCAGGGTTGAGCCTGGAGCGAGTGGAGAATTTTAGTGCAGGGAGGAGAAGAAGAAGAAGAAAAGTCTCTGTGTCCCGGGCGAGGAGAGGAACGGGGAGGGGAGGTAACGCCCTGAGGTTGGTGGGGAGGAGGAAGAGCGAGAGCGTTGTGCTAGGCGGAGGGGAGTAGGGTAGCCAGAGGGGGGCTATGGGAGGAACCATGCTCAAGGGCTCTTTGAAGAGGGTCCTGTTGCTCCCAGAGTGTTTGTGATTTATCGCCCACCACCGAGGGGATCCAACTCCTTTCCTCCTACACCAGTTTTTTATTCCCTTCTTCTTCTTCTCCTTCCTTCTACTCCCTTTTTTAAAATGTTTTCATAGCGCCTACAGTCAGCTCTGCGAGGGCAAAGGAGGTGGAGAGTTGAGGCTTAGAAAGGGGGCCTCTCTTCTCTGAGCCACGGGGGGAGGAGGGAGTTTACATGAGTGCAGCAGATGTGGAGAGAAGAGAGGAGAGGAGAGGAGAGGAGGGCAGGGCTGGGAAACTATTCCGGCTCATTCCAGCTCACTACCTCTTTTTTTTTTTCTTCTTCTTCTTCTTCTTCTCTCTGTTTTTTTACAAACATTAAAGTGTTGCTCCTTCGCCGGGGCCTCTGAGTTAAGACACCATGCATACGTTTGGGCCTGCCGAGTGGAAGGAACACGGAGTGGCCTCACGTGGAACCTTTTTTTTAAATTATTATTATTTTTATTTTTTCATAGGTCACCACCAAAGTTGCATATAAATTCTTTAGGCGACACCCATATTTTTCTTCTTTTTTTTTTACTTTCTAGTTCTCAGTTTTGGTGTTCATGCTGGAGGAGGACAGTGATTGCTTGCTGTTCTGCATGCTGTCACAAGATTCGGCGGGCATGCTCGAGCTTGTTTGAGGAAATATTCAACGCCGTCTGTCGCATTGGCACATTACCAAAACTATCTAAAAAAAAAAGCCCACAAGTTTCATTTGTGTTTATTGAAAAAGTTGCTAAAAAGTGCAACTGAAAGAAGCTAGTGGGTGTTTGGATGGGTCGGTCCTCCACATAGCAGCAGATTGAGCTAATGCAGCTCTCCTTCTCTGGGCCTCTTTAGCATTCAGCCTGACAGCTGCTCCATTCAACACAGTCACTTTATGTTTTTTTTAATCAATTCTTATAAATTATGGTGCTTAGTGACTTTGGCAGTGGCTATATTTTTTTTAAATTCCTCCGCCCCCCGAAGGAAAAGTCACACATTGTTACCATCATCCAAGTCAGTAGCAGATGGAGAACAGCACACAGGCATGGTGTGATCTTTGTTGTTGTTGCAGTAATGCAAGCAGTGTATTGATGCTTTAGATTGCACGGAAGACTGATTAATAGCTCTGTGATGAATCCATATTGTGTTAAGTGCCGATTACAGTAGCAGTAGAGAATGCGACCAGAAAATAAAACGATAATTCTCGGCAGCTCTACACTGGCGGATATCAGTTTCACTGATTTATTCTTTGCTATTTGTAAGAAATAGTTGATTTTCCTTGGGCTGATGGGGAGTATTATGTAAATTTGACTTTTTTGAGCTTTATATGACATTATATCAACCTAAAAAAAAAGGAAAAACTTATTGAGAGGTTGGCGATGAGTCTTTCTTGGATGTTTGAACAGTCCTTGAATCTCCCGTGGCAACCATTCAGGCTTGGTCCTCTAGCTCCGAAGCTTGAGGACCACCCCCTATTCAGCTCCTTCAGACTAGCCAGCAGGAATTAGCAAACACCTGGTGGAACTGTTCATCTGCTGAGTTCATTATAGGAGCTACATTTCAGTGAAGCACTGGTAAAATGTTGTTAAATACTTAATGGAGTAATGTCGGAATGACTTCCTGAAGGTGGTGTGTCAGAAAAAGCAGGAGCTTCTTAAAGAGACAGGAGCCCAATTTCAAGGTGTTTTAAGTCTAATTTGACATATACATTATTTTAATGAGAACTGAAAGTAGCACTGGTCATTGTTTGTGCAATAAAATAACACTGTGTGCTTGAAAACGCATTACACCGGCCCTTTAAGTCTTTGAAATGTTGGTGAACGTTAGCTTGCGTCCTGAGAGCCTGACTGTGATAAATCTGTTGGCCTCCAGCTGGATTTAAATGTATTTTTGGCTCCTCGCTGTTTCCAAGATCTGATTAGAATAAAAACATGTTTAATAAACATTCATCTTATCCTTTCAATGTTTGCCGAACTGCAGTGAACTGTACTGACATGCTAACACAGTTACACCCCCCCAGCTTGTTTGTTACGTTCGCTTCCAGGAACACTTTCACATGAACCCATTGTGTGTTGAAACTGCTGTCCTGGGCTGTAATGTGATTCTGAAGCTCAATAAGATGACTGCTGTAAATTTAATATTTTCTCGCCACCCACACTCCCCACCAACTACACACACACACACACACACACACCAAATTGCATTAGAGGGTAAATCCACTCAAGACATAACATGGAATCGTGTGCATAGCCGTTTCATTACCTGATTGTGTGCAAGGACTGAAGTCTGAACTGGCAAATCTTCTTTACCGGAGTCAGTCAGTGTCTGTCAGGAGGATTAGGAGGGAGAGGAAATGAAGCCTGGGATGGTGTGTGTGTGTTTGTGTGTTTGGTGGACTTGGAAGGAGAGCAACAGGACAGAGGTGAGATTAGAGCAAGACAATATCTGGAAGATACAGAGAAGCTCCACCAAAACGGTTTATGCATAGCTCTAAAACGGACATGCGTTGCATCAATCCATTAAAAAAAAAAAAAAACCTCTGCTCCTTCTAAACACTTTTATTTTCAGCCCACATGTTTTCCTTCCTCCTGTTGGCTCACACAGCATTGCACACTTCTACTGAAAGCACAGGCTTGTAGCCATTAGCGCGCAGCAGCACGCCCCTTCAACACGACTCAGAGGCAGCATATCTTTTAAAAACCGTTGTGGTCAAACAAAACATCCGAGATTATAGCTCACTCTGTCGCTATAGAGCTGTAAAACCAAGCTGCTATCTGATCTGACGGTGTCTGGTATGACTGTCTGATGTGCATACCAGATGGGGTTCTAAACTTGTGCATTAATCTTGCAAAAACGTAATAAAATTTGTATCTTGACTCAAAAGCTGTTGGTATGAACAGGAAACATTGGTATCAATTTTTTATATCGTTCTTCTATTTTAAGTAAGACATTTTAATTTGGCTTCAGAAAAATAGTCTTTAGTGGTGAGTCTTCACACATGCACACAGAGGGTTAATTTTCACCCTCTAACAAGGATGATCTTATTGGTTCTTCCTTTTCTTCTGCATTGCATCTTCTCTCCACCAGGAGGAGACATTGTCTGCCTTTTATATCCTCTACTGTGCATCACAGTTGCATCATTTTTTTGTGTGGTTAAAACAGATTCTAAGCGGTATGTTCCATATAATATTAGTTTCCAGTGAAGTATTGAACATCTTTTTGAACATTTTTTTGCACAGCCGCTTGTTTCAGCTGTTGCACTGGTCTTCTTGAGTCGTAGCTCGACCTCTTCCAGACCAGGAGGAACCTGAAAATGGTAGTTACCAGAGCAGACTCTCTAAATTTATCCCAGCTATCTTTAGTGAGTTCACGGCTCCCTCTGCCCACAGTCTACATTTTGTTCATTGCAGACATACCACTTGAGCCGGTGAGATTGTGCCCCCCACCTAAACCCCCGTTGCAGCACACCGCAGCTCTACGAGTGGCAGCTGCAAAGACTTCCTCGGTCTGTCTTTCTGACTGACTGCTGATTGACTGAGGCCAAACATGCACACTTGTAGAGGCATGTTTAGGAGGCCACCGTCGCCTTGCTATTCTTTTCCAAGTTGCTGCAGAAACAGTCTCTCGTCAAAAAGCTAAATAAAGTTTCAGACCATGCTGTCATGCAACTATTCTGTCTGAATAAAGAAGAAAATGGTCTCTTCTAATTGAAATAACAAAACTTGATACATTTAGCAGTTAGAATGTATGCATGAAGTGAACTGAACTAACTTTCAGTTCAGTTTGGTTCAATTCTAAAGCGCCGACTTCACAAAAAACATGACACCTAACCACACTTTACAAGAAAAACAGGTTACACTAATCCAGTGGTTCTCAAAGTGTGGGGCACAGTGGCATTGCCGGGTCGGTGTGGGAAGCGGTAGGGACGAATGGGGGTGGGGGAGACAGTTACACAAAAGTGTTTCACTGTAAAGATAGTTAGTAGTTTGTTTTGTTGCAACCTGAAGTGTGAAATAAACTTCAGTGGAGTTTGAAAACAAAATGAGTGTATAGGTCTGTGTCTGGTTTAACGATGTGTGCCCAGTCGGGTTTTTTTTTTTTTTTTTTTTTTTTTTTTTGGGGGGGATTTTATTGTGATCCATAGGGGGGCTCAGAAGAAAATCTTTGGGAACCACTGCACTAATATCTATTACACTGAATGTGGGAATCCAATCCTATTTATTTCATTTATACAAGTGAAGTGAAATAATGTTATATAACATAATGCTTTATATATTATTCATAAAAAAATCTCTTGAGTCATTTACAAGAACAACCTGTTTCATACATCACAAGAAATACCTAAAAAATAATATGACCTACTTAACACTTCCAACAATCAACATTAACATCATAAATTATCCATCAACAGAAGGATTTTCACCACAGAAGGGTTTGATAATTCAGAAGGCCAGCTGATGGCACCGATCTGTCCTCCTGAGCAAAGACCTCGACACATCAAAGCAAACAGTTGTAAAAATAATTAAACCGGTTGTGTCTACCCTGGGAAAATGTATTTTGCTAGAGAAATTATCAAACTTTAAATAAACGAAGCATATTTTTTGGGTTTCCCTGGTTACAAGCCATGGCCAACACAGGCTTGTCTATCATCGGATCGTCTCAGGAATCGTCGGCGATTGCTCAGAGCATTTCTGCCATGTTTTGCCTCCCGGACACTCAATACGTTTCTACGGACGCCAAAACCGTCATGCCGTTGACAGTACTAAGAAGCAACTCAATCTCCAGTGTGCCGTGCCACTCATGACCTCCCCCTAATAAACATGGGACTCTGGATCATCTTGAAGAGCCGTCTCGTTGTAGCAGTTATCGCCCTACCTTGTCTGGAGCAGATCTGTGCGTGAAAATATGCAGGAAAAGCGCATCTGCAACTTTGTTTGGAAAGGTTTTGGATCCTGTTTAAGCTTTCAGCGACTCATTCTCCTCTTTTGATCTGTTATTTTTATGGGTTTGATCTGAGGGAAAGCAGCCGGGTTAGGGTTTCCTTTCCCGGAAAGACGAGGTTGGCCGCGGGAGGAGATCCGTGTTGGATGTCTTGTTGTTCGGGGGAAGTAAGGGGAAGAAGCTCACTCTTCCAAGGTGAGAGATGGCAGCACCTCATGTCTCCCATCTTTATTTAGGGAAACTTTGCTCCATCTAAAAGTTTGCTACTTCTCCGAAACCCCCCCCCTCTCCACCTCCCCCATCCCATTGGTTTTGCATTTCCAGTAATGTGTTCCAGATGACCACTTGTCCTCAACGAAGGTTTGTGTGTTATGTGGTCAGAGGGACTTGAGTAATCCAGTTTCTTCACACGCAACCCACCAGCCCCTCTGGTCTCAGGATGTGGATTCGGTCGAAGCCGTTCATTATTCGCCCGATTGAACCCCTCGGCCCCCCATCCTCCCCGACCCGCTCGCGTTCGTGGGATGTAAGCAAAGCCTCTCTAATAATTATCATGCATTACTGAGAGCTGCACTTGTTCATTTTCTTCTTTTAAAGGCAGATTTTTTATTTTATTTTTTTTTTTTATTCGCAATTTTTTTAAAGAGGAGCAGAAAGGAAAATACAGTTTGGAGAAAGGTTCCATTCACCGACCCAGAGTCTCGGTGTTAAAACAGTCGAGCCTTTCAGAAAATATCCCTTTTTACTTCTTTTTTTTTTCTTCAAAATACGCCTTTACAAAATCCAAATAAAACCCCGGCCAAATACTTCATCCTTTCATGTCCGCACCTGGCTGCAAAGTTCTAAAGGCAAAATAAGTAAAGAACTAAAATACCCAGAGACCTGGCTAACCTCATGTCACAGGATATTTGCTTAGTTCCTTAACCCACCAAACCCTGACTTGAGCGCTCGGCCCCTCCTGCTCTTGAATCAGACTGTTCTTTTCACCTTTTGAAAGGCGTTCTCCGACCATGTACCTGCCGCCTTTGAAGCCTCTGAGTGGTTTGTTGGTCAAACACCTGAGCCGGTTCAGAAGAATCACCGCCATCTGACTTATCTGTATTTTTATTGTTGTTGTTTAGAGTGTCAAACGTCATTTTTCTTGGGAGAAATTAAACTGTGGCGCCAGAATAAAGACTTCCTTGCATTTTTGTTAGCTTGACACAGAGTTGTGAGAAGCTTTTCTGAAAACGCAAGTGTGAAAACTGCAAGAATAACCCCAATCTCGCAAAACGGAGAAACAATCCATGAGTGTGCACCTTGAGAATTGCTACGCCGACTGAAATCCCCTGAGAGCTTTTGTGTTTTCAGTCAGAGAGAAACGGTCCCTTGTACTTCGATGTACTTTAGGGGATTTCACGCAAGAAAGGAGAGCATTATAGTGAGAAATTGCAATAAGTTTGGAGAAGCTGCAGAGAGCCACGAGTCTTGTGAAACTTCTTTATTGTTGAGAGTAAAGCTGTTGTTAAAACATCTGTATGCAGGTTGCCAAAATCCAAATTCAATTTTCTAGCTGATCACTGATCTTTAGGTTGTTGCCTCGTGTTATTTTAGTCACCCTAGACACCATACTGTCACGTCTGTTTGATATGAAACCACTGATTTTAATATTTCCCTCTGTTGACCTTTGTCTCCTCAGGAGTCTGTTTGGCCGACTTGACGGAGCAGTTTTTCCTCCCAGAGACCGCCCCGCCCTTGCTGACCAGACTCCTGGAAGCTATCGAGAGGAAAGGTGAGGCTGCCATGACAACCCGCCTTCCTCCTCACGACCCAGTTGACTCTGTCGATCGGTGACCAGTTCGGCAGAACCACACGGGGTGACGTCTGTGTTCTCCTTTTGACAGGTGTGGACAACCCAACTCTGTATCGAACGTTCACCGCTGGAGGTGGACTCGAAGTCAGGCAGTATTGTGATTGTGGTAAGAATGTTTTGTTTTTGGGTATTTTTTTCCACTCCCCATGTCCTAATCAGCTTGAGTGTGTGTGTGTGTGAACCTTGTAACTTTCCAGTCAGCAAAACGAGACCAGTACACACACAGAGGAAGTTTCAGAAAATAAAAGGGGTTTTGTGTTTGCACACGCATGACATTGGTGACTCAAAGAGCTTGCGGTTTTCTCACAAACCAAGCCGTTGCATTTCAGATCCTCCCACCGCCGAGCTGGACCAGCTGGAGCTGCCCGCCCTGTGCGACGGCCTGCGCAGATACCTGCAGGATCTGCCCCAGCCCATCGTCCCGGCCGCCCTCCACGCTCAGATGGTCCACGCCGTCAAAGGTGAGCGCCAGCTCAAATTTGCGTTTGTTCGCTTGCGTAGAAGGCCTCGAAAAGTGGCGCGTGAAATGCTGACGTGATGTCCCCAAACTGTACAGCACGTTCTGTGAGATGAAAAAAAAAAAAAAAAAAAACTCATCTACTCTCCACTTCTACTTTTGGGTGGTTTGGGTTCTTGACATCATCAATTGAAAACATGCAAAGTTCAAATCATGCATCCTTCTCCCCTGCTTTTTTTTCTCTAACTTTGCATCAACTTTTCTGCTGTTTTTTTTTTTTTTTGCAAAGCAAAGGGAAGAAGAAAAGTTGCACCTCACTGCGTTCTGTTGCATTGCATTCTCTTTCTGTCACATGGCCAGAAACAGGATATCTGTGGTTAATAGGAACTAAAACAAGCCTGAAAGTTTATCTCTGCCATCTCCAGGCAGCCAATCACCTGCTAGTGTACCTTACGCTCATTCTCAACCACACAATCTCTCAGCGGTTTCCAAGACAAACTGCATGACTGTTTTTTTTTCTCTTTTTTTTTTTTTTGTTCCATCTCTTCATTGTCTGAAGATCACACTTTCATTTCGTGTCGCTCTTCAGCCAAAGACGCTCGCAGTTGTTTCATCTCGTTTTCTTTTGACCAGAGCGTCTTTTATTTTTTTGTTTTCCTCCCACCAACAGAGGCAGCGAACCCCGAGGAATGCGCCCAGTTGCTGCGCCGCATAGCCAGCTCCCCGACCCTGCCGCCCCAGTACTGGCTCACCCTGCAGTGTCTGCTCAGGCACTTCTCTAGAGTCTGCCAGAACGCGCCCAAGAACCAGCTCAGCGCCAGATCGTTGGGCGAGATCTTCAGCCCCGTGTTTTTCAGACAGCAGCCCACCAGGTGAACACCACTCGTCAGAAAAAAGAAATTCAGATATATTGCATTTGAGACTTGACCTTTAACCCCCCACACTTGCCCTTTTCTCCCCTCCCACAGCTGCGAACCCAGTCTGGATGCTTTCATCAAGATCATTGAAGTGCTGGTGACAAGCGAGTGGAGCGAGAGCCAAGCAGCTCCAGGTAACAGCTTCGGTTATCCATCATTTACTACCTTTACATCGGACGCTCGCACTTTGCATCGCTTCTTTTAGAGATGGACGCATTATTTATTAGGCAGTGCAGAACATTAAGCTCCCCGTGGGCACTAAACTGCTGCACAACTCTTGACTGAGAGCTGAGCTATTAATAGCTCAGCTCAAAGCGTTGGGACCTGCAGCTGAAGCAGGCTGCAGCAGGCTGCAGATTGCAACATCTAGGTGCATTTGAATTGAAAGTGTCAAATTTTCTTGCAGGATTTCAATGCACTTTTGAAAAATCCTGCTGTTATTTTTGAGTTATTTGGGATTTTTTTATGAGTCTTGTTTAGATTCCAGTGCATTCAGATGTTTTTCCAGCAAAATGAGAAATATTTCTCACCTTAAATGCTGCTTTTCAAATCTGTAATGTAAAATGATCCAGGCAGAGCGTAAACGTTTAATAGTTTTCAGTTTGATCAGATGTGAGCTTCTTCTGATGCATAAAAACAGAAAACTCAAGTGAAACGACCCGATTGTCAGTGGTTCTTACATTTCCTGAATCTTATCAAACCTATTTGAGGAATAATTTAGCAATTGTACATTGAAGAAAGTAACTTCAGATGGGAAGTTTAGTGTTTATGGAGCCAAGGTGCTTCAAAGCATGCGTCATCACAAACTTGCTCTTTCTGGATGTTGGGGGTTTTTTTTTTAATCATTTTAACCGGATTGAACCAGATTCTGTGATTTTGCGGTTTGTCTTTCTGGGTCTATTTTCTCCCGGTCAGCCTGGAAACTGAAGTTAGTTTAAAAGTTTCGGCGGTGGTCTGCTTTGGGGGGCTGAAAGCAAGAGAGAGAGAAAAAAGAGCTGCTGTGGTAGGAGGCAGCAGTGTGTTGCGTGTGACACTTATGTTTTTACAGGGCTTGTTAAAAGCGCTGTTGTTGGCTCGCCCACGGACCATAGACCGACCATGGCTGTTTAAACATTTTTATTACCTGTTGGGGCTATTTATAACACGGCTGTGCTTAGACTGGTCTCTGCTGTCAGTAATTTACACCTGCAAGAGCATTTTGATGGACGGTTGGAAATGCTTTTTGTTCCCCAATTATAGATTTATATTTGGAAAGTCGTTGGGTTGAAATGATTAACCAGATTCATCGCGATGAATAGACGACTAGCTTAGTCACTGGTATGTACAGACTCAAAATGTCAACAAAGTAGTAATTAAGCCAAAAATGTAGATTAAAAACCTTTGTAAATATTTTAAACGCAATAGTTTTAGCTTCACATGGTTCAAATTCTCTAAGGGAATTTTGAATATTAGACAATAAAATGATTAATTATTTCTTTTTGCTTGCACCTTTAGGATATTCCTAATATTGTATAAAGAAACTGTTGATTTAAAAAAAAAATCCAACTAATCATTAAAATTATTGATAGAATAATAGATTGCTAAAAATAATTCTTCGCTGTTTCAATAGAAAAGGTTTCTATTGAAACCTTTTCTCATTTAAAACAAAATCTGATCAAAAGGAATGACATATGAAATCAAGAAATATAAGCAAAAATTAGTATCACCTGAAAATTACAATTATCTTATATAATATATATATATATAAAATTCTAGCAAAAAAAAAATAGCTATTTTTTTTTGCCATACATAGCAATCTGGTAGCTATTAGTTTAGTTGGGCTTCCTGCTCTGCTACTTGTAGCATGCTAGCTTTAGCTTTGAAATGGCACAGTTGCATTTTTTTTTGGACCAGAAATATTTTCAGGTGTCCGGTGTTCTGACTAGCGGTGCTACCTCATCAGATTTTGCTATCGTAGCACAAATAGATAGCTAAGTCTATCGGTCTGTGCTACCGTCACGTTTACAAACAGAAAACTATAGCAGGTTGTGTTGATGTTAAATCTATTGGATACCATTATTTGAGTGACAGGACTGAAGTGGAAGCTTTGGAGTTATAGTTAGCATTGGAACAATTCATATACACGACGAAACCACAAAAACATCACTTCCTTCATCTGAATGTCCTACCCATTTAAAATGAAAGCTATGGATGTTTGCACTAATCCTTTTACTAGAATATCCTGCCTGATAAATATTGTAAGTACAGAGGTGCTTGTAAGAATAGAACAGTATAAGATAGCAGAAACAGTTTTTTTGGGGAATTAAATTAAACGCAGACAAACACAGATCACCGCAACTATTTTTTGCGCATTAATACGTTGTACGACAGACTTTATCAGATGCAGCGCAGCCACAATGTGTCCACCGAACTGCGCAGGTCATTGTGTTTCTGAAATGATAGGATATGATTAATATACACTAATATTACACAGCTATTACAGCTTTGATCCCCCATAGTATCGCTAACATCTGTTCAGCAAAGTTTAATAATAAAAAAGAGTGTAATTAAACTAAAATATTTAAAAATAGCCCTGATTAACCGCCAATGACTAGTTTACAGTTGTAATGACTTTGCAGACGGCGAACTAAAGCTATTTATAAGCTGCCTGTCATGTAAAGTAAAAACATGAAGTAATGTAGCAGCTTCATGAAAACCAGGTATAAAATAAGACCTTACCGTAATCTTTGATGAAACAAAACTTCCCCAGGTAGGACGTATTTATAAAAAAATCTGCTGAGTAAGCAGTATGTGACGTAGCATCGATGTAGGACAGATTTACGGGTAGCACAGATAAACGAAACACCGTTTTTTTTTTTTCCTCGTTAGCAATAGCATCTTTCCCCCAAGCTGACTGTCGGTCTGTAGAAACATGCGGGGAAGGGCCCAGGACCAGAAAGAGTTTGAGCGGGTCAGCTCGACGCAGCCGGGCGTCGGCGGCCCGTCTGAAGAAGCACATGACCCGGTCAAACATAGGCGCTCAGGTGCGGCGGGTTTCAGTCATCTGGCTCCTGCAAACACCGAGACGAGGGGAGCCTACTTTGTAAACACACATGTTCGGATTGTGTGTGTTTTGTGAATGACCTGTGTCTGTGTGCGTGTGTTTAAGGGTGTCTGCATGCCTCCTCCCAGTTACTGCTGGCCTATTTTAAGTAAGCGTCAAAAGGCCCACTTAGATTTGGTTGGCTGGAAAGTCGGCCTGCGCCACAGAGCGCTTCTTGTTAACTGAAGACGGCCAACCCCACCTCGCCTCCCCACCGCCTGGACATCCACATGTCCTGCCTCCTCAAAGGGCTCAGTCAGCAAATATTTGAAACTTTTGCAAGTTAATCATAAGACCGAACGCCCACCCCATTCGTCCTTTACAAACATGTAGGGAAAAAAAAAGGAGGAAAAAAAAAAAAGAGGGAGTGACCACAGAAACCTGAGACTCTGGATTCAAGGCGACACCAGAGCAGCTACTGCTAATCATTAACCATCCGCCTCCACGTGAGCAGGCCTCAGGCTCGGCTCAGAAAAGGAAACGTCGTGGGGGAAGGGGGGAGGAGCTGCAGGAGGAGGAGGGAGGGGAGGGAGAGTCGGAGCAGAAGCTGAACGCTCTCAGTCAGACAGAGCGGGGCGAGCGAGTCAGTCACACACTCAGCCCGGTCGCACGCAGCACCTGCCCAGAGGATTACCTGGATTTCATTAAGAAGCGCGCAGAGCCGCAGCTTTTTCAAAGAATTAAAACGAGACGCATCTTCATACCGGAGGAGGAAGAAGAAGAGGAGGGTGGAGACGACCCAAACTATGAAACGGAGCTCTGTCGAATTGGATTTAATTCAACCTGTGGAACTGAAAGAACCGCTTCAGAAAGGACTTTTGATCCACTGAGACATGCACAACTTACAGCGTGAGTTTGACGCTCTTACTCTGAAACTCCAGGATGTGTCTCTAATTTTATTTTGCGAACTCTTAAAAAAAAAAAAAAAAAAAAAAAACACATACACCAAGATATTTTATTTTGTTTTATTGTTTTAAAAATTCTTCTCTCAGACCTGCTTCAGGCACACGGCTGGATAAGTAACTCTCCGATCCACACCGGCTCTAAAACCCTCGCATTATTTTTAGATGCGGCGTCTCGAGAGAGAGACTAAATAATTGAAAGCGTAAAAGGACTCTTTACCCGGCGTGAGATTCTCACAGGACAGGAACCTCGAGCGAGAACCGCGAGATGGAATTACTTTTATTTCAAACAGGAAAGCAAAAGTTGCTTTGTTTTTTTTTTCCACTTCCAATGCTGCCATCTCTGAGGCATGAATTCAGAAAAGCTTCGCTGAATTTATTTTAAAATGTTTCTTTCTTTTTTTTCCTTCTTTTAAAAAAACAAAACAAATTGGCTTGATAACTGCAACAGTTGAGCACACATGGAAATAATCCAACAGTTCCACTAGCTTGGTCAAACATGAAATTTGGACAAATGAACTGCAACAGAAATGTTCCAATGGTTCAGAAAATGCAATTAGGAATACCAAACATAATGTAAAATAATAAATTATAAAGTTGCTCAGACCACAAAGCGTAGAATTAGAGAGAATAGATTTGCCTGCACTGTCACAAAATTCAGTCTAGAATTCATTTTTGCTGATATTTGGACCGATTCAGGTATGAAGTAATATTTAGAATTGGGCTTATTTCAATAGAATGTTTTGTCACAAAAGGAAAGGTTCTTTCAGCCAGCTGAGTAGCAGTGTGCAGCAACAGGTGTGGGGAGAGCAGCAGATCTTGCTAATCATAATAGCTGTACTTTTTCTTTCAGGGACTCATTTATTAAACTAATCGCTCTCTTCTTGGGCATCCCTCACTTCTTCTTCAATTTTTTTTTCTTCATAAATCAGTAGAATCTCCTCTTAGCAAATCTGGCCATATGAAAACCGGCCCCTCCTCCCTCTGAGGCCCTAATTCTCTACCAGGAAGCTGCTTCTATTTTAACATCGCTAAGGAAACCTGGCAGGCTGTCTCCGTCACGTCGAGTGTCATGCTGCGGGATTACAGGACGTATTTCAGAACCCCGGGTTAATGCTGACCGGGGGGGGGGGGCTAGGCATTATGATTCAGCTGCGTACGTGCTGCAGCAGCAGAGCCGGCTTTGTCCGCGTGCCAGCAGTGGGATGGGCCGAGCGTCCGCGCGACACACGCAGGGAGGAGGGGCGAGGGGGTGGGCAAGCGAACCTGCAGGAGAGCAAGTGCACAGGCTCGGCAGAGGGAGACGGGGATGCGCGAGGGAAAGCATGATTCGAGCTGCGGGAAGCTTTTTTTTATTTCCTTCCTACGAGAGTCTGATCCCATTCTGCTCGGCAGCAGTGCTGTAAAGTATATCGGCAGGAAATACGCTCGGAAAATGACCTCATCGCTCTCAGGAAATGAAAGATGCAGGAGCGGTTGGTGACTGACCCCCCTGTGTGATTGGCTGCGGTGAGTGATGTAACGCGTTACCGAGCAGGCTGCCTCTTAATGGCTTTTTGGGAATCGTGCGATTTTAAAAGTGTTTCTGCCTCAGAGAGAACAAGGAATCTGTGGTTTCCTTTTGCTTTTCTGAAGTCTGCTTTGTGCTTGAGGAGGAGGCGTTTCCAGTCCTTTCCAGATGAGGTGGGAAGCTCAGACCCACTCTGTTGTGTTTTATGCAATAATTTTTTTTATTTATTTTTTTTGTTACTGCAGAAGGCATCTGACAAGTTAATCCTGCTTTTACTTGCAGGCAAGAGATGTTCTGCGAGGTCCGCCGCCGCAGAACCGTTGATGCAGTGCAGATTTGTGGGGTTAAAAATAGCCAACTACCTTAGCTACAGTCTCTGCTAGCCTACGTTGGCTTTGACTTTCATAGGTTTATTGACTAAATCTCTAGAGCAGAATCAGGTTATCCCTCACCAAAGCCCGGGCCTTAGGGGATTCGTTGGCTGGCGACGGCTGTAGATTTCAAACTTGCGTGCATCGTCTGATTTCAGCCGTCTGTTTTTCAACGCTGGTTAAGATCGCTTTCTCAGAAGGATGCGCTCTCTCATTTTGCAGCGAGGAATATTTATAGGCGGCCTCCTTTCTTGAATGAAATTCATTCTGCCTGACTCACGCTGCGCTCCGTCTCTCCTCCCACTCTCTCGCTGTCGGGAGAGAAGGCAGAGTTTCATTATCCCAGTTTGATGAATTGGGGCGGAGAGGAGGAGAGGCATGAGTGAGAGCTAATCAGCCTGCAGCAAAACGCCTGATTTGCCTCAAATAGCAGAAGTCGGGGAAAGTATATTTTGCTGCCGAGACGCCAGAAATTCAACCTGTATATATTTTTTTTATTTTTGCTCCAACAGCTCTACCTCCAAAACCACCCAAGTCCACAGCTGTGACTAACAACGGTATGAACAACAACATGGCTCTTCAGGACGCCGAATGGTACTGGGGGGATATCTCTCGGGAGGAAGTCAATGAGAAACTGAGGGACACTGCGGACGGTACGTTTTTGGTGCGGGACGCCTCAACTAAAATGCACGGAGACTACACTCTGACGCTGAGGTGAGTCGAACCGTCCTCCTCCGCCTTCCTATCCTTCCTTCCCACTCTTGGTTAAACTCTTCTACCGCCTTTGTTCGCTTGCAGGAAAGGAGGCAACAACAAGCTCATCAAGATTTTCCACCGCGACGGAAAGTACGGCTTCTCGGATCCGCTGACCTTCAGCTCCGTCGTGGAACTCATCAACCACTATCGGAACGAGTCGCTGGCTCAGTACAACCCCAAGCTAGACGTCAAGCTGCTTTACCCGGTCTCCAAACACCAGCAGGTAGGGAAGCTAACCCACTGGATTGTCACAGCGCTTCCCTTTTTTGACGGGAGCTTAACCACAACTCTGAAATCCGTCATCAGGACCAGGTGGTGAAAGAAGACAACATCGAAGCTGTGGGGAGGAAGCTTTGTGAATACCACCAGCAGTACCAAGAGAAGAACAAGGAGTACGACCGTCTGTATGAGGAATACACCAGAACGTCACAGGTGAGTCGCAGCCTCACTCCCGACTGGCATCGGTACTTTCACCGCGGAAATTGGATTTGGATTTTAAAACCGCACTTCATCTTGCAGGAAATCCAAATGAAACGCACAGCGATAGAAGCCTTTAACGAAACCATTAAGATATTTGAGGAGCAATGTCAGACACAAGAGCGGTACAGCAAAGAGTACATCGAGAAGTTCAAGAGAGAAGGCAACGACAAGGAGATCCAAAGGTGAGGACGCTACAAGAATTAGTCGTTTTTAGCTCACCTTCCGATGCAGTGTTTTTGTTGTTGTTCGGGGATTTTTGCGCTAACTCGTTGCTGTTTGCAGAATCATGGGTAACTACGAAAAGTTGAAATCGAGGATCAGCGAAATCGTTGACAGCAAGCGCAGGCTGGAGGAAGACCTGAAGAAGCAGGCGGCGGACTACAGAGAGATCGACAAGAGGATGAACAGCATCAAACCCGACCTCATCCAGCTCCGCAAGACCAGAGACCAGTACCTTATGTAAGTACTTTGCATGTAGGGTTAGGGTGCTCTTATCGAGGTGCGTTGTAACCTTGACGTACTTTGATAGATTTGTTTTTCCTTGGTGTCTAACGTGCTTCCTGTCCGACAGGTGGTTGACACAGAAAGGAGTCCGACAGAAGAAGCTCAACGAATGGCTAGGAATCAAGAACGAAAACACAGAAGAGTAAGTCCCCAAGTCCAAATGGCACAGAAAACGTCACTCGACAAGAAAACGTGCCTCGACTAACATTCTGCCATGTCTTTGGTTTCCTTTCAGTCAATACTCGATGGTGGACGACGACGAAGACCTCCCGCATCATGACGAACGCAGCTGGAGACTGGGCAACATCAACCGGCTCCAGGCCGAGGCCGTGCTCCAAGGCAAGAGAGACGGAACATTCCTGGTTCGGGACAGCAGCAAAGCAGGGTGCTACGCCTGCAGCGTTGTGTACGTATCTATAAAACCACGATTAGAGTTGTTGTGATTAGATTTCCCAACAAGTGTGTGACCGTTTGTCCTGCCTCTGTGTCTCTCCGCAGCGTCGAAGGCGAGGTGAAGCACTGCGTCATCAACAAGACGCCGTCGGGCTACGGCTTTGCCGAGCCATACAACCTGTACGGCTCGTTGAAGGAACTCGTACTCCACTACCAGCACACGTCTTTGGTCCAGCACAACGACTCTCTGAACGTGACGCTAGCGTATCCGGTGTATGCCCAGCAGAGACGGTGAGGAACCCCCAAACACCGGACGTTCTGTTCCCCACATGGACACACGGGTTTACGAACCTGGCTGGAGCCAGAGGACACGACATCTTGGACTCCTTGAGCAAATACGAACAATAAACAACGGAACGGACGCGCTCCGACACTCGGACTTGGAAACCGGAGGAAAAGGACACGATAAAGCCTGAAACATTTCAGTGACTTTGCCGTAAAACCTGAGGCGAGTCTGAATGTAGAACTCTTTATTTTTCTTTTTGATTTTGTGGGAGCACAGAACCGAGCGGAAACTGCTGAACTCTCCAAGAGGAGGACGTCTGAGGCCTTTTCCTTATGGTGCTTGTTCGTTTTTTCGAAGCTTTACCAGCCGGAATGTTAAACCACAAAGTCAAACCCTTGAAACGGAACCGTACTCGCCGGCTACGACTTGTTCTTGTGTTGATTTTTTTTCCTCGCATCATCGACGTGCATTTCTTTTTCTCCTCCTTCCTCTACGTGTGTGTTTGTGCGGACTGTCCACATGACCAAAACTCATAGAATCGAGAGACCGTGCGACGCTGAATGGCTGGAACACATTAGCCTGTGTTTTTCAGCTCAGACCACGGATCAGCTGAAAATGTAGCAAAATGGCACTTTTTTTTCTTTTCTTTTTTTTTTACACATAATTTGTTTTTTGTTTTTTAATGGTTTCTTAAAAGAAAAACTCCTACGAACTTGTAAGAGCAGAGTGGAGACGGAAAAAAGCCTGCAGCCTTGCTGCTGTCGAGCTTTGGAGCGCAGAAGCAAACTTGATCTTAAAGGTGTCGGAGGAGGCGGAGACTATGAATGGACTTACTATTTCATGTACATATGTGAAATTGTGCAAAGTCATGAAACAAAGTGCACCGTACCAAAAAGGATCGGCTCCTGTTGAGTTCTCTTCTGATCAGCTATGCAATTCTTTCTCCATTTGTACTTAAGAATTGTTTAACTGTTGCAAACCCACAACATAAGCTTGTTTTACCGCTTGAAAAGTATCTTTTCCTGTGTAAAAAAAAAACAAAAAAAATATCCAGCAGGTTATTTTTTTTTTTGTCGTTTCAAAAAGCCAAGCTACAGTACAAAACGCTTCTGATTTTTAAAGAATAATAATAGAAACGTACACTTTATTGTAAATTACTTTAACAGCTGGTATACAGATGGAAACGAGTATTTTATTACCTTTTTTTTTTGTCGTTTTGCTTCAAACTAAAGCTCCTCTCAGGCAGAGCCTTTTGAGTGTTTGAGCTGCTTCGGTGAAGAGTAGAGAGCGAAGCGCGCGTTGGAGGAGCAGCCGGAGAACGGTGCTGGTTGGGATTGTTCGAGCCCATATCGCCGCCCAAACAGCAGTAGAGATTTATTTTGTTATAAGATAGATATGTTCCCATATGAGAGAATAGAAGATCAATTTACATTTTACACTTTGTATATTTTTCTGTATCAGAAAATGTTTACATGGGTGGATCAGCTCATTTCAGAAACTAACGTTTATTTTTTTTTTTCTTTTCATATTTCAAAGTTGCGCCGCGCGGTAGTGGCGCGATCCCGAAATAAAACACGGCAACAGCTCAACTACAGTTTTCCCTCCTCGTTTTTTTTTTTTTTTTATCTTTAAAGTTTATAGAAAACGGTACACGACCAATCGCAGCGCTCGTCGGTGTGACGCGTTTCATGAAATCTGAACGCACACGCACCCTGAGTCACAGCTGTCAAGTTGAAATGTTCACAAAAATGAGCTGGGAAACCAGAAAGCGATTGTTTCTATTTTCACTATTATGACTATTTCTCACACACACACACACACACGCACACACATCCAAAGCGGCACAGGCTGGGTGTATATTTGTTTTTCCCCCCTGAGGCAGGAAACTGTTTCTGTGATGGTACACGCAGTTTTGACCAAACTGCTCATCTGAAATTTATTGTTTTTTTTTTTTAAGCACATTTTGGGTTTTATGACATTTATAAAAGTACTAAAGACATCTATAATATGTCTAATTGTATTTACCTCACAACAGCTGCTGCCACAAACCTTTTATTTCATTATTATTCCCTCAGATCACAGACATCATGCACCTTCTCTGACTCAGTTGTATGATTGATTGATTGATTTTTTTCTTTTTCTCTCTCTCCTTGTTCATCTTGTGTCCCGCACATGATTGGATTGATTTTTGCCAGTGTTCCTCGGTTTGGCTTTGAATCTGTATTGGGCTTTGTTTAAAAACGACAACAAATAAAACACTTTTTTTTTTTTAAAGAAACACGAGTGTTTAATTTATTTGCTGAATGAACTTTGGTGTGACGACCAGCAGAGGTAAAATGACATCACGACTAATTGAAGATGATATGATAAAAAGGTGCAGTTTAACATAAAATGCAGTTTAAAAGTCTTGGATTTTAGCTACAGTCCCTAGAAATATTGGAAGGAGCTTGGGCTTAAATTAGTTGGTGTAGCGTAAAGCTTGCTTTTGCTCAGCGTCAAAAACTCGAGGCGTTTTGTTTTAATTGAGACACGAGTCGGCTTGTTCCTCTCCAGACGTTTAATCGATGCATCGTCACAGGTGGTACCTGCTCAGAACTAGGATACGTCTCGACTGTTCAGGTCTTTGCTTTATGCCTCCAGATTTACGTCAAAACCAGATGAAAGCGTTTTGTTCTTCTTTCCTGCGTTAAAAAAAAAGAGCAAACCTCCACCTGGCTGGAGATTGCTGAGTCAAAGCTGATTTTTATATTTATTTTCTGTGCCTTTAAACTGGCACTCAGACGTATTCAGGCTCTCAATGTTACATTTTCTACTTCCTTATTCTTGAGCTCAACCTCAAAGAAAACAGAAAACGGGTGATCCAACTTGGAAAAAATCTATTTTGTTACAAGTAATCAAATTAATGTTACCCAGGTGAACATAAGTGTTGATGCTTGATAGCCCCACAAAAATAACACGATACCAGGTTTCTACATATTTACTCATTTATGCCAATTTGATTGATTTATATTTATATATTTGTATTAATATGATTAAGAAAACATTAATCTCAGCTAAACAAAATAAAACAAAATATTCTGGTAGAAAAGTTAGCACAGCCTAATGTCTTTTTGTAGCCTAATGCTACAAAATCACTCCATCGCATTTTACCGCTGATCTTTCATCTTTGCTGCCATCGCAGACAGTCGGAACGCCGCGCTGCAGATTTTGCCGGGTTTTTTTTCCCCTCCCAGTGTTCCCTCGTTTTCTGCTTTTTGCTGCCGGGCGCAGTGGAGTTTTACAACTATGCAACTGTTCACTAACCAGTTTTTTTTTTTTTTTTTTTTTCCCACCTGGACGCCACTCCCTCACGTTGCAAAAAGTTGCCATAACTGGCATACCAGAGGCGCATCAGAAGAGAAAAACTGGAATGGTGTCAACTTGGAAGCTTTTTTTTATTTTTTAGGAGATTATGTGCAGCAGCCAGATTAGCATCATTCTTAGAAACAGAAAGTTTTAGGCCCAAAGACACTGGAAGCACCAGAGTAACTCCAGCTTGTTTCAAATGCAAACGGTTGAATTTATTTAGTGTTGTCAAAGTGTTGGGGGCAGAATGCAAAGGTTCAGATGTTTGGAAACATTGAAACGTTTCTTTGTCTTTTAAACAGATGTAAATCTACTTAATCACAATTGTTTTGACAACTATACAGCAGTACACCACACGTAAATACACCAACAGCTTCACAGAATAGAATTAGACTGAATAGATCAGCCAATAGATCACCAATACCTGTTCTAGAATCTTTTCAATATCTGGACCCAAACAGATATTCATATCTCTAATTTTAAATATACTCACAATTTATTTAGTGTTTCCCCCTGACCACGACCTCTGATATCTAACTTTTCTACTTTAAGTCAGTTTGGACCTGAATGTCAGACCAATCACAGGGGGGACTTTTGGTTTTCACGTCATTCGTTAGTATTTGGTAGAGCTGCGTTTTTCTGCTCAAACATTTTGGGATTCATTCCACAAACTTCTCATAATTTGCTGGGCTTTTTTTTTTTTTTTTTTTTTTGCCCGTTCATTTTCACAGAACTGGTGGAACAGAGTCGAGTATATAGGTCACCCAACAAAAACCTTTCAGCTCTGTTCACATATTTCCAAGAGCCTGGAATCAGAGCTCTGCGACGCCCGCTTCGTTGAGTCGTTTCATTGTCGACGAGGAAGGAATATCCCTTCCTCTTAACCGAGAGAGAACTAAAAAGAAGCTTCTGAGAATCCCCACCCAACCCATACCGTTTGTCATACTGCCCATCTGTCTCATTGCGTTGTGGAGTATGCAGCTGGATGGATGCCGCATTTGGCCTGATGAGTTTTCGTCACAGCCTCCACCTCCCCCTTCACGTTGAACTTTGATTGCACTGCAAGCTTGTCGAGCTACATCCTGCATGCGCGCCGTGCAGCAACAAAGACTCTTCGCACACCACAAGCTGCCACCGTTATCAGCAGTTCGTGGTAAGTTAAGTTTGAAAAGTCAAATCCACTCTCTGACGCCGGCAACAGGGACAACTGCAGTAATTTAGAAGATGAAAGACGCTGTCGGTTCGGTTTCTGATTAGCAAGTCACATTAAAGGAGCAGTAATGTGTAAAATTCAATCACGCTGCAAGGCGAACCCAGGAGTGTTGCCTTGAATCTTTCATGCATGTTTGAGAAGTTTTTCACTCTCCCGTTGGCAACCATTCAGCTGTGCAAAAACAGCAAGGTGGACCTAGCTCCGCCTCTGAGGATGAAGCTCCTCCTAGCAGGACCGCGCAGTCCGCACTGCATGGTGCACCGTGTTAGCCTAAGTGTAACTACAACTATTTCTCCTAGGGTGGAGAAAAGTCGGATTTTGTAAAAAGCGTCAGTCGTTCTTAAAGGCTGTTTTGGGGACAAAGGATCCTGATGGTGAGCGTTGTTGGGCTTCTGTATTTGGGTGACCTCACACACGCTACACTTGGTCAGGTCAAACAACACTGTGACCATGTGACCCCACAACAACAGCAACGCCACACGGATCTCTTCACTGTCACTAAGAGTTCCCACATCGTCCAGAAGATTATTTTGCCAAATAGAAGAGTTCAGGAAAAAACCTCCGTACTTCCCGATTCTGCTTCCTTCCCTCCTTGTGTCCATTCTTCCCTCCTATTTTCTTGCTTCCTTCCTCAACTATTTCATTCTCCTTCCTTCACTGTGACCTTTGTCCCTCCTATATGTTCTTCCGTCTTTACCTCACTTCAATCCCTTTTTCCTTCCTTGTTCCTGTTTCTGTTCAACCTGCCATTGACTCATTCTTTCCCTTTCCTTATCCCTCATAGCTACACATCTAAGCCTTTTGTATTTTCATCCTTCCTTTTCCATTCCTTCTTCCTTTTCTTTTCTTGAATCCTGACTTGTTCGTTTGTTCGCTCCATGGTGAACCTCTGCATTTTAGGAAGTAAAGGTAAAGGCGTAACAACTCAAGAAATGAGCTGTTACTCCTGTTACGATGAGTCTTCTTTTCTCCCACGAGAAAAGAAGATTTGGAAGTCTTCTTTTCTCGAGGAGAAAAGAAGTCGAGGAAATCCGCAGCTTCATTTAGTATACTGTACTTCTTCATCCTTAAATGCCCCTCGCTTGTTCGCTTTACAGTCTATCTGTTGCACGGAGCAACGCGTGTTGTGTAAGAGCGAAAACTTGGACTTTGCCATGAGCAAACCCTGCCTCCTGGGGTCTTCTGAGGCGAGAGACTCGCTTCGTTTCACTAAGATTAATCAACAAATGAAAGCTGCATTTTAGATTGTATTCTCTTTCTTCCATTTGCTTTCATTAGCTGATTCTCTAAGAAAAGGGGCTTGGAGTGTAAATGGACTTCTATCTGTGATTAACAGTGTGCGAGAGTTGGACTCGGGTTTCTTACTTCCCACGAAGCCACCATGTCCCGAATTGTCAAAAGGACTCAAATAGTTGTGATTCTTCTCTCTTTTTTTGTGCCTCTGCTTCTTTAGAAAATAAATTCCTCCTCCATTAGGTCTTCAGACTGTAATGCAGCCAGGCCAGTTACAGAGCTGTAAAGATGAGGCCATGAGATAAGGCAACAAGTTCAGACGGCTTATCTTTAAAGCCCCAATCGCGAGAGCAGAGTGCTGCCGCATTGCACTGCACTCTGTCAAACATTAACACTTCCTATCTAAAGCATTGATGAGCCACTCTTGGAAAGAGGGAAATAATCGGAGGCCAAAGTCCACCGATCAACCCCCCCAAACCCCACCTGGCCCTGCGAAAGATGAACAAATCCATTCCAATGGCTGACATACATAATCATCGTACGCCGAAGGATCATGAACTCCCCTTTGCTCGGCCTGTGATGTTTCATGCCTCGCCGCAAATACAGAGAGCTCCCCCAACTTCCATTGCACGTTCAATGATCGGGCCCGATCAGAGCCGTGTGAATCCGCAGGCGCTCAAAGGGCAACATTCCAGGAAATCTCATTGCTGGGTTATCAGGATGGGCCTGGAGGACAATTGAGCGATAAAATACTAAAAAGTACAAAAAGTCACGTTCCGTTTTGCTCTTCCCAGTACGAGGTAAGTAACCTTTACGTAAAGACTTTAGCTTCGACTGGAAGACAATCTTGGGAACGTCAGACTGTCCCCAGGGGGACAAACTGTGTATATGACTCACACACACACACACTGGATCTGATTGCAGAGCTGTGTAAGCGTCTGACCTCAACTCTCTGTGTTGCAAACCACCTCGGCCTCTGCCCTTTTGAGCCAATTTCAAATGAAATGAGACCGATTTAGTTGAACTGAGACGCTGGAGAAACACATCGTTGATTAAATTTTAAAAAATGTGTCATCCTGACAAAGCATCCTGTTGGTGGAACAATGGATAGAATCTGGTCGATATACCAATACCATTTTATTAATAAGACGCCTTTAAACCAGTAAAGTTGACCAGGTGGTGAACAGTTAAGCATAAAGTTGCTGAAATATTTTCTCCAAAATACTTCAAGAAAAAAAAATTGTTTAAATTTTGCCAAATTTCTCAACTGGTAAAAATAAAATAGTATCTGCCTTTACTTGGCAGGATTCATTTTAATGATTAAATTTGTTTTGTTTTTTTTAGTTCTCTCATTTTGGATCCAGAGATGTAAACCTTTAGGTTTGTTCGTTCCAAACATCATAAAGATCAGAAAATCCCCAGTCAAACTATCATCAGCTTCTTGATCGGAAGATAAACTTGATGCTCATCTGCATAGACTTGAACTCAATCCGATTCTGATGAAAAGAAAGCAGACAAAAAAAAGGATGCAGAAGCAGGAAGCCAGGAATGTAGCCCTGTGGGATCTCTCAGGAAATTCCTAACCTTGGTGACCTATAACCTCAACAAGGTTAGGTCAATGAGTTCAGGCCCGAGGCTGTGAGTTTCAAACCTGGACTGACTTTTCTGTTGTTTTCCGTCGAAGTTCTCAAATGTGCGATCCGGCGCGGTACAGTGGAAGGTGGCTGGGACTCGGGCCTGAGATTTGACATTTAAGGACGGCGACGTCTTCCAGCCATTACAGGAAACACACTGGCATGAGGAAAACATCTGAACGCCACATGCGAAGGCTTTGATTATTCATTTTAGAGATCACACTGAATATCCACACACACTGGCTGAAGAGAAATGAAAGAGGATTCCCTTTGGAGAAACACTTGTGTCTGACAGTGGTGGAGTTCTGCAACAACAGAGTAAGCAATCTTTCTCCAAAGGTAGCAAAAGTGGATATTTCAGTAACGTCAGTACGGTTCAGTTTACTGTTTCATGGAGAACCTTTGCATCACCAGTGGGTTGAACCCAGATGCCTCATCATAATCAATCAATCAATCAATCAATCAAATTTTATTTGTGTAGCACATTTCAGCAGCGAGGCATTTCAAAGTGCTTTACATCATAAACACAGAAACAATGAATTGTGTGGTGAGACACCAGCAGCTCCACTCCAGCTGTACAGTACCGACCTGCAGGGAGCGCCAAAAATGGTGCAGTACACTTTTAAAACGGAGAAAGGCAAAATGGCTACATAAAACCTTGACCTGGTGCACTTTTATATTCCATTTTAGCTCTGGCTCTCTGTACAGTTAAATTCAGCCTTCATGATTTATTCCAGGATTCCCCCGAATCGCACAATGCTTGGGGCAAATGGTTCGTTGTTTTGACTTTTTTTTTATGTAAGTTGACTTCTGAAAACAATCATTTTTAGAAAAATATGAATATACAGACTTGCTGCACACTGAGGGTATTTTAGATTCATTACCAAAGGGATTTGTGTGTGTGTGTGTGTGTGTGTATGTGTGTGTGTGTTTTCCACTTTGAAGGCCCACAAGGAAATTTTCTCCATACTTGGAAGAAAGAGAAATAAAACTCTTTCAGAAGAATCATCTGCGAACTATAACGCCAGTCATGGTTTTTCTTTTGTTTTTTTGAGAATTTATGTAGCACAAGGTGGTGAGAGATTTAAAGGGTTTTCATTCAGCTACATTAAGACTGTTCAGGATGTGACGACAATGAATCAAACTCACCCTCAGGTTGCATCAAGATTTGTCCTCCTCGAACATGCAGTCATAGTCAATAATCAATAATACGCATTCCTATGAGACTCACTTGTCTGGTTAAACATGCTGTTTGAGAACTGATGACGTTTCAAACACTGATTCTTGATGATTCACCTTTCTAAAATAATGACCTCAGTTATTCTTTGCCAAAAGTATTCTGGCAATACAACCTGAGTGTTTTTTAATTTTTTATTTTGCAAGTATGCCTTTTGGCAAACAATGTCTCAGGCCATTATTTTAGAAAGGTGTCAATATATTATTCATTTTATTGCACTTCATTTTTGTTTCCATTTTTGCTTTGAGTTTTGTGCAAATAATAAAAAAAAAATAAAATCTGAAAATTCAAAGTTTTGTTCCAGATTTCTGAGATTAAATATTGAGAATTCTTTTTTTTTTTTTCTAGAAAATGTCGTACACGTTTTTGCAGACAGTGACTCTTTTTGTTTCTGTCTGCGACGTGTTGGACGTTCACATCAATATGTTTTTAAATATATTTTTGAAATGTCCTGTTTTAATCTTGTGCACATGCCCTTTTGTAATATTTGCCAAATATTAAAAGTCTTGAGGCTTTTAGAATTTTATGTTTCGATTGTGTCTTGATGTAATTTTATTCCGTCCTTTTTGTAAAAGTGTGATTTTATTGTAATGTCTGTGAAGTGCAACAATGGTCTACTAAGGAAGAAACTAATGGAGGTTAAAATGCATTACAGCTTCTGGATGGAAAATGACGAAATAAAACTAAATCCCACATTTATTTTGCACTTCCTGGTATTTAGCAGCCAAAATGAGGCTGATATGAACATAAATTTGACTGAAGTGGATATTTGTGCGTTTAGATCATATAGCTCATAAGTTATGGGATGGACTCATTCACATATTAATGCTTCCCAGAAGCTCTGACCCAGTTTCTCTTCACATCTAACCATCACAGAGGACTGGTGCATCCTGGGGGAAATGTGCAAGTTTCTGCATCACCAGTAAAGAAACGTTTAAAGCATCTCTATTACACAGAATTATAACATAAGGATTCAAACCTCTGCAGTAAAGATGGCTGCAGAGATTCCACTCGGTTTGATTTTGACTATCAAACCAAAGCCGATGTGTCTTAGAAATGAATATTTCGCCATAATAGGGAAAAACATGGCACATAAAAACAGCAGATGTTGACAAAGGGCTGAACAATGCAATGAAGTGATTCTTGAGTAAAATCCTTTAATTTGTTTTAAATTCATTTGAAGTCCAACCCAAGAGTTCAAAAGCATTAGCATGCTAGCAATCTCACTAATGTCGCTTTTGGTTAACTGATGCTACGTGCAATGCAGCATTTAGAAACACAGTTCAATGAAAAATAATATATTCTTCAGTATCAATGACCCAAAACCAGGAAGTGCAGCAGAGTCGCACTTTTGTTTTCTCTTCATTTCAGGGAAAGCCGGCGCCACACACAACTCAAACACAGACTCATTACTTGGCGTGGTGTAAAAAAACTGGCAGAAAGTACGTTTCATTCGTAACAGCTGCGTTTCTATTGTGCAAAACTTTGCTGGTATTCCATAAATGTCAATAAGACACAATTTCTCAATTCTGCTAATTAAGAAACGCAACTGAAATCACTTGTAAATAAGGTTTCCCACAGGACAAGTCACTGAAAGAACACGCCGTGCCATCATCCTCCTACCACTTCCTGTCGTCTTCTTTTCCGCCAGAGGTAACATCCTGTTGCTGGTCACATGATTCGTGTTTTGCGAGGGGGAAAAAAAGCTTCCAGGCATTTGATTCAGGTGTGTTGGACCCAAAAGACGTCTAAACGTTGCAGGACTTTTTGATTTTTTTTAGTAGACCCCTAACAACTCTGATTAAAAAAGAAAAAAAAAATTGGGCACCTTGCTGCAACGACAACTCATCGGATCTATGTTTAGCCATCACAACACAGATGGAGGAGGGATTAAGAAACGTTTCAGACGCCAAAGGTCACAAAGCCACTGGTCTTTGCCTCTGAATACTCGTAGATTCATTGTGATGCTAATCCTGTTTTATCCACTCGAACCTCAAAATAAAGCTCTGGAGAATGAGTCGTAATCCTCCGCACCGTGCCCGGCGTTATGTCACCCTGCTGCGGGTTTCAAATCATCGTCACGTAAAAAAAAAAAAAAAAAAAAAGACAGAGAAGCGGGGGAATATGAGCAGGTACACTAAATCCCATAAAGGGATTCTCTGAACTGATTTGAAATGTTTTACAAAGCCTTTAAGGAACAAAGTAGCTGTCACGCAGAGGAAGTATAAAGTCCTTGTATGCAAATACAACTGAATTTGAATGAAAAGCATAAATGCAAACCTGTGTGCTTCCAGTGGAGATTTTACAGTAATTCAGTAAAGATCTGGGTTTTTTTGTCTTTTAAGGTGTTTAACTCATGTTTTTCTCATGTCATGCCTTGATTGTTGCTATGAATGGTTTTCCATATCTCACTGCACTCACTCTCAATCACTCTCACCTGTCTGTCTTTGTTTAAGTCGAGTTTCTGTTGGTTGTGTTATGGCGCACTTTGACATTTCGAAAATAAATTTGCTAAATGGAAAAATGCTAATAAAAAAATATATTTTTTTTTCAATCAAAATGTTTTTATTTCACAAAACTACAGTTGAAACATTTTTCAATGACTAGCTGCTGCTGCTAGCGCAAGACGACGACAGGAAGAAGTTGGTTGTTTTATAATGACTAACAAATTTATTTAAGTGTCATTTCAATTACGTTTCTCGTTTAATGGAAACACTACCGTTGCAAAATTGTGTTTTGCAATAAAGTTTTGCGCACATTTGCAATGTGGAGACAGCTAAGTGGAACACAAGCATGTCTCTGCCGTCCCAACGTCTGACCTGAAGAACGAAAGCAATGGTTTCTAACTCTTATCTGACTTCTGACTCCACTCTGCCTGACCCGAGGTGAACTAATCCTGGACCATTTCTTCCACCTCATTTCTCCAGTTGCTGCATCATGCCAGAAATTTGGACCATCTTTTTGAACCTTAGTGCTCAAAGAGGAAAGCCTGGGAAAGCATAACATCCAGTTTGAACTATACTTTCAGTCTGCCAGTTTTCAGATCTGCAGCAGCGACCACGTCTTCCCAGAGAACTTAAAGCCGGACAAAAGAACAAAAGATTAAGACTTTACAAAAACAGATGCCAAAATTTACAAAAGTAAATAGAAAGCAGGTGGGAAAACGTGGAAACAACTCCACGCTGTAACAAGGAGCATGGCAGGATCTGACAAAGGCGTCACTGACAGGTTGTTGTAAGGGAAGACATGAGCAAGAGAAAAACTAGCGATGGACGATCAACCACCACCGATCACAATAGAGTCGTGGATCAGAATATTTCAGAATCCTGGGCTAATCGTTTCAAAAGTCAAAGAAAACTGAAATCAATACCTCAGCGGGAACAATAACTTCATCAATGCAGTTAAATGCAGATTAAACCTGTTTTTCTCTGCTGCTGCTGGAGCTGTTTTTTTTTTCTTTCTTTTTTTTATGTAACTGTATGTTTGAACACGTCCACCTTCACAGTACGTCAGTGTTGGTGACACGGGAAGCTGCAAACCACGCAGCAAACTATTTTTATGTCAGTGATCACCTCTCGCAACGTCACTTGACCCAGCATGCGGCGGTTTTGTTTCTTTTTGTTTGTTTGTTTTTTTGTTCAGCAAGCGTGAAGATGTTTGGGTTGAAATGAGTCGACCTGTCACTAACTATCCATGTTTCTGCCTTTCTCATCAGCTTGCTTCATTTAGCACTTCTGAGAAGCTTTATTTTAATTAGAAATGTTAGCAGGTTTCTTTAAGCGGAAAGTGGAGGTAATGCAACATAAGACGCCCTCATTCTAATGAAGTTTTGCAACAGAATTACTGCAACTAGTTGAGTTCTGTCAACAGGCACGGTTTGTGAAAAAAAAAATCCTTATATAAGTAGAATTACAACGAATTCGCTTTCAGACCTTTACGACCCTGCGGGCCTAAAAGGTCCAGATGGTAACTTGATAAGGTCAAGAGGTCAGAGTTGCGATCTGCGTCGTATAGTATGTAGGACGAAGGCAGCTTGAGCAGGTCATGTGTGACGTTCAACAGACACACTCTGAACACAATCCTCCCAGGCGCCGGTCCAACTTTACGTGCATCCGCAGAGTTCTAATTAAATCTGCTTTCTCCTAACGCATGTACAGCAACACAGGAGCCGACAATGTACCGATGATGCAAAGGATTACCAGATCCCTTCATTTGGACCGGGGATTGACACTTGCGTGACCTTTTATTGAATAATCCACTTTATAGTTTGTTTCAATCACCGCGGGGTCAGACATCTGGTCTCGGTCGCCGACAGGATCCATTTCTATGAGCTTCATTGGACCTGAGCGAGTTCTGTTGGTAATCTAGAAAACATGGATCCATTAGAGGGGCTCATCACACTGTCGAGTTCACAGCGGGACCACATGTGTGTGGAAGGTCACCGACTGCTCATGTAGTCGAGGCTCGTTTTTATTTTGGCCGAAGCCGCAGGAACTACGCAACTTCACGCAAGTGGTTAAAAGCGGCACTATTTAGATTCTGTGAAATGTTGCACCGGTGTTATTTTTGATAAAATAACCCTTTTTTTTTCTGGGGGTCCAAAATAGCAACAAAAAAAACAAAAAAACTTTCTGTGAGATTGAGCTGAGAGCGGTCTGCCACTGAAGATTTGGTTCTATGTGGAAAAAAAGAAGGAGAAAAAAACCCAATTTATTCCAGGCTGCCAAAATCCTCTAGATGAGTCAGCTATAAATTTTTACTGCCAAATTTGCTCCAAGAAAGGATTTCCAAGTCCTGTCTATTAAACACAGAGGAACACGCTGACCCCCTCGGGAGAAAAAAAATGCTCTTAACTTTTTGTGAAAGGTCAGAAGAAAGTGGGTCATGTGCTTAAAGTACATAACAGTATATTACAAACTCATATGCACACAAAAAAAAGATTTAGTAAGAGGTAGTAAAAAGTTTAGACTGTACAGTTTGTTTTAATTCATACAGAAATGGAGAGTGCTTGGCTAGCTACTTGCTAGTCTATCCAAGGCTAACGCTAGCCTGTCCGTTCTAGTGGCTAGCCGACGGAGAAGGCAGTTCACATGCTAATCACTCTTCAAAGCTAACTCAAGTGAGTAGCTTCCTTCTCGTTTTTCCAATCAGTTAGCGGTAGCTAGCCTTCAGAGAGAATGTGAGACGTAGCCGCCGCTGGCTGCGCAGACTTTGGCGCTTCAAACCGGGACCAGCATTAAGTAAAAGTTGTTCACAATATTAAAATTGATCCATTTTACTTATGAAGCAGTAGCTGTCAAAAAAAAAAAAAAAAAGCAGGAGAAAATGAGCTATTTTTGTAACACATTTCAGTTCTCAAAGAAAGAAAGAAAGAAAAAACAGAGAGACATTTCTGCAGTAAGCCAACAAATTTTACGAGAAGATTTTATTTGGGTCAATTACACAATGTCACTCCTCAGTATAAAGCTGTGATAATGATTCCAGTCTCGGCAGGACTCTGCTTCATCTGCTGCTTGATTGCAGCACACTGGAGCTCAGATGTAGGCGCAGCAATACGCAGCATCTGCTAACGTTTGCTTAAGATTACAGAGCTCTGCTCATGTGATGTCTTTGTGCTTTTTTTTTTTTTTTAAAGGCTTCATATCAAATGCTCGGGAACGCTCTCTGCTGCTTTCATATTTCCGAGAATCCAAGATGGGGAAACATTAAATAGGATTCATTTTAATAATTCAAATCCGCAGCTGTCCTCGTTGAACAAACAAACACGCATGAGGAGTTCACTGAGCGTATGTAATAAACAGAGGAAGGGGTTGGGGGTTCGGGTTAGGAGACATGCGACTAAAAAAAGAGCTGGTGTCCAATATAGGAGTGGAAAAATATTTTTCAGGTGCACTGACAGGGCCAAGGGAGATGATTTAGATACATATTCACACATTGCCAGGGACCCTCCACCGAGAGCAGAGCCAATTCAAATATAGCTCAGACTCTTGGGAAAACCTTTTCCCTGAAAATCGAGATTAATGGCTCTTCGGTGTGTTTCTCTCGGGCCGCATGGCGTGACTAATGCAAACAGGTTTTCTTAGGCAACGCCGTGACCTTTGCTCAACTGGCAGCCGAAATAATAACCAGATTATTATTTCGGCTTCCATTTGACCCGATGGCGGCACTTCGTTCATGTTCCGCCGAGAAAACGTTCGCCGGCGAGGCGTACGAGCACAACGCCGGAATCATAGATGCCGTAGTGTGGCCTAAAGGCGGCTCAATTACGTTTCAATGAGTATAAACCAAACTCTCCACCGTTGCATCAGCGAGGCAGAGAGAGAGTTGACAGTGTCGATATGAGGCAGCGCTTTGAGCAAACTGTGATATAACCCTGTACAAATAGAGGGAATCTCACAATGTGCAGCAACTCGATGACACTTCATAGAACTGTTTGCTAATTTAGGTTCACGTGTACCGAGGTGAGGGGCTGTTGAACTGCAGCCTTGCAGGAGATGTATACTTTACCCAGCAGGAAGTATGCACACTTCCGGAGGTCCTTGCCCTTAAAGCTGGCACCAGACACAGCTTTCTGTGCACGGCTCTCTCACTGTCAGGTCTTTTTAACTATCTGCTTGGACTGCAAGCGCATCAAACGTTTCTAGTAAATTCAAAGCTGGTGACTCTTAAGCTCAACATATGTTGCTGCAATTCTTAATATTTTTCATAGTAAGCTCAGAAAATGTTAATACCCGCATCACACTGTTGCGTTTTTAAGGCATGATGCCATAAATAGCATCCCCACGCCTCCGACCTACAAATTCAATCTGGACTCTTATCAATGGTTCAACAATTCATTCTGTTCTTTTTTTTTTTAACGCTTTCTCATTTCAGAAAATCCTGACAAAATGGCCACTGCAGCTGTCAAAAGTCATATATGTCACTGCCAATGTTCCCTCTAATTTTTCATGTGTCTGGGGCGTACACACAAGCTTCCTGAGCACACTGAGGACCACTGTGATCATCATCAGTGTACACGGTGTGGCCACACACAAGTATCATAAATCTGGGATCATAGAAAGTTGCATGGCTTATTAAAAAAATCTAATTACATCAGCAATTTTCATTCGTTTGCTTTTAATTTAAGTGATTTGCTCAATTAAAATAAAAAAGAAAAGAAAAGAAAACATTGCTGTTCATGAGATGCATGCTATAAGAGTCCTGCTTCAGCCACGGTGAGAAATGAGACATTACACCTTTCAGACATAAATGTTTGTTAAGATTAAAACATTCACATTTTGCACAATGAAATGTTTTCTGTAGCTTGTGATGAAGTATAGATTCTTGTAAAATATTTAATTACAGTTTTTTTCACGTCTGCCCTTCTCACTTCTCCAGTGGTTGTTCACTTAGCCCAGGTTGATGGTCAGTCTGCTTCTTGCTTTATGTACTTGAATTCAGCATATTGACTGTTAATGGCCTCCATAATCTGTGGGTGGAGGAGAATGGCCTCATACTTCTTTGCCAGTGTACAAATGTCTGCTTATCCATAGTCAAAAGTCTGAACTCAACATTTCAATATCAAATGCAGATCATTCCTTTCATTTGATTTGATTCCATTTGATCTTAGAAGAAGTGCATTTCTTTTTTTTTTACTTTGGCTTGGTGAGTGGATGTCCCACGTAGACATGATAAGGTGATGGCTTTCACGTTTTCTTAACTCTACCGCACTATTCTCACCTGCACGGCGCATATGACCAAGGTACGTAACCCACGTACACACAGCAATCAGCGTGCGCTGATTGGCTGCGTAGCGAAAGTGAACCGTATCGTATCATTGGCTGGATTCCTGTCACTCACTGTTCGATCGCAAAGTAGTACGGAAAAAATTTTATTGGTCCATAGTAAAAACTGATGTCTGAGCTCAATGTCCACTTTACGTTGGACTTTATTTTATGCGCTACATAGATTTTCTTGTGCGCTGAGAATATGCGAGCAGTGCGCGATTGCGCAGGCGCGCAGCTTAGAGGGAACATTGGTCACTGCCACAGAAACAAGTCAAATGCGATTTAAATCTAGCAACAATGAGTCAGTAATGACATTGTTTAATCTCATAATATGCTGTGTTGACACTTGACTCACCAGATTAAAATGGGAGCGAAATATAAGCCGTTACTTTATGCCGTCCAACAATTACTTGACAATTTGGCCGCAGTCGTAGATCATATGTTCCCAGTTGATTTGTTTTAATGTAGGATAAAAACCAGACTGTGACATCATAAATAAGTAAGGTACCCAGGCAGGACGCAGCGGGACGCTGTGAATTTCATCGGTCTGTGATGCAGCTGAAGAACTGGTGAAAAATATAATAAAAATATCAAATTTTGAAAGTAGTTATGTGTTCTGATATATCAACAACTTTTAGGTTATTTAGTCACATAATGCTTCCACTTTTTAAATATGTTTCTATTGGCTTGCAGTACGGCTGGAGTTACTGTTTTTTCTGAAACTTTTACTCAACTTGTTTTCTGTTTAATTTCTCAGTTTCACTTTTATTGTTTTAAGTTTTGCTTTATGTTATCATGGTTGGTGAAAACAGTGCATCTCTTTGGCCAGCTGCTGTTATTTTATATGGCTTTGACAATATTTAGGACAACATGTTCAACTCGCAGAAAGCATCTTCACTTCTGCTACAGAGACGGAGGCTGAAAATTGACAAAATGGAGTTTGTTTATCCCGAGCGAAGCCAATGCATGTTACCATGATGAAGTGAGCTTTGTAGGCAGGTTGGATCCATGTCTGACTCTGAATAAGGAGTCATGCAACACATTGAAATGTCCAATCCAGGCTATTTGTGATAATGAGAACTGACTCAATTACTCAGATTTCAGATTTAGTGGATTATCGGAACATCTCCAGAGCATTTGTTGGCCAAAACATAAAACCGCAATAGCTGTGAAAGGGAATGTAATTTCGTCACCATTGTACTGAAGAGCCATAGTGACGGAGAACCTACACAGTGTGCGTCCAGGTGACCACTGGTGGTTAACGTCTGAAACAACTACCCTCATACATCTTTATCTAACTGATAATGTTCTTTGGTTAATGCTGGAATCTTACCATCAACGTACATAAGTCTTATCTGTTTGGGAGCCTGGATCTTCCAGGTTGGCGGAAGCAGAAAGTTGACAGACTTTCCCTCCAGAAGAGACCAGCCAAAAACAGAACCAGAGTCGAGGTTTTTTTTTTTTTTTTTTGCTCAAGGAAATTTCAGCTGATATTCAGTGGCATCCAGGAGAAGCTTTTGTCAAGTAAATACATTTTCTATGGATCCCAAGATCATCCCTGCAAGACGAGGGAATCTCCAGAGTGTGAAAATAGAGTTGAAAGGTGAATGTAAATATATGATATTATATTATATTCCATTCGACCCTGGTTTTAATCCCTGACACTAAAGGAACTCGTAGCGCCTGCTATTGTGACATGGATGCTGCTGTTCTGCTACTTGATAGCCTAGATTTCAAGTAGCAGTGCAGCAAGGTCTAGATTTGGTCAAACGTCCCAGTAAGGATGACCTTATTAAACACTTTTTGTACAAATCTGTTGCCTATAGCAACTGAAACCCATAGCCATGCAAACCACTTTAAAGGGGAAGTATCTAGAATCTACGTTTTTGATCTTCACATCATATTATAATATTATTCCCTCATCAAAAATATACTTGATTCTGTCATGCATGTTTGGAAAATCCTTTAATCTCCCAGCTCCTTCAGACTAGCCAGCAGCAATTAGCGCTGGCAAAAACGTTGCTCAAAGTTTAACAGAGAAGCCATGTTGTGATGGCTTCCTCAAGGCAGCGTTTCAGAATGAGCGGGGATTTTTAAAGTGACAGAGGCCCAATTTCAAATTTTCATGAACTGAGCATTTTTGCAACAATTGAATGTAACAAAGTTGACATTTTATAGCACACAGTTCTATAAAATGGCACTAACCGGCTGGAAAACACACAATACTGCTCCTTTAAGGTAAATTCTTAAGCCAACAAGCTGCCATTTACAGAGTGCAGTCCTTACCAATGAGTTAATTAGGGGCCTGTTTTTCTGCTGCCAGTGTTTCCCAGAGGCCACATAATCCCTCACATATTCATGTTTCATCCACCAGTCTCATGAACCGACAGGAATCCGATGACTTAGAGCTTCAGATGTGATGCAGAGTGAGAGGAAACGTCACATTTTGGGGGGTTGGAACTGCAAGACGTTTTTGGGCCAAAGCACACAAATCACAAAGCCCGACAGGTACTCTGAGTCGAAAGATGACAGTTCTGTCAAAACTGTGCGCTCCCCAAGCAAATCTGCTCCCTGCAAGACACTGCGATCCGAAAGGCTGTTTCTACGAGAAAGAAACGTCAAGCAATACTCGGTAGAGCCAATTAAAAGTCAGGTTAAAGATGTCTCATAAGAGCAGATGTTTACGAATAAACATAAGAACATTTTTTACGTCTCGCAAGCCATGAAAAGCACAGATTACGTCTCATCATGCCATCCTCCAGGCGGGTTGGTGTAAATAGACTCCTGACCGTGACAAATAAGTGTTGCCGTTCCTGAAAAGATGTACAGAATTTACTTGAGTGCTCTGATTGCTTTTGCAGCTGAGCTTTATTAGAAGGACACTTGACTCGACTGCCTGCATTTAGAAACATCTCTGGATGAAATTAGACCGGAGCGGAATGCACTGGGAGAAATCCAGGTCAGAAGTTATTTCTACACCTTGAAGTTAATATGGAAAATTTCCCAGCTCTGAGTCGGCAGACGGCCAGTGTCTCATCATTCCTCTTTGTCGTGTTCAAACACAATGTTCTGAAAACCAAAACCAGCTGACAGATGAACCTCCTGGGTTTCTGCAGACATGCAAAAAGGCTGATAACTCGCTCCTCCAAGCAGAAGCTGTTACTCCTCCGCTGGTGACTAAGCAGTCACTGTTTCACCAGATGGACCGAATGAGGGATTAAAAACCGTTGGAATCCCTCGAACTAATTCACGCTCCGTCACGTCACAACCACGAAGGACAGTAGATCTTATTAGGATTTCATGTATGTAGGTGGAGGGGGAAGATGACGCAAACTGGAGTCAACATTTTGTGCAAAGAGTTTCGGGTGCTGTGGTGGCGCAGAGGCAGGTTCGATTCCCTGCTGGGAATCGAACCTGCACAGCACAAGGCCGTCGCAGGTTCGATTCCCAGCCTGGCGACCTTTGCTGCACGCCTTCCCTCTTCTCTCATTACCCCGTTTCCTGTCAATTCACTATCAGACGAAGGCTGCCAGAGCCAATAAAACCTAAAAAAAAAAAAAAAAAAAAAACAAGGCGTGCGGTTCAACTGCAAACCTGCCAAAACATGGCTGTCCGAGCTCAAGTCAATCAAACCTAGACTTTTCGGCAGACCAGACTTAACTTCCTAAATCCGGTCTGAGCTCTCACACCTTCCCAAACAAACCAGAATCAGAGTTTGGTTAAAGCTGATCTGAATCCACCTTAACATAGAGGTTGACCGTCAGGCTCTTCAGATGAGATAATTGCAGCCAGGTGTGTGGTCTGCAGCAGGATGGCCGCACCCTGCAGCAGAGATCCTCTGTGCAGGAAAGAGTCTCACACGGGAACACAAACAAACACCCTGGCTGGGCAGAAACCCCAAAGGAACAGCGGCTGCAAGTAAATCATGTTTAAAGTGTTGACTCAGAGGGGCTGAATAGAAAGACTTGCTTCACGTTTTAGATTTTTATTTGCAAAAACCATATTTTCCCTATGTGCTGTTGTGTTCATCAATCTCATAGCTCAGTAAAACACAATAGTTTGTGACTATGATATAAAAAATGTGTAAAAGCTTCTGAACTGAAACAGGCTAGAGGAAACAAAAACTATGGCGTTTTAAACTCTGAAAACCTGAGACAACCTACTTTTTAAGTGGAAGTAGGACACAAATCAATCACTTTTAGCCAAACTGTGTCACAAAAGACTGATTTGAACAGATTGGCCAACACCAAATCTGCACATTGCTCCAATTTACTGCGAAGTGGATTCGATGAAATCAGCAGAAAGTGTATTGATTTAGCAAAAACCTTGAGTGGTTTGCTAAAACAGGCTCCTGTTGCAAAAGAGAAAAGATAAAACTTCAAACTTTGGAACAGCGATGAGAACCGGCTGCACTTTTGACCTTATTCACCGAGGCTGAAAGCTCCATCTGTAGCTGCATTTTCACTACAAATGTGTGCAAAACATTGTTGATGTTCCACTAATATTAAAAACAACACAAAAAACTATTTTTGAAATTGTGGCGTTTCCATCAAATGAGACAAGCTACAGAAATCGCAAGTGAATAAGTCTGTTCAAACCGTTGGCCATTAAAAATCAGGCTGCGCATCATCCTACCTACAACTTCCTGTTGTCTTCTTCTTTGTCTTTTCCGTCAGTACTAACATCCGGTTGTTGATGCGGGGAAAAAAAAATTCCCACGGCAGTTTTGCAAAATGCATTAATTTTGGTACAGCGAGTTCCTCGCCCTCCCCAAGTTATTGTGTTTCCATTCCGCAAATTAATTTTTGTAGCTCCAGCTTGCACAATTATATGGTCAGTTGAGACGCAATTGACATACTTTGATGTGGAGCCAATAAAACCTCCGATAAGAAAAAAATTGCTTGAACTTCTTTTTGTGCATTTCTAATACCAAACAGAAGAAAACTTCTTCACGCAAATTCATGTATCCCAATGTCCTCCGCAGTGATTAATCCTTCCTTTTGAAGCGTCTAAATTTATGTGACCTGGAAACCGTCTTCACCAAACTGCACAGAGGCGGATCAATAATACATTAATGATTAAATTGACATTAAATTCCAGAGCTCTTATCTTATCGACCCGAATAAGAAAGACTACTTTCCGGTTGCTGTTGTGTAAAAAAAAAAAAACTCTCCTCTATGTCTCAGCCATTAGGAGGTTTTTGAACACAGAGTAAACACTGCCGCCTGCTGGACAAGACGCAGGTTAACAGGAAAAACACAAGAGCTCAACTCCCACGTATCAAACCATTTTATTTGTATGCAGAGCAGCGGATGCTGCTTTCTTTCCAATCGAGGGAGGAAAAAAAAATTATAAATCAAACCAGATTTTAAATATGAACACCAAGCACACTGATGAGTGGTTTCACAATAAACACTTAATTTATGCTCATCAAAATGATGTATTTTTTGTTGCTTATTTGAAAATGAATTCAATATACAATGTCACTGGGGTACAGCAGGGGGCGTTATTGTTAAAAAAGACAACAGGTCAACAACGACTTTGCTTGGGAGGAAGTCACACGGCCAGGAGAACGAACTGCGCTCTGCCAATCTGGGCCACTGATGTGATTTTGCCGGACTGCTTTGTAAAAGTCAGAACTGGACTCCAGTGAGCCACACTGTGCTGGTTAGTGTGTGTTTTTAGAGAGCGATTCTGAAAGCCAGGGGGCGCTCTTTGGGAGAGGAAGGGTCTGGAGTGGGGAGTTTACGAGCGCTTCTTTCTGCTCTCCAGGTTATTGAAGTTGGCCGGCCGAATCTTCATTTCTGCAAACTCGATCGAGTGCTCGTGGCCCTTCCAGTGGAACCAGTTTATCCCCTGTGGAGAAAGAAAAATCCATAAATACAGCTGCTAACACATCATTAAATACGCTCCGCAGAGAGACACAAATCTTTTTATCCTCACTGTTTTGCATTAAATCAAAGCAAATTTGACTTTTTTGGGGGGGGTGAGGAGGATTACCGGACCTAAAAAAGCCAAAATAACGAGAGAGAGGAATTCAGCGATGCTTTTTTCTTTATAGTCAAAAAATGACGTCCTCTGCTTTTAAATAATTTGAGAAAACCTAAAATGATGACAAGAATTTGTGAGCTCCTGATGTAATTTTGGCATTTCTTCTTGACATTCAAGAAAACAGACTCTTAGTTTAAACGGTGCGTCTACCAAATGCTGAGGAAATATACACATGAAAACAAACAGGGGAAAATGCAAACTTTTCTCACTTATAAATCGGACATTTAGCAATCCTGACTGACCTGGAACGTTAGATGTTAACTTCATTTCTTTCAAGTGAGAAAATGTGAAACAGTAGTTTTCTCACATCATAGTTCATTAACTTAAATTTAAGTTAATGATAACAAAACATCCCACTCAACTTTACAAAAAAACAAAACAACATCACCTACCTTACTGTGGCTGCTGTCGCCGTATTTCCCCATGAGGTTTACACGATGGCAGTTTTTATACCAGAAGGCACCTTTGTAGGACAGGGCGCAGTTGGTCACAGCGATGTCGTTATCGTTGTCGTAGGTGGAGAAGGGCCGGCCCTGATGGTAGGACATGGAGTCGCCTGGTGGCACATCACATGAAAGATCATAATAACGAGCTCCACGCGTTCAACTCCAAAGGACTGACTCGCTTAAAATCGTTTTTATCCACGGAAGAGTTCAGCATGCTTGGAAATACTTAATTTTTCTTACAAAGGTGCCTTCGCATGACTCATAGGCCCCAATTTACCAACTCATGGTGTTTATTTTTACATATATTTTGGGCTCATTATCAACTATGTAAGCATCTAATTCACAAGGTAAATAGCACTAATATGTTGGTGCAAATTATGTTCTTAAATATGACCTTCTGCCACATGAAAAACAATAAACTAAAGTTAAAAAGTAGAAATGTTTCCTCGCAACAATCCCAGACTTCAACAAATGGAGAACCAAGTCACGTTTATAAACTCTTAAGAACAATATCTCTCTCTCTAATGTTTCGGATCTGTCCATCTACCTATATTGCCATTGTGTTCCTCTCTCCCAGGATCGGGCCACGGAGGAAACGGAGAAAAATCCAGAAACCCTCTCCACTGAGGAGGTTCATGTAAGTAGTTTGTACCCAAAATTGAGCTCTTTTTTAACCAGAGCTCATATGCGTCCTATATTCGTCTCTTCCACCTTCCAGTCCACCCTACCTTCACTAGTAAACTAGACTTCAAGGTACTCCAGGCAGAGTCTGACCCCTGACCTGCAGGAAGCACCGTCTTCTTTTGGGGTTAAGAGAAAAGCTGATTTTCACTCTGGCTGCCTTCTGCACCAAAATACTGGAGTGTCATTGAATATTGATACCTATAGAACCAATAAATGCAAAAACCACACAGCTGCTTCTTGACATCACGTGTTGATGATTGAAACACCACTGTCAAAGAGTTAGTACTTTTGAAGCTTGCCACACTATTCAGAGAAGTGGGGAATTTTAAAGGACGATTGGACATTTCTACAATCATCTGCCTGTCTCAGTACCAAATGAAAGTACAAAAGATTTGAAGCTGAAAGATCCTTTCAGTGCTTTAGGAGACATTAGGCCATTTAAGTTTTCAGTGCTGCTGGTTAAAATAAGTTTTAGGAAGAGGTTTTGTTCCGACTTCAAATGATCAGAGTTATCCCGTAGCTTTTATGCAGTTCCAGAGTATTTTCCGTTTAGATTTAATTGTTTAGTCAGAATCAAGCTGACGGTTCTGGCGGCTCAAAGTTCTACGATTCACAAATTGTCGTCAAGGGGGAAACCAATTTCAATCAATCAGCGGAAGCTTTAAACACCCCTCCAATCAAAGCAAACTCTTAACATACAACGACCCAGTCAAAGTCCAGATCTGCAGCCAATTGAGAATCTGTGGTAAATTTTTTTCCATTTATGATCTACTGAGTGTCCACTCCATAAAAATGATTCGCATGCTTTTTCAGCTTTCTTTGCTTTGGGAAAAAAACATGAAATGGAAACCATGTGCCATTTTCCCTTGGATTTCAAAACCACGCACTCCTGTCTGTGCAACTAATAGAATCCCAATAATGACATGTGGAAAAGCTCAGATGGAGGGTATATTTCAGCCACCCACTGTAAAAGACGAGGATTTAAACTTCAGATTAACTTTGGACTGGTGCGTACCTGCTGTTCCGCTATAAGCTCCTAAGTAGACTTTGTATCGTGTTCTCGGCTCGGCAAGCGTGAACTTGTCATACTGCGCGTAGGCCGACTCTCCGTTATCTCGCAAGTCCACCCTCAGCTCGTAATGTCCCAGGGACGTGATTTTTTGGAGGTTGGAGAGACCTATAGGCCGAGTTTGAAAAGAGCGTGTGTCAGGAGGCGTGTGGGGGAGGGAGGAGAGTGATGGATGCCAGAAGGGGAATTCTCTTACCCAGCCAGAACTCATCACTCATGTTCCCGAAGCCAGCTGTGTAGCTCTTCCAGTTCCTGAAGAATTCCAGCTTTCCGTTCTGGCGCCTGAGGAAAACCTGAGGAGTACTGGCTTTCATGAGTGCCACAGCAACAGCTAAGGTCTCTTCGGGTCTGTCTATCATACATCATCAGAAAAACAGGTGCTGCGTAGCGGCTAGCCTATTCTGTGTGATCTTGTGGTGTGAAAGTGCTTCCTCACCAACCATCCTCCGCCATCTGTGGTCATGTCGCAGTAAACCTGAATGGGCTGGCTCTCCTCTCCTCCTATGTAGACGGTGTACAGACCAGAGGTGATCTCCCCATTCGACAGAATCTGAGCGCAGTCGCGGGGGCGAGCGTACATCTGTCCAGCTGGAACGCCGCATGTTTGAAAGACATCAGAGGAAGATAGAAGCACTTTATCTTCAAGAAATCCATCCCACAATGTTCAGGGTCATGAGTGGGAATCACTTTTGGAAAGAAAGTAAAGACGGTAAAAAAAAAAAGAGAGAAGGTTTTTCCATCTGAGTAGTTTGGGGAAAAGGAAAAATAGGCGCGGGTAATCTGCTTTTGCTGGAATTAGCATTAGGAACCATCTGGAATGTTGCGTAAGCAGTAATCAGAGCCTTCGGTGCTGACAAAAATCACAATAAAAGGTGACTTTTCGTGATGGATGCAAATACCCAGAGGTTTTCTTACCTTTACTGGTGGAAAAGGTTGTGGTTATGTAGCGACTCCTCTGACCTCCGGAGATGGCCTGAAGGCGAACGCTGTACTCCGTCGAGCCAGTGAGCTGAGACATGCTGTAAGACGACGCTGTGGGGCTTAGCATTACTTCCTGCAGGGACAAAAATCTAAATGAACAGAAGGCTGTTGCCAAACGTTTTCAGATTTGGAGTTTTCCTGGCTGTAAAATCTGAAAGGTTTCCACCTAGGCCAGTTTCACACTGGGAGTTTGTTGTGGGGAGGAAGGACCACCTTTGTTTGGCTTGGTTTCTTTTCACGCTATGCTTGTTAAAGTGACTCACACCCTTCAAAACTTTGTCATGAAGTTTCAACAGATGCTAGCTTGGGGAGCTATCAGAAAAGGCTGCCCAATGTAAACAGGAGACAAGCAGCAACGGTTTCAAACGTTTTCACATGGACAATAAAACATGCCTTGGTTCAGTTTCTCTTTTTATTTTTCACTAGGAAACCATCACCAAGAAAGACTCTTATATGATGCATCCAATAACAAAAGTTTTAGAAGGATCTACAAGATGTACTTATTTCCAAGACTTTTAAAAACGCTCTCAAGAAGCCCAGAGAGACCAGCTCCTTGATTTCATTGATTTTAGTTAGGTAGGGATATTGACAAGAGTTCTTCTTCAGTTCAATCCAAGCTCAATCTCTCAGCCTGCAATTTATGACCTTTGATCTTGAATTTAAATATAGCAGTGGTTTCGACTTATCTAGATTCAAAACATTTGAGTCATCAGAACAATATGTATGGGGACACTAAGCGAGAGATCACTGATGCAGATGATAAAAGGCAGTAGTCTAATGACCTAACCTTGAGGAACACCCTTAAAAAATGTGCAGCTATCTAGAAATGAAAACATCTTTCTATTATATATTCAGAGACATGTTGGAAATAAGAGTTGTGAAACCAAGACGGCGCATCCTCTGCAAGTCCTACGTCAAACAGTTTCTGTATCAAGAGGTTCTGGTGACAAGAGTGGTGCAGTGTTGCTTCCTCTCAAAAGATTAGATAAAAGTCTTTCGCAACCTTCAAAGCTGCTGTGATATTTTCTAAAACCAGATTGAAGACTAGGAGGCATATAATGCGTGATAAAGTCCTCTTTCAATAGCTGTTGCTGTGCAGATTATTCAGATTATTGCATCCCCAGAAGCAGAACCAAGAGAGGAGAAGCAGCTTTCAGCATCTATGCACCAAAAATTTGGAACAAACTTCCAGAAAACTGTAAAACAGCGGAAACCCTGACTTCCTTTAAATCTCAACTAAAAACACACCTGTTTAGAATTATATCTGAAATGTAATATGTAACAATGTATTGTCTATTCCATGTTGCATGACTTTGTGTTTTTGTGTTTATGATGTAAAACACTTTGAAATGCCTTGCTGCTGAAATGTGCTATAGAAATAACATTTGATTGATTGATTGATTGATATACTTTCAAACAAAGACCAATGTTTTTGGGTCCAGTTTTATTTTTTGGATCACGCCAGAGGTCGGATGAAGCAGACTATCTGATAAGAAAAACTCTGACTTGTTTAAGTTGGTCCAAACGCCTCTGGTGTGAAGGCGCCTTTAGTTACATCTCATGACACATTCCTTTGTCTTGATGGAAAAAGCCTTGCTCATCAGCAGCTGCTTAATCATTGGGAAAAGTTGCTTTTGGAAGATTTGACACCATTCATCATTCATTCTTGGTTTGTATTTTTTGGGGAAATAGTGAAATCTCTTGGTTCACACTTGAATGGCCTCCAGAGGCTTCACTGTCAGCTCGGCAAAGGACCTGTGAGTGTCTTGGCTTTTCTTCATCAGGACAGTCCTTTTTCCTAATGTCCCAAGCAATCCTTTGGAGTCCAACCCAGCAAAACGTCAGTCTGAGCTTGGTGCTTTTCTTGGAAATAATTTGCTCATTTGTTGCCCTTAATGAGCAACAAATGAGCAACCATCCAGACGTGCCTTTCTTACAAAACCACTTAAGCCATTCCTCCTGCCGTTTCTGACCAAGCTCTGCACCGGGGTGAACTCAGTGGTCAAATCTTGGAATTTGCTGGACTATGTTGGATAGTCTCGTCACAGCGACTCTCTCGCTTGATGGTTGGATTACTAGTTGTAGTAAAACTTGTGAAACTGTAACAAAAACTGCAGGTGTGTTTGTTCCTTTTCTATTAAGTGACGATACTTTAAGGGGAGTAGAGAGTCCAGACATTTTACTCAATTAAGAACAGCGATACTTTATTTTACTCAAGTAAAAATATAAAGTAGAGCATAGTAAAAGCATTCATCACCCAAATAGATGGAAGTAGTTACCACCAAACTCTGCATGGAGGTAAACATGACTGACGGAAAATAACACTCAATCATTCTGATCTTCGGACCTGTTCTTGTCAGGTGAAACTATGTTCATTGAAATTATGCCTCCATATTATTTGGCTAAAACATCCAATGCAAGTTTCTAGAGGAAAAACTGAAGCAGTAAAGTAAGCAATTTAAAAGTGTACATACTCTAATTGCACCTTCAGAGGAGAAGAAGGTTAGCGCATAGCCAGAGACGGCAGCGGTAGGCGGCTGCCATGTCAGAGTGGCGCTGTCAGTTTGAACGTTAACAGCCGTCAGGTCGCGAGGAGGATCCACGTCTAAAAAAACACAAAAAAAACACAGTGAATTTTAGAATAATTGTTCTGGAAAGCTGCCATGCACAAAAAGTCAGTAAATATTCCTTTCTCTGACGTACCTGTGGAGAATTTAGTAACAGTGGACGCGCTCCTCTGAGCTTCTTTCATACCATAAACCCCGACTGTGTAGAGAGTTCCTGGAACCAAGGTGCTCATCTGGAACTCCACTATGTTCCCAGAAACATGCTCCACCACTGGGGACACTGGGGCGAAAGCCAAATGGCACAGTCCAATCAAAGAGATCGAAATGCTGTGTCAATCAGGAAGGTTTTTGGTTGACTTCTGCGCGAGCAAATCACCTGCGTCGGCGCTGTAGGTGATGACGTAGCCGTCGACGGTGGCTACAGACGGCTGCCACAGCAGCAGAGCCGACGTGTCCGTGACGTTGGTGACAGTCAGGCCTCGCGGACTGTCTAAAGCTGGACAAGAAAAACACATCTAATATTAATGTCTCGACAATTTTTTTCCATTTTTTTCAAATTCTAGGAACAGATTAAATCCAAACCTGTGGTAACCGTGCCGGTGCTGGGCTCACTCTCTTCCAGACCCTTCAGGGAACTCAGCGTCACTTGGTACGTCTTTCCGGGAAACATATTGATCAGCACCGTCTCAGAAACGCCGCCGTCCGCCGTCACGATCAATGGGCTTCCTGGGAAAGAGAGGGAACAAACAAACAAATGTCGGTGCCATGGTGACACATCACACTGCTTTCACCGTTTGCACTTACAGCACTACCATGTCACCATGTCCTGCGGCTCACTTTAAAACGAGTTTACAGAGCAAGCTTTAGAAGAGCAACACCATGGCTTGGATCCGTGTTGTACCAGTCAAGCAAAACTTGAATGTACAAAGTAATCATGTAAAAAAAACAAAAAAAAAACATTAAAAGCATCTATTGGTGAGCCAAAAACAAGATACGAAACTGAAGAACAAACTTTGGGAAAACCTGCAGCAAACAGGTCATGTGACCAAGTCTGTAAATGCTAAAAATGATGGAGTCATTGGTCAGCCACGTCTCAGGAGAATACTGTTGGGTTCTGGTGCTGTTCTGCAAAAGAGCCACTCATCAGTAGTCTAATGTTGAGTTGAATTGTCAAACTTATCACATATAAACCCCTCCACCCCCCCAAAAAAAACCCCAAAAAACAAACATCTAGAAAGTTTCGGGTTGTTTCTGCACACGACAAAAACTACCGTATTCTGCTTCTGACTAATTTGCGTGATTTCTTTTGCTGTACATTTATACAAAAACACAACTAACTAGAGCTGCGCAGTGAACCTCGTCAGAAAACTACAACCCTGACATCAGTTTTACCTCCTTCAAAGGGCACGTAGGTGATCCTGTAGTTATCCACCGGGAAGCGTGGAATGGACCAGTGAACCACCGCCGTGGAGTCCGTCACCTCGGTGAAACGCAGTCCTTTCGGCGCACTCAGACCTAGCGGAGCGCAAAAGTGAACGCACAGATGATGAATTCCTGTGAGGAAAATGTCAGGAACCCATCAGACTGAATCCCATGCGATGTGATTGGCCTGAACCAGAGGATTAAAGACGATTAGTGGAATTGTCGCGTCATCGCGCCAAAACAACGCTTGGAAAGAAGGGAGAGTTAGTCTGAAAATGTGACACAGTAGTGGTTTTTGTTTGTTTTTCCTATACCTGTCTGAGCAACCCCCGTTATAGGCTGGGAACGCTGGTCCAACGTGAGGCCGTAGAGCTCAAATTCATACTCAGTGCCACTTATGAGCCCAGTTATAACCTTTGTGCGCTCACTGCCGTGGACGTTGTACTCCTGCGGATGAGCTAATCTTTTACTGTCTCTTATTTTGATCACAAATCTGTCAAACTGGTCTTCGTCGGCCGTCCATGACAGGCGGAAGCCGTCGGCCGTGATGTCCGAAACGAAGAGCTGGTCCACTTCCGGCTCTGCCTCTGGTTAGACAGGGAAACAGGAACGGGAAGCAATGGGTTTTTGGCAACAGTGATATTGTGGAAGAGGTCAGATATCAGGGAAAGCAGAAGGTTCATCATCCAGCCTGCTCAAGTATCCGTTAGTGTAAATCAGACCGAAGACGACCCGGGAAGCACATACGAGAAGAAGAAGACGAAGATGAGAGGATTTTCTTGTAGTTGTTTACTGACGTCAGAGTGTCGGTCGAGACGAGTCCCCCATGCAAACTGGATTCATTCACCTAAATTTTAATTCATTTAAAAGGATTAAAATCAACAGACAAATTCATGCTCAGAGAGTCTGTTGATTTATCAGTGTTTTCCTGCATTAAAAAAAAAAAAGTGTTTTGGGACCTGAGCTACAAAGCAGCAGCAGAGGTCGACAGCAAGGTAGCATCTGCGAATTTACAACGTGGAGGAAAACACATGGCAAAATATGAAACCAAGCAACTATGCTGGCTCATATTTTGGAGGAAAGAAGAAACCCAGAGAAACTCCATGTCTCTTCTTTATGCCGATGCAGCTGGATACCGAGAGAAGGCTTGAAATCAAGGAAAAGAGGAGAAATAGTTCCACTATACATGAGAGCCAGGGATAAAAAGAAGAAGGTTGAAGGTGAAGCTTCACCATAAAAAACATGATGCATCCATGACTGAAACCTTCAAACATAGGGAAGAGTTAAAGGCGTTCACATTTCACACTGATGGACTGTAACCAGGTTGGATGTTGGACTTCAACATAGAGCGAAACTAAGCAAGTAAAACAAGCAATGAAGATGGTTTTATGAAGGGCATCATTGGTCCGGCACTAACATTTATTCCCATCCATCCCCAAACATTTTCACTGTGCTTTAAATCCGAGGATCTTCATCTGACAGGTGTCGTGGACTCTGTCGTTGTCCCATTGAGAGATCCAGCCATGTTCAAAGACAGAAAGGCCTTTTGTCTTTTCGGGGGGGGGGTTACAACATTGTGAATGCATGACATGAAATGACAGGAAAGCCATTTCATGACCTGATGGAAAGTCCGTTCACAAGCACTGAAATAGTTTCAATAACTTGAGTCCTCTATTTTTATTTTTTTTTTATCTATTATTGTTTTTAATTTGTCTTCAACTCCTTTTTCTTCTTACTGCCTTTAAAGTTGTACCGACAACCTGGCTAGAATCCACCAGCACCAAATGTGAACACTTTGAATTTATTCTCCGGTCCGAAGGTTTTAATCGTGATGAATAGATCAAGATGAATACATCATGTTGCGATAGTGAAACTTCCTAATTGGGTCTCGAGAGATAAGTTGATATGGCAGCTGAAACAAAACAAAACAAAAAAAAACCCAGAAGCATTTAGTAAAACGCTTCTGGGTTTTTTTTTTCTGGGCCTCTCAGCGCACTGTAAGCAGTACCTGTCACAACCACCGTAGTCAGGGGCCGAGAGAGAAGCCCCGACTCAGACACCCCGGTTAGCTTGACCTCATAGCCAATGCCGGTGATGAGGCCCCAGATGTCCAGGTGACTCTGGTCTCCCGGCACGGTGAACTCCTGAGGCTCCAGCAGCCAGCCTGAGTCTGTCACCACTATGTGAAAGTGGCTAAAACTGCCACCAGAGGGGGATAACTCCTCCTCCTGTTGTGGCGGCGGCGGTGGCTGCTGCCTCACTTCCCAGGACGCTCTGAAACCGTAGGGGGTTATGTTGGATATGGTCAAGTTTTCCACTTTAGGTAAAGGAGCTGGGAAGGAAGTGGAGTGTGGGGGAAAAGGGGATTGATTGGAGGGGATATGACATTTCATTTAGGGAATATGATGTATGCAGTGGTTGCAAAAGCAAATACATACGTCAGTTCTTTCAAGTGTGTGCCATTGTATCTTACAAAAAAAAAGGTTAAAGATGCATTAAAAGTGCAATATTTTCAGTATCTATCTGTCAACAACACCCTAAAATAAAATGTGACATGCATCATATTGTTTAATTTTAAATGAATACAAAAAGCTGTTTCTCTAAAAGCATTCTCTTAAGCATACTAGTGATTGAAAATAAATGCATCGATGGTTCTTCAGTTTCCTGCTAATCAAATGTATTCGGCTGTCGTGCATTTGTTTGGTGTGGACTGCTTTCTATTGTAGCTTAATATCATCACCTTCCTAAAATAATGGTAAGTCAGAGATTATGGCAAAAATAATCACCTCTGTTTTGCCAGAAAATGACACAGACAATCACTTTGGGAAGGTGACAATGTGCCTATTTTCTTTTAGAGAAGCGTCAAGTTGATGAAACGAAGTACTTTACGTCAAGTTATCTTGTGATTGTCCAGTTGCAACTATACGCCATAATGCCTACGGTGTTCATTGTGCTGTTTTAGCTTTGAACATATAAAATCTACAGCAGAAACTTTGAACATCTTGGTTTCTACACTTGACTTTTAGTCTGAAGTAAAAGACAAAACATAAGTAATCACAGTGGAACCCTGCCTATACAAGGAGATCGCAGAAATCCTTGCCTATCCTTGTGTTTGTTTGTAGAGTATACCTAAAATATTTGAAAGAAAATACAGCTTGAGAGGCTGATAAGCCTCGAAGCAGTCCTACGTGACATGCTATTGACCAGAATCTTCAAAGCACCCAATCCAGAAGAACCATTTAACTTTCTTGGATCTGATTGGTGGTAACCCAAAAAACTGTAAATAATAGCTTCTTTGGTAGTGGTAAGAGGTGTTCCACTGTGTGTGTTAATGCATAGAGTGAGTCTCAAGTGTTCACAATTTTTAGTCAAGTGACACCTAAAGACAGGATCTACGTATAAGAAGAAATATACTGCTGCTGGTGATGCATGCCCATTTGGCTCTGAGTGCATTTTTGGATTCAACCAAACTTTCAGAAAATTTCTTAAAGTAATGGATATCAGTAAAATACGTAGTACCTGTGACAGCATGGATGAACATAGACGGAGTGCGACGGCCATGAGAAATACCGTACACTTCGATATCATAGCCCGTGTCATCCATCAGGTTAGGGATTGTAACGTTACGGGCTTCACTGGGCAGCCTGAACTCCAGCGTGTCAGACTGCTGCTCCGAGTCACTAACCTGGACAACAAAGCCATCAAAGTGGCCAGACAATGTGTTCCAGTACAAGCTGAGGTAATGGGGGTTAGCAGAAGAAGCAACTATCGGCCCCAACTGCGGGACATCCTCTGAACAAGAGAAGAATGTGTTTTGAGTTACGTTGTCCGGAGCACATATACCGTCCAACACAGTGCAGTGTTACTGGGATACCTGTAGTAGCTACAGCCAGGAGAGGCTGTGTGTTCTGTCTGCCGCCTTTACTGGCGTAAAGCTTTATATTGTAGCTCGTGTTCGCTTTGAGCCCCGCCATTACCGTGGCGCGAACATCTCCGGGCAGAATGCGCCCCATCGCCTGCGACGGCAAAGCAGACTCTCTGACTTCGACTACAAACGTATCAAAGGCCTTCTCTCTCGTTCGCCATGACAGAGAGAATCTGTCTGAGGTAACGTTGGAAACAACTAGATTGGACAAATCGGGCTCCTCAGCTACAGGGGAGAAAAAAAAAATGGTACACATTCAATGACTTTACAAGCTTGAGCTGGTCTCTTAAAATTTCATGCCTAAAGACCTACTCAATTACTTCAGAAATCTACTCAACTTAGTAAAATACAATAGAAGCAACTTTTGGAAAATATTATCTTCAGGTGTAAACCTTCTTTGTCACTGTCAGATGATGAACTAAAGATTGGGTAGGAGTGGCCTTACAACCCTTCTCAGACGGGCAGAAACTATTTATAATCTCTCACTAAAACTATTCAGTTTTAATGACAGAGCAAAGTTGGCCAAATTGATAAATCAAGTATGAAGTAATTGAGTAACGGTGTACCTAGTTTTCGCATGACAGGGAAACTTGGGATTTTTCCAAAAGTTGTCTATCACTTTGACACTAAGACAAAAGAAAAACCTATCGTCCTAACTTTCTGTGACATTTTAAAGTACTTGAAGTCCAAATACCTGTTGATGCAACAATACTGACAGGTCGTGTTCGAGATCCCTTGTACGTCCCATAGAGGTAGGCTATGTAATCAGTGCTGGGCCTGAGCCCTGTGACGTCATGGGCCGATACATTTTGAGAAATGTTGTACTCCTTCAGCTCCATGAGCCAGTCTGAGTCAATTATCTCCAGAACAAAACCATCAAACTGCCTTTCAGTGCTGTTCCAGTGGATCGTAAAGCTTTCGGACGTTAAGTTTGAGACATACACTTTGCCAACCACTGGTCTAATAACTGAAGAAAGAAACCACAGTTAGAAATGAGTCAGTCATTCTGTAAAACGAATATATCAGAGACACATCTCAAGTGTTATTAGCTAATGCTTCCATTGACTTATTGTTAAAAGAATAATAAAAGCACTCACCATTAACCAGCATTAATACCTGACAGTGTGAGCAGCTCAGTAAAAGTTACATGCATGTATCTGCATAGATACTAACTGAACATCCTGCACCAGTAGTTAAATTGCAGCTTGGATTGAACACAAATTACACCTGCTAGCTCTTTTGGAAAGGATTAATACTTACAAGCATCAATTAATTTCAGGACAAGTATTTCAGAAAGCCTGTGTTCACATCGCTGAAATCTACTGTTGTAAAAGCCTAACCAAAGTATTTGTTTTTAATGCTGTCAATGCGGTTAATGAAGGATTCATCATGCCTGCGGAGCACTACTTATTGACCATGCAGCACATCACTTATGTTATGGACATATTGTCACAACATGCGGAACGAATGCTTCACCTACTGATAATGTTTTTATTTGACATGCGTCGATGCAGGTTGACAATTTAGTGCAAACATGCACAAGGTGGCAGAATATGGTGAGCCTCTTTAGCTTTTTTTTTTTTTTTTTGCCTTGATGACAGAAAGAAGATTGAATCATTTGCCACCTGGTGGTTCAAAAGGAGATGACGGTATTTGTTGTTGATGTTCCGGGACAAAAACAAAGAAACTACCTGACTTTCATTCCCACAGACTCACAGAGTTCAGCTGAGATGAATACTCACACATGCCGTGAGCTCCAGAGCACAAGGGCAAATGATTGCTCAAGGTTAATCAATGACACACTGAACGAAGGTTGACGGATGGATTGAAATGGTAACGGAGTCGGGTGGGTGGGGTTGAAGGGGTGGAATGAGTGGGAGTGGGGTTGGAGAGGGTGAGTTACTGGTTTTTGCTTTTGCAATCACTGTAGCACATCAGCGACAGACCTGACCACGATGCAAGTATGATGGCAGGGGGGAAGAAGGGGAGGCTTCATGCACTTCTGAAATCGGGATGAGAGTAAGGACAAAATGTTTGCTCCTTTGCCCAGTAGCCTTCTCCTTCCCTTTTCTCAATGAAACAAACAGTGACTTGAGGGGTGAAACAGGTAATGCTGGTTAGGATGCAGCAGTTCAATGCACCGAGGCTACGGCGTCAGAACCTCATACCAAAAACACAAACCAGGTTATTGCGATCGACTCGGTTCATGCAGCCAAGAGTTCACGCTCCATTGTGCGTTGGACATACGAGTTATGCTTTTTGGTGCTTTAAAAAAAAAAAAAAACTAAACAAAAACCTAGACTGAAGTAGAAAGGATGTAATGGAAAGTTTTAACTGCAACGCGGCAAGTTGCGAGTACCTGTTGTGGCTTCACGGTACAGCGGCTCGAGGTAGGAGCCCTGATGCATCCCGTACAAGCCAACCATGTAGTTGGTATTGGGATTCAATCCGGAGATGACCAGGCTCGACGCGTCTCCGGACAGGGTGAGGTTCTGTCTCTCTGCGAGATCCTCCATGTTTATTACCTCAATGACAAAGCTGTCAAAGTCTCCCCCTGTGGGGCTCCAGGATGCTGTGAAGCTGTCCCATGTAATGTCAGACAGGACCAGGTTCCCTAGTGCTGGCTCCAGCCCCGCTGGTAGACAGACAAATCAAACGGGGGTCAGGTGGGCTGCAGGAGAGATCACTCGTTTTCAAGTTCCACTATACGACAGGTACAGTCATGTGACAAAATTAGGACCACCGTTTGAATATTTGTTTTTTCAAAAGCACATGCATTATTTTTGAAATAAGAAAGTTATTTACTTAAAAGGTCAGCAATAAACCTTGTTTTACATATTGAACAAAAGATGCTAATAAGATTAACTACTAGTGTTAGCTTGTTAAGCTTAAACAGCTTTAGTGAGTCGGTTCTTGTGGCCAGTCTGAACAGCCCATTTCAAGCGACCCAATAAGGTCTAGGAACTCAAAACCAGGGCTTTGACTCAGACCAAGAGTTTCTGTTTTGTGGTGGGTTTCACCAGGTTGGCTTTGGGGCATTGTCGTGTTACAGGATCCAATCCAACTTTATTTTGTTTACAGATGTTAACCTTCAAGGAACCTGCAGCAACCATGACATTTCCACCTCCGTGCTTCACAGTAGACATGAAGTTGTGGGTTTATGCCAAACATGTCTTGTGTTCTGGTGTCCAAACAAGGCGACTTTAGACTGATTCTATAGAAAAGAACATTACGGAAGATCCCAAAGTAGGTCTTGTGAAGATGGTTTAAAGTTTTTGTAAACTTTTGGCATCTTTCAGTCGACTCTTAGTGTGAAATTTGCTTAGACCTGAAGTGTTGTTTTGAAAATCAGGACGGTGGAATAGGTGAGTTCAGATTGTTTTGAAACTTCTTTCACCGTCTAGTCTTCTTTCAGAAGGCCTCAGACATGTCTTTGGATCCCACTAGTCAAGAGTTAATCCTCTACAGTGATGTCATTTTGTAAACAAATATACATAATATATAAAGGTTTCATTGTTTTGATGAGATTCGTAATTTTTTTCCAGTACCATTTAACTTGATCTTAGATACTCTTGTGTCCAAAGAGGGTGTCTTAATGTTTTCACATGACTGTAAATACACAAACTAGACATAGATGTTTGAGGTTTTATTTCATGTTTTTTAGCTTGTCACCTCAATCAAGAGCAAACGTTTCAGCCAATTTTGGGGACCATTTGTTCGAAATTGAAAAGGCGTTTCTCGTTTTACTTGTTCCAAAAATTCTAAAAATAAAAGCAGCTTGCCACAAATGTTAGAAAAAACAACGGCTTCACAATTATTTCCAATAAAATCACGTTGAGTGTTAAACCAGATCCTAAAACAGCAGCATGAAGTGTGGGCTTAAGGAGATCAATATGTTTCTTGTTTAAAACATCTAATTTACTTTTTTTTTTAGGTTTAGCTCAAGACAAAATAAATAAATAAATAAAAAATACTGAACGCTAATGTTATTTTAAGAAAAACAACTCAGACTAATACAACCTCCCTACTGTTTGTTTTAATGTATGAAGTGTGTACTAAATGTAAGTCAATCCATCACACAAACATGGATTCACAATAGTTGATTTCAACTGAAATATAAAATATGGCATTTATTAAGACTTTTGTATAATAAAAAGCAGCAGGAAACACCCACCGCTATTTTAAATAGCCTTTAAAACCAAGACAGGTTACATTAATAATGTGACTAAATATATAAGTGTTTAAACGTCAATCTACATAAGTTCAAAGTACATCATCAGGAGGAGGAAAACTAAAAGGAATAAAGTTTTAGAATGGTAACAGAATAATGACGTGGTTCGGTCTGTGGAAATCCAAATCGTTTCATTCATTCATTCATTCTGGGTTTCTGCTGGAAATGGATCCGATTTTGCGCAAGAACTGTTTTTAGTGGGGAAAAAACAAATTCTTTCAGTAATGTATCTTGGGTTTTTTTTTTTTTTCTTGCCAAGTGCCACTGGATTTTAGGAAACATTTATATTTCTGTGTGAAAGTCGGCCAGTTGGTGGATTTTACCCACAGATTTTGGACTGAGTAGAGGGATTAAAATCTTTGGACTCCTTCTTTCTTTTCCACCGCTCTGATTTGCCCTCATTTACTTCAGTCCTTCTTTGCCATTTAAATTACATGTTAGCTTTGCCACAAGCAAGAACTTACTAAACATCTTCAGAACGGCGCGTCTTGACCTTCTACTTTTGAACTTCTGTGGAGATTCCCCAAAGAGCTCAACAAAATGTCACAATTATGGAGATATAAAGTAAGATTTTTGGGGGGTTTTGGTATAATGAAAACAACAATGGCGGATCTGATCAGCTGAATTTGTTTTAAAAACCCATAACATTTATAACCTTTAGACGGAGAGATTTTCGCCTGAAGTATTTACCTCAAAAATGACTTTGTTACATTTTATTAAACGTACTACTTCATTGAATCCAGGTCGTGTTTTTTTTTTTCAAATTTTGAAAATCATGTTGAAATAAATCATCTGAAAATAAATTGATAGAACAATGAATCGCTATTGATAATGGTCATATTAATTTTGAGCAACTATTTCCCATCCTCCATGTTTTCCAACTATTCCTAAAATGTAAGCCTCATGACCACAAAAAATTAATTTGTGAAATTTAAAAATGTGTTTTATGGACGTTATAATTTATAGTTGTTTTTAATGCTAGTTTTTCTTCTCTTTTTTGTTATAAATTTCTAATGTATGTCAGGGCAATTTTAATATTTATGTTCCAAAACGTTTTGGACTTGATCCAAAACCTTCCAATTGTTTGGTCCCATTACTGGTCACAGTATCTATTCAATGGTAAGGCAAAGAAAACCTGTAAGACAGAAATATGAACCATCTGTGGCAGGAAAGCAGCCGTTCACCCAGCATGAGCCTCTGACATGACAGACAACAAACAATGAGATGATGATGATGGGGTTGGGATGATGCCGGTGGCAGGAGATATTTTGCTCGGTGTACCTGTTGCAGTAAAAACTCTGAGCGGTACAGATCGCCTCCCTTCCATCAGCCCTTGCAGTGTTATTTCATACATCGTCGAGGGCAACAGCCCCTCTATTTCGGCCTTCCTAAAACTCCCGGGCAATTCGTTCGCTTGAGGCCGCGCCGCTGCAGCCGACACGGCAACCGTCTCCACCAAAAAGCCATCGAACGCGGCGTCGGGCGCCGACCACGTCAGGCTCACGCTTGTGGCGGTAACGTTGACCGCGAGGCCGCTTATCAGCTCCATGCCTGAGCTTTCGATCTCGGCCCCAGAGACCATCGCATCGTTTTCTGAAGGCGTTTCACTGTGAACCTTATCGACGCGTTCAAGGTTCTCTTCCTCCTTGGCGGGCTCCGGGGCCGTCGGGGGTTCTTTGATGCTCAGCGCGAGAACGTCTGGGGATGCTACAGTGGATAGAAGCTGGTTAAATTTGTGAATTTCCTGCTAAGTTTGTAGAATACCTTGGAAAAAAACAAAACAAGAAGAGCCTAAACAAACAATTCTGCACAGACTTTTCTCCAAGCTCCATCTAAGCCATTAATGGCACTTGACCGGGCGCCATTAACCTTTTGAAGGAGCTGAGTAGCCCACCGCAGTGGAAGTACGCAGCTCTCTTCAACTAACGAAGCCATGCACAGCCGTTCGGCTTCCTGCCGCTCTAAACCAAAACTGAAGAGTCAGTTGGACGGACGGACTTGTGAGTGACATTCGCCGCCTTTTCTTCTGACTGCAAGAGAATTATTAGATTGCGGGAATGGAAGTAAAGAAGTGAATCAAGCAGCAGGAGGAATAGTAACCTGGAAAAGTGTTCACACACCCCTGAACCCTTTCACGTTTTTTACATTCCGGTCTCAAACCTCCAGTACGTCGGTGAGATTATATGGAGATCAATCAACATTTGGTTGTTTTAAAATGAAAGGGGGGCAGTACTGTGTATTATCAAGGAACGTAGTGCAATTTTGTATCACAACCAAGTACCTATGTTAACTTCAGATGTTTCAAATATGCTACATATCAACAAACACACACACGTATATATATATATATATAAAAAATATATATATATATAATTTAACACTTTGAAATCGGGTCTCTGTCTCTTTAAGAAACTCCTGCTCTTTCTGAAGTCATCACAACATGGCTCCTCCACTAAACCTTTAACGATGTTTTTACTAATGTTGCACTGAGAAGTAGCTCGTATAACGAGCTCAGCAGATGCTTAGATCTACCAGTGCTTTGCTAATTGCTGCTGGCTAGTCTGAAGGAGCTGAGTGGAGGAGTCACGCTCTGTGAGGCGGAGGCTGGGAAGCGTGGAAACTGCTTTTCCGACAATCATTATAACGTGACGTCAAGCTCAAAAAAGTTTATGTTACACAATACTGCCCCTTTAAGTTTCATGGCAATTATTCTTAAACCAGTTTTTGGGGACCCCAAAGATTTATTTATTATTTTTCTTTTCTTTTTATTTTTTACAAATACATATTTAGAGAGAGAGAGAGAGAGTAGAGAGTAGCATTTATTGTCATTGAACAGGATTCAACGAAATTTCTATTGCAACTCCCGTGCAAAGTCAAAAAATACAATATTAAATAAACAAACACACAATAATAATAATATATACAACTAAAATTAACTAAAGGCACTCAACCACACCAAAGAAGAAGCAGCAGGTCCAATTATGGTAAAGTGCAGATGATGTGACAGTGCAAGTGCAGAACAATATGGCTGTGTGGGGGTGGGGGGTATGTGAGGTTATGATATGTGTGGGAGGGGGCGGCAGGGAGTAATGGCTCTGACGGCTGTGGGGAAGAAACTGTTTCTCAGTCTGTTTGTTGTAGTCTGTATATTCCTGAACCGCTTGCCTGATGGCAGCGGCACAGTCTGTGGCCCAAACAGACTGTTTGTGCCGCTGCCATCAGGCAAGCGGTTCAGGAATATACGGACTACAACAAACAGACTTTGCAAGTAAACTAGAAAAATCATCAAATGAGATATCTTAATATTGTTGGATTTTTATTAATATAAGCAATATTAGTGACTAAAAATAATTAAATCAATAGAACTTGAAATAATAATTCTGAATCTATAGCACCTCCTTTAACATGTGGTCATCTGCCATATTTGTACCCACCAACATGTTGGTCTACCTACCAGTGCACAGTAATTTATTTGTAAGTGTAAAATACACTTTTGCTGAAAAGGGCTCCAGCCCCAGGGGCCCACGTCCTTCTACCTCCGGCCCTGGTCACTAGTCAATGCTTTAGCGGCATTAAAGCAATGGAACAGCTGCTTCTATAGACTCTAAACATTTAGTGACAATTCCTCCCCACTCTTGTGCCAAATAGCTCCGTCTCAGTCTGATTGGATGGAGACAGTCTGTGAAATGTTCCAGTCATGCTGCTGATGCCCAGTTTTATTTAGGTAATGGTTTAGCCTCTACTATTCTAAATAAAGATGTTTCGGACTAATTTGTTCTTCTACATGATTAGGACGTCTTATGGCTTTTCACTGTCAGCCAGATTTGTGGAGTCCTTAACAAAAGAAGAAAAAAAGAAACTGAAAAAGTTCAGGAGGTGTGAATACTTTAACAGTAGTGGCACGACGCGCCCTGAAAGTAAAACAGTTGCAATTTAGAAGAGCAAAAACAAACAAGAAAAACCTTAGAAAGCAGGATGAGTTCTTTGGCCTTTTTGGAAAGATAAGTCAGCGTGGAAGCGATGTGTCCTGTTCGTATGAAGGCATGCGAGAGTTATGGAGGCTGGTCTGTGACACACAGGGTCTGCTTTGTAATGAGAAACTGAAAAATGGTTCACTGAAACAAACCCTTGTACCTGTAACCGCAACAGCTTCACGTAGTGCAGGTCCCTGGCTACTCTTTATTCCAAACAACTCGGTTTGATATTCTGCTGTCGGCTCCGGGCCGCCGACTCCGGTCCTGCTGGAATCTCCAGGGAGCTGGCCCTCGCTCCCGCCCCCCGATACCTGAGCGTTCTTATACCGCACGCTGACGCTGTCGGAGGCGCCGGGAGGTTCTAGCTCCCGAGAGAGGTCAAGACCGCCGAACGCGACGCCCGAGGCGGTCAGCGTTCCACGCTCATCCTCGGCCTCCGTCTCGGAAATCTGTGACTCTGGCGGGTCTAAAATTACAGCGCTAGTGACATTGCCCTCCGAGCCTGTAGGGGTCGTCTGTTCACGGTCATCTGAGGCGGCTAAATAAAAAGTGAAAGTGGCTACAAGGACAAAACAAAAAGGCACAAATCCAGACAGAATGACATCTCATCTCCAGTGCTTCCAGAAGATTTACTCAAATGTTCATCGATAAATGAGTGCTTAGAATAGACGTGACAGCTACATTTTTATGGTTTCAGACTTTCTCAATATTGCATAAAATGATGTTTCCCCTTAAACCTTTTTTTTTTTTTTTACAAACAAAACACAGTTTTCTTTTGTTTTTTTGTAAATCTCACAATAATGGTGAAAATAAGTGTCAGGTACGTTTTGCAAGGCGCCGCAGGGTCTAATTTATCAGATGGAGCTTTAGGACCGGGCTGAGAAATGTTTTTCTTTTTACAAGAATAAAGTCACAATACTATGAGAAAAATGTTGTAGGAGAAAATTTTGCAACATTCTCCAGGTAATATTGCATCTTTATTAATATCATGACTTTTATTCTTGTAATCAAAACAAATTTTCTTAGTTTGGCCTTCGTGCTCCTTAAAGCAATAACAATCTTCACCAGTTTTATCAGGTCTTCCGTTGATAAACTTCTTCAAAAGACTAAATATCTTAAGCAGGTTCATTTTTCGCGACACTTTTCCCCCAATTTTCAACAGACTGCATGTAAATCTAAAACCATTGCTCAAAAAAAAAAACATCCACCTGTAAAATTAATTTCCAAACTCTCGGGCGACCCACCTGTGGACGCCGTCAGGAAGACGGGTTTGCTCCTCCTGTGTCCCCGCTCTGCCGCCAGCGTCAGCGTGTAGCTCATACCGGGAATCAGGTCGGGCAGCACGTAGCTGGTTTCAGAGGCCGGGATCTCCACCCGCCCCGCCTGGCCGTCTCTGGACATGTACGCCAGCCTGTAGCCGCCGACCTTGGCCTGGGGTTTCTGCCAGGCGACTTCGAGGGACGTCTCCGTGGAGTGGACCTCTCTGAAGTCTCTGGGGGCGTCGAGGTCTGACAAGGGGACACGGCGGCTCGCGTAAGAAGCGTGATCCGAGTGCTAGCGCAAGTTTTATCTGCGCTTGTATCAACAGAACGTTTTGTGGATTTATTGGGTGGAGTGCATGTGGACAGCTGTGTGGCGTCTCCTCTCACCAGTTGCTGCGTTGGTAGTAGCGGGGAGGCTTTCTGCCTCGTTCTTCACAGCGGTCACTCCCACTCCGTACTCCGTCCCCGGCTTCAGCCCTGGAACGGAAACAACATGGAGGGTGAATGACTTGCATGGCGAGAGCAAAGGAGTTCTGGAGAGTAACACTCATCCACACACTGCAAAAACACAGTTTCTGTTGTTGTTCTTTGTCTAATTTCTGGTGTAGATTATTTCACTTATATTATTTTACCAATATTATAAAATTACTGACTCAAAACAAGCTCTTATATCTGGATCAAAAGTACGGCAGCATATTTGGGCCATTGAAAATAGAAAAAAAGAGGAGGAGTACATTTTCACCAGAAAAACTCTGAAACTCGAGTTTAGTCTCAAAATTAATTAGTTTTAAAGGTCAATAATTTGCCAGAAAAACTCAGGATGTTTCAGAGCAGCGTTTCTCAACGGGGGCGATCAGAGGACTGCAGGGGGCGCTGCGATTCCTTCGTTTGCTCGAAGGTAAACTTTGCTTCTTAAATGCACAACAATACCAGTTTGGACTTTGAGCAATTTGCTAAAACTGTATTGTGCAACATTAAAACAAGCTTGGCTGCAACTGTATCGACAGCAGCTCTTCTTCTCTTCAGTGTTTGCCATCTTCTTGGCGCAGCTCCGCGGTGGACTGCAGCGTCACCACATCAGTTCATCGTGACACCGGCTGATGACGCTGCTGTCACCAATAGACAGGTCTATATAAAGATATAATCCATGTTTCTGTCCCATATTTGTATGGCATTAAAAGCATCTGGAGTTTTTGTTTTTCCACTGAAAGCTCAGGTTTGCACAGTAAATGCCATGTGGGTGAAATTTTATGGATGATACTCTGATGTCCCATTCTTCTGAAGGCAGCACAGAGATGCCCCATCATAAACTCATTGATCAGAGCCCAGAAAAGGTTGAGAAACTCTGATTTAGACTGATATCAGATAACTGTCTAAAAAACACCCCTCAAATTCTGAGTTTGAAAAGTCAAAAATTTGCCACTTTTTGAAACTTAGAAAATTCCAAGAACGAAAAATTTACTACTTGAGACACAATTTCTGAGATTAATCCAAAAAGTTTTAGAGCTGTTTGGTGAAAATTTACTCTTTTTTTTCTAATTTTGGCTTACATACGTGTCTAATATTGTTACACTAGAAACGAGGCCCAAAAGCCTTGGCAAGATTTCTGTGTTTTTGCAGTGCAAGTTGTTTATTGTCCCACTCTGACCAGTGATGGTGGCCTGTGTGGTGAGTCCTGATCCTCGTGGGAAGACTTTCTCGCCGTGAGCGGAACCAGAGATGGGACTGTACTTCACTCGGTAACTGCTGACATCAGCTCGACTGTTGGTCCACTCCAGAGTGATGCTGTCGTCGGTCTGAGACACGGCCTGCGCGTCTGTAGGGGGATCCAGAGCTGAGGGAGAGAAAACATGGAAGTAACTAGAAAAGTAACTAGAAAAGTAACTAGAAAAGTGTTGATAGGATTATAGTTTACAATAGATGTTCTATTTTTTGAGTTTTGAAATGTTCTATGCTTTTTTTTGTTTGTTTTTAGCAGTAGCTGGTCCACCAAACCGAGAGCAAAATCCAGATTCCCTCCAGCAGTAAGATGAATTGAGTTCTGTGACCAGGTCAGATGTAATGCTCTGATTATTTTCATTTTCTTTATTCAGTTATCTCTGCGATGTACTCCAAGTTAAAAATGCCTGCGCATCGCCACCACGTGGTCAGGTGTGTGAATCGCACACACACCTGACGGACAGCGTTTTTCCGTCACTTTAAAGAAAGAAGGTCAAAAACGGCAAATATTTTTTAATGTGACCTGTGGTGTAACATTAATATCTGTCATTCCTAAGTTGCACAGCTGTTTAACCAAACATGTGGGAATTATTAATCTAATGTTCCAATAAGGATATTCTGTGCTTGGTGATGGTTTAGTTTTCCTGTTTCTGTGTTTTAGTTTCCATTCAGTCTTTGATCTAGTATATACTCTAATCTTAGTTCAGTCCATTTGGTAGAATTGCTTTTTATTCTTGCATTTATTATGTCGCTTTGGTCCTCATTGCTCTCAATGCACACGCCAATAAAGTATAAAATTTTGTTCCAGCAGGACTTTCACCAGACTATCTCTGTTTTTTCTTCTTCTTCTTTGTTTTGCACATACTTTAAAAGGTGTTTGCAACTGGATGTCAGCTAACTTCCTGGCTGCTGTTTTGGAGGAAATGCAGAGCAATATCCAGACGCTGCTACAGGAGCCATGCCATGGAGTTAGGTTTCTGAGTCGCTTGCAAACTGTGTCAATCGGAGGCAAAACGAGTAGATTGGAAAAATGCTGCCGTTTACCGATCACAGTCTCGAATCGAGACAAGTGAGAAGCGACAACTAAGGCGATGAAGATCTATTTGTCAAAAAAAAAAACTGAACAGGAAGAATAGAAGGATGCACGAGACTAACATCACATCCTCATCTGCTCAAATCATTTCCCATCTGTTTAGTCTCTGTTACTGCGACGTTTCCTGAAGGCAGAGTGGTTCATTGCTCATAAGCGCTCATAATTCAGGGAGTATTTACTCTACGGATCCTGTTATAAGCCTCGACCACGGACAAAGTATCCTACTTTATTTGAAAATCTTCCATCATTCATTGTTTAAGCTCGTATCTCCAGTGGAAACCGTCTCAGTATTACCATAGATGTTCATATCGACTGTATTCCTTACCTCTTCACTTGGCGAGTACAGCCAATCAGTGCTGAAGAAAATAAATGGCGTTCCTGGATTGGGTGTTTTGCAATCGGCAGTTAATTGCACATCAACTAACGTTGTGCTCGTGTGAAATTCAACTTTCACAAGTGAGATTTTTTTTCCTCCAATATTTACATACATTTCCACTACACATAGTCATTTTCCACAGAAACATACACTTTAGGTGAATGCTGAATCACGAATCGGCAGTATACCACATACAGCCGATTATAGTCTTCGGTTAAAAAAAATATTGCTCTTGTTGTCTCTTAAGTAGTTGTGAAATGGTAAGATCACTACCTTTTTGATTTGGCTCCAAAAGTGGACAAAATCCACAGAAGAAGTTTGTTTCAGAAACGTAGTGCTTGCTTTAACACAACTTTACTGTCACCCCCAAAACACCTCCATGTTTTTAGTCACCGTGTTCATGAAGACACTGGTGTCCTCAGCACCAGCAAATGTTATCAAAATTAAACACTAGTATTCTACCTGCTCTCTTGCTATCAAGCATAAATCAAAATGTTGTGGGTATTTTTATTTATTTTTTTACCAAACTCTGACCTGTAGTAAACGTGGTGGTGACGGCGTCACTGGTTGCCTCTCCACGCCTTGAGATGATCGACACGGTGTACTCCGTGTCCGGCCTCAGGTTGTCGGTGTTGTACTGTTTGTCCGGTGGGGAAACGTCCACCCTGGTTTCGTCTGAGGGGTCGGAGCGGGGCATGTAAAACATGGTGACCCTGTCCACCGGAGCCACCGGCAGATACCAGCTAATCAGCGCCGAGGAGTCCGTGATGTCCTTCACCTCCACTTGCCTGGGACTATCGATCTCTGTGGCAGGAAGTCAGGAAGGTGAAGTGAAAGTTTTGGAAATTTGAAATGGAAACAAAGTGCTTAAAGACACAAAAGCGAAAGAGAAAATATCTTAAAAATGTTTATTGAGGTTCCAAGCAATAGCTATATTTCCATTTAATTGCCATGCGAATTTTGAGATGTCGCAAAATAAACCCAGAGAAAATGTGAATTAGGCGTGTTTCCATCAACTGGTTTGGAGAGAATCAACCATACTACACATAAATGTTGACATAAACCATGGCTGCCATGCATGCAACGCAATTGCTCTGTACGTTAGAATTTATTCGGCAAATAAGTTTCCATCTCCCCCTTTCAGCACATTAACTCTTCGAAATCATAGAAGAATTTTTTGCACAAACGTAGAAGCCACTTCGAATTTAGCTGTTTCTGTCAAACCTTTCCAATGCAATACATCAAAATGCACTTTCACTGTTCCCAATGTGACAATCAAGAAAAGTCAACGGAAATTAGACCTAACGTGACACCTGGTGGACGAAGGAAAACCTCTGATCCAAAAAGGACAAGCTGTTATACAATGTCGTTCCCTTTCACTCCAGCCTCGTGTTTACTACCTGCTAAATCTCCTGTGGTAACAAGTAGAGGAGACCTCTGTCCCTCATATTTTAGATCCACGTTTTAAAAAACCTCTGGGAGGTTGACGTTGTGAACGCTTTCAGCTCTCTTTTATCAGCCATTTTCTGGGATCTGCGTCAAGTTTCAACCTTCCCAAATAAATGACATCGGCTATGAAATGTGGGGGTCCAGAAATCCAGGGGGCTCCCTCACCGCAGGGGGCTCCCTCACCGCAGACCTTAAAAACCATAAATGGCTTTGCCAGACACACATCTGAAGATGTTTGGCCTGGCAGGATGCAACCATTGCATAAGGGTCCTGGAAGGATTTCATAACATCTAGTATTGGGTTTTGGAGCAATAAAAAAGTCACTTAACACATGATAGGGGCTGAAAAAAAGGAGAAAAATTACAGGTATGATGTAGCCTTGTGAACTAATCAAAACCAACATAGGTTTCCTGTTGTAATTCTTCTCATTATTATGGAATTTCACTCAGCAACATCAATTTAACTTTTGTCAGCCTTTAAAGACGGCTGGTAACTTAATACTTTCACTGAGTGTCTTTATGACGCTAAAGTGCTTTCGCTGAATGATTAAACGCTTGCACTGATGAGGACCTTAGAAACTTACTGGTGGTGACAGTTTTGGATGTTTGGGGCCCTCTGGTGTTGTTCTTTACGACGCTGATGGAGACTTCATACTCCTGTCCTGGTCCGAGCCCAGACTGGAGGAAGTCGGTTTGGGAGGGTGGAAGGGTGCTCACGACTTTTCCGTTTTCTTCTTTCTGCAGAGACAGGCCAAACAACGGAATAAAAGGAAAAGAAAACAAATATTCTGCAAAGAGAACAAACCTGAGCCTAAATTCATGAGTTACTGAATAGTTCATGTCAGTTTCAATACAAAGTGCAGGAAAGCACAAAAAGAAATTCAAGACAAGCATGCATGAGAACACAACCACTAATGTTTGCATTATCTTGTGTCGCAGTAACATAAGGTTGCAAACAGCCTGCTCTTTTTATGTGGATCTGCATCAGTTTTTACTAATCATTCAAAGTGAAAAGGTGCTGATGCTGATTTCAGAAACTTGCATCTAAGCAGGAATCTCACAGCAAAGGTCAGTAAAAGGACAGCCTATTAAAAGGGAATACAAGTCAACAGAGGATAGAAAATCAAAAGCTCTGACTAATCAGCCGGCACAGTCATTTTCCTTCAAAGCATGTCTGGCTCGGATTCCTTGCAGCGGGTTTAGCTGACATCCAGATTTTCCCTTTTTTTTTTTTTATGTCAAAGCAAATTCAATGGTTAGCACTGACATAAATCTTTTATGCTGAAGTTTTGAAAAAGCTGGCACAGCTTATCGCCTCTCACTTTTTCCGTGACGGTTATTAAACAGGAAGGGAAGTCTTAAGAGGAGCGGCGGGCATACTAACCGTGTTGCGGAAATAAATCTCCCAGCTGTCAAAGGAAATGTCCAGCTGGTCCCAGACGACTTCGACAGAGGTTTCTCTCACTGACTTGAATCTTAAACCTTCTGGTTGTGGGAGCTCTGCCAAAATGGAGGAAAAATAGTTAAGTCCTTTTTTTCTTACCCCATTTTAGATGGTTTAGTGCAGCAAAACTTGTGACATACCTGTAACCACTCGTGCGCTGACGGGAATGCTCCTCTTGTTGCTCAGGACCGCGTAGACGCTGATCAGGTACTCGATGCCAGGTTCCAGCTCTTTGACGGTGGCAGCAGTTTTATCTCCAGGAACGGTGAACTCCATCAGGAGACCCCCGGGACTGGTGGGGACGTACGTGATGAGGTACTCTGTGACCAGCATCTCGTTGTTCCAGGACAGGTCCACGGTCTCGGTGCTGACTTCTCCGACAGTCAGGGTCTTGGGAGGAGACACTGGAAGCCAATTTTTTTTATTGTTTAATTTTTAAAAAAAAAGAGGATGTTGTGGTTTTGTTTTCAGATGGTTTCTCGTGCTCTGTGTGTCGGCGAATATCCGTTATGTGGCAGTAATGCAAACTCCAGACATACAATCTGGACGCGGTGTGACAAAAAAGACAAACCAAGAGCCTATTTCACATTCACCAAAAATAGTTTAGTGGGTAGTGACTGAGAATAGAAGGAAATCACATCACCCTGACTTTGATTTTATATTCTCATCAAGTTGGTAACTGGAAACTCCCAGCAAGTAAAACAGCAGAATCCTTCAATGTGTGTGTGTGTCGAGCGTCTTACCTTCGGAGCAGTCCTCTCTGATGTACCCCTCGTCGCAGATGCACTGGCCATTCACGCAGCGGCCCTTATTCTGGCAGTTGTTGATGCAGCTCAGGTCCGCGCAGTTCTCCCCTTCATATCCACTCTCACACAAACACCTCCCGTTGACGCAGCGCCCCCTGCTGTTGCAGTTGTCCGGACAAGCCAGCACAGAGCAGTCGTCTCCCGTGTAGCCCTCCTGACAGAAGCACTTGCCGTCCAGACAGTGGCCGCGTGCCAGGCAGTCGTTGGGACAAGCTTTCTTGCCACAGTCTTCCCCGCTAAACCCTTCGTCGCAGACGCATTGCCCGTCGACGCAACGGCCGCGGTTTCTGCAGTTGTTCGGGCAACTCAGTTGACTGCAGTCGTTGCCGACGAAGCCTGCGTGGCACACGCAGCGTCCTCCCACGCACTCCCCACGGCCGTAGCAGTTCGATGGGCAGACGCGCGTGCTACAGTCTTCACCTGCAAAACCTTCGTCACAGACACACTGGCCGTTGACACAGCGACCCTTCAGCCGGCAGCTGTTGGGACAGGAAAGCTCGGCGCAGTCGTCTCCGTGGAAGCCGACGTCACAGGAACACTGTCCGTTGATGCACTGACCTCTGCTGTTGCAGTTATTGAGACACGCAAGCTGGCTGCAGTCCTCACCTTGATACCCTGAGTCACAGATGCAAAGTCCATTGAAGCACGTTCCTCTGCCATTGCAGTCATTCAGGCAGGTGAGCTGAGAGCAATCTTCACCACTGTACCCAGCCGTGCAAATACATTTGCCGTCAACACAAACCCCATTGCCCTGGCAGTTGTAGGGGCAAGAGTGTTCTCCACAGTCCTCCCCGCTGAAGCCCTCATCGCAGTGGCAGGTGCCGTTCACACAGCGACCGCGGTCGTAGCAGTCTTTGGGACAGATGAGTTCGGAGCAGTCAAAGCCGGTCCAAGGTTCATCACACACGCAGTCTCCCTCCTCACAGCGACCGCGGCCCAGGCAGTTGTTCAAGCACCGGCTCTGAGAGCAGTCTTCGCCAAAGAAACCATCAGAACAGACACAGACGCCTCCCACACAGCGGCCGTGGGCTCCACACACCACAGGGCAGGTCTCGAGGGCACAGTCTTCTCCGTCGAAGCCCTTGTAGCACACACATTTTCCGTTCACGCAGCGGCCACGGTCCTGGCATCTCCCAGGACACTCGGCCTCAGTGCAGTTGGGTCCCCTCCAGCCAGGATCACATATGCAACCACAAGTTTCAGCGCTGTAGTTTCCATGGCCATTGCAATACGGTTTTGTTCCCAACTCACCTATACAGAAAAAAAGGATGAAGAAACGGATGATTTGCAGAGTATCTCATCACATTGGCACAACATTTCACCACAAGGTTTATTAAAATGTAATTCATGAGACGTTGGGCTGTACTTTAGAGACAGAGTTACACTCCCACAATAAAACCTAAACCACTCCAAACAGATGAATCAAACAGATGTACTTCATACTGAGGGAGACTCCGGGGATTATGTGATATATTTGAAAAGCGCTTTTTAGTGTGACATTTCAACAAACACAGGAGTCTATTTCTTTGTTGGGTGACACTCCTACCTGTGAGCTGCTCACTGCTGCATTGATCCCTCAAAGCTGAAACCTCTCCTTCAAGCATCTCCAGGCGGCTCACGAGGTCCTTTAGGCCTGGAAAGTCATCGGTGCAACCGCAGGCCTGGCGAGGTATGTTAATGCGATGGGTGAAAACAATCTGGTTTTCCCCATCAAGCGTATGTTCGGTGACATGATGGCCTGGAGCGAATGCCGTTGCGTCTTTGGGATGGACCTGTGTGCCCTCTGAGGCCTCCAGGTCCACCGAGCACAGGGAACTCGCAGGGACGTTGATGTTATAAACATGGCTGAAAACCATTGGGTGGCCTACACCAGGAAGGGTGGCATTGTGTTCTGTATGGGGAGGGAGAGTCTGTCGTCGATGGCGGAGGACTTTCTTCACAAGCCCAGCAGTTGATAAACTCATCAAAGTAAACAGAAGGAGGCAGCCCAGAAGACTTTGTGCGCCCATGATAGATGTGGGGCAAGATACAGGTGAAAAAAAATATCTGTATGGACCTCTGGTTTGAGGGGCAATCCCGGTTCCAGTGGACAGTCTGAAAAGACCAAAGGTAAAGTGCTATTAAGTAAATTTACCAGTACAATAAAAGCAATATGACTGCACAGTAGAGACTAATAGAAACAATAGTCTGGTAAAAACCAGCCCCTTGTTCTGCGCTTTGGTTCGTACAGAGGTTCTAGACACCCAGCTATTGAGTTTGGCACTATGAAGCTAATGAGGATTTGCCTGCGCTTTAATCAGCAGAGACACATCAAGCTCATCGAGGCGGCTGTTCATGATAACTCAATATTTGGAAGCGTGACCAACACAGACTGAATGAACGGCTTTGTTCATTTCCTCCACTGCCACTGCCAAATCTACAGGCAGACTGCAATTCTAAAATAGTGCCTTTTTGTCATATAGGGAATGACGATTCAGCACTTATTAATAAGCAAGTTGACTGACATGATACCAGTATATTGTAGGAGAGGTTGAAGTAGCACTGATGAGAATTTGAATTCTGATCAGAGAAATACACCAAAGCAATTGAAAAAAACAGAATTGAAATCTTTTCAAAAGACAAAAGTCTTTTTCCAGGATTACACTGAAGGAGCAAGTCGTTTTCGCCGACGAATGCTTGAGAAAATCTTGTTCAGCTTGCGAGACATCTCTCTAAACAACGTTTCTGAATTTCTGAACCGGTTCATTTTCAGAAGTCAAAGCAAAACAGAAAATTAGAGAAGTTCAAACGGTATTACAGAAAGTAAAGCAACTCAAAAGGAAGAGCTGAATTTGAATGAGGTTCAGTTTTGCAACAAGTGACTGAGAGACTGGTCAACGTAAAACAGAGTCTGAGTTTTTCTCCCAGATGTTCAGAGCGAATCATTAGATTTCTACTACGTCTGCACAGTTTGTGAACATCCACACGCTGCAGCGAACTATGTCTGGGGCTATCGATGTCAAAACAAACCACAGATACATCATTAAAAAAAATGATAATAAAATAAATAAATAAAAAACTTTCGAGCGTGCCAGAAAATGCTACGCATCCCTAAAAATGTCTCAAGACAAAAGAATCCACATCTGCGCTGGCACGTCAGCGTCTTTCAGGGATTAGAGGCGCGAGTGTAGAAAAATCTCAGCTGTTTTGCTGCAGCAGAACTTACAATTACGGGAGGGGGAAAATTGTAAAAAAAATAAAATAAAATAACAAATCCTAATTCACTCCATTCACTGATGCACCCACAAATTTTTTCGCATCTTTTAACACCTGATTTGGAGGAGTGGAGCAACAAGGGTGGGAAGACCTCGTAATGAGTCTCTTCAGCGATTGAGTAATGACAGATGACTGAAGATGGATAGAGAAGCCTGATGTGATGAATGACCTCTTCCACATGACTGGAAACAACTTCCTCCGTTTTTTTTTTTTGTTGTTTTTTTTTTAAGTTACATGACAGCCGACGATAATGGCGTGCGAAAGTTTATCCTCGACCTGCCTGCAAATGTCATAGAGACCGCTTCTTACAGTCTGCTGGTTTGTCTGGTAGACATGTTGCTCCTTTACAGTAAGCTGCATATTGGCAGAGCTTAAGGATTGTGTCATGTCTTTTTTTCTTATTAGTAGCATCTGTTCAGAAGAGCTAAAAAAGAAGAAAAAAACCTTGTAGACAGAGGACCAGTACCTGCACTTTTATATAAAGAAAAATAAAAATAATTAAAAAAGAACCACGACGTGCACCTGGGTCGATTGATTCGCAGGAGTGCAATCGGGAAGAAAAACATCCTCAGACGATTTTTCTCAGCGTTTGTTGCGTCTCCGTTGCCGTGACAGTGAACTGTTATGTCTTGCCTCTTCTAAATTTAAAAGGACGTTATTTTACCACAGGGATACAAAAAGTCCAAATAGTACCTCATGAATCAAACTGAAAAAAATTCAATCTTTTCCACATCTTTTACGAGAAACCCCAAAACAGCCAAAGCCATGCCATTCCTAAGGCTTTGTAGTTCAGCAGAAAATGCAGATTTAGACAAAGTAAAAATTCACACTTCAGCTATAAATATTTAAACAATGAAATGGGGGGGTGGAAAGCCTCATAAATTTCAAATAATTCTGAAAAATCTCTGCATTAGTCTTACCAATAAAAGCTCATCCCAGTACCAGAGTTTCCCCTGACCCCTTAATATGAATGTATTTCTTCCAAAATGGGAGGAAAACGGGTTGTGCTGAATTTTCCTGCAAGGTCCGCCAAAAGACTTACTGTCGAGGAAAGACAACACAGCAGAGGGAGAAGACGTTTCAGGCCGTGGAGATCTTTGAACTCACCTTGTGTCCTGTGAACTGATGATCATACAGTGATGAGAAAAGAATGAAACCACTTTCTTTCCCATCGCAGCACGGTCCCTACAAAGACCTCTTCTCAGTCTCATCTTATTTTTTTTCACTGTGCCTTTGGTGTCACCTCCCCTCACACCGTCACCAGCATTTCTGTTGATCTTTACATTTAACAACAGGTCTTAAAAAAAAAAAAAAAAAAAAAATGACTTGGAGTTTCACAATTTCTCACACATCTGGTGAGTGGGCTGGGATGTGACTGAAAGCTGTAAATCTAAAAACTTGGTTCTAGAGTATACATTTTTTTGATCCCCTTCTAGAAAAAAAAAAACATTACCGCAACAAAGATAATTTGTGATCCTCAAGGTACAGAACAGATCTCATAAAGTCCCCAGGAGGGCTCCTATTGCATGAGTTTGGATGCAGTTCACTCTTGATTTTGGACTTTGCTTGCATAACGCAAAAACATGCTTTATTAGGGTTTTTGGCCAAATATATAAAATACGTGCACTGCTGAATATTTATGGTGTGGCAGACATGACGAAAGTAAATCTTTTGGTCTGAAGAACTTTCATACGAGTTGTAAAGGCATCCAAGTGGAAGGCAAAGTTATGTAATAGGAATGAGGTAATAAATATAAACAAGCCAAATATTAACTCTGTAAGTCAGAAAACTATCCATAAGTAGTTCTTACCTGACTTTCTAAAAAACTTAGCTGTTTTTGTGATATAGGTTAGATAGACAGACATACAATTAGCTAGAGAGATAGCTAGAGCAAAGCTAGCTACAGAGATAGATAGCTAGAGCAAAGCTAGCTAGCTAAACAGATAGCTAGAGCAAAGCTAGCTAGCTAAACAGATAGCTAGAGCAAAGCTAGCTACATGGATAGATAGCTAGAGCAAAGCTAGCTTGCTAGCTAAACAGATAGCTAGAGCAAAGCTAGATAACTCTAACCCCTAAATCTAACAGAGCTAGCAACAGCTAGGTAGTTAGCTAAATATAGCAAGATAGAGCAAAGCAAGCCAGCTTGCTAGCTAGCAAACATTGTGGCTAAACAGTAATCATAAGACATGTTGTAAGCTTGTAATTGCTAACCTGGCTTTTCAGCATTAGCGTCTTCTTCTCTAAGTGCTCTTTTAGCTCGTGTTACGAGAGTCGTTTCTTCATGCTAACATATGAATGCTCCAACAGATGAAGGCGGCGCCTCTAAGCATCTTGAAATTTTTACATATTTGTCCAGCAGTCGCCATGTATTGACAAGTATAATATGAGACAGACAATCTGTTAATATAAGGATCTCCTTCACCTCCTCCCAGTGCAATCATTAGCACTTATGAAGTTCTTCCTATGTCAGTCATGGGAAGCTTATTTCTCCCATGACTGTGGCTCTGGCTCCTTGGTGAAGCTCCTGAAGCTCATACAGCACACACACACCAGGCAGAAAGCCAAACTGACCACAACACATATGTAGAAATCATGTTTCCATCCGTTCAACCTGTAGCCGTATTAGAACTGCAGCGTAATCACAGCCTCTTTATCCGCGTGTGAAAATGTCCTCCAGGTTTACAATTTGTAGGAAGTGAGAAAAATAGACATGGCTATAATCCAAATTTAAGGATTGTTTTATGAAGCAACTGCAACTTGTTAGAGACACGCATTTTATGTGACGTTTCTGGACAGTGTGTGGAAGTATTGGTTGTTACAGTAAAAATCCCCAGAATGCATCATTGATAGCAGGCCCGGGTGAAGCAAGGACATCTTCTGTGACTCTCAGGCATGGGAAGACGATTTTTGGGAGAAAAATTTAAACTCTAATATAACCTGAGCATTAAGCTGTAATCCATTCGCTGTAGCTTCAGTGCTTTTTTTCCCCCCACGTTGGCAGCATCAGGAAAAATTTCCCACGTGGAAAAAAAATGGGAATTGGGAATTTTGGCCGTGGACTGACGACATCTGTTTTGCAAAGTCAAGGAGGAAAAAGAAAAAAACCCAAAAAGCTCCATGAAGTTGCTTGTCATGTATCCAGACGGAGAAAAGAAGGTTAATCTCAAATTACAACCCGCACGGGCGCTTCGGTCACGTCTGCACAATCGGTTCCGATGGGTGACGCAGCGCCGACACACACCCCGCGGCGCGCTCCCGGCCCAACACACTCCTCATTGGAAACACTGAGTGTCGGGGACCCGGCCGGTCAGCAGAAAACAAGGGCTCCGCTCGGTTTTCTGTGGGTTTGTTTGTTTAGTTTCCATGCATTAGGAAATCCACATCCTTTTCACATCTGGCACAGCTGGAAACGATCCCGCGCCGCTTAACAGGAGCAGTCGCTGCGGCTGATGTAACGATAAAAAAACAATGCGGCAGCTGATTACCCGAGAAGTTTCCGCTGGGCACGCCTGGATGCCAAACATCCCCGGAAGAGGTGAGAAGGTTTTAGCCGTTTTTGGAAAACCATCTAGAAAATTGGCGGCTAACGGCTTTCGAGTCGCAGCAGCTGCTTTGCCGAACAATTCCTTCCTTTTGAGTCTTTTTCACACTTTTGTAACATCACAACCACGTACTTCATTGGCTTTCGCTGCGATTGCACGTGATAAATCAGCACAGAGCCCGTGTTATCTTTCCCACAAGCCATTGCTCCCAATGCTAACGAGAAACAACCAATCAGAGTCAGGAGGCGGGTCTTAGCGCTGTCAATCACCTTTGTGTGCGCACTTGACCCAGTTGTTCTCTGAACGGTAGCCTCCCGTGTGCTAAGGTTACTTAGCATGGCCACTGATGACGGCGGATAAACAGATAAATCTCGGCTCTGAAAGCTGCCACATCTTTTTCGCAAACAACTTTAATTTTCAGTCAATTTGGCTGAAAATCATATACACACACACAAAAAGCCCATTTTTAATTCACCCGCAGTTTCTGAAACAAATTTCAGCCTGGACTTTTCCCGGATCGCTCAAAACGAGTGACTTGGCTTTGACTTAAAGCGTTTGGTTGTACCTCTAACTGCATGTTTATGGCTGTTTTGCCATGGGAAGGTGAACCTCCGCCCCAGTACCAGCGCTTTTTTTCCAGTCTCAAAACAGGTTTTCGTCCAGGATCGCCCTGTATTTGTTGTGCTGTGTGGGACTTTGATGCGTGTAATGATCCACACATGGTTTATTTTTATGTTCCAACTTTCTGAGTGTTTAATTAGGTTCAGTGTTTTGGTTTTCTGTTTCCCTGGCGCTCAATTTGGTTCAGTCTGGTGGCGTTCCTCCCTTAGTTTCCTGAGTCCTCGTCACCAGCAGCTTGCTCCGTTTATCGTTCTCACATTGGTTCCCATGTTGATAATTACCGCCCCACCTGATAATGAGGTCATTCATTATTACTTTTGCCATTCCTGTTATTTTCCCTTCATGTTTTTGCTCAGAAATATTTCGCTTTTCCTTGTCCGGCATCATTTATTTTCGCCGTTCTGTGTCCTGTTTGCATTCGAGTCCAACATCGACACCTCAAACTTTGAGCTCGTTTAGAACCGACGGTCGTACAATTAGCTTCCTTGACCCGACTGAGCACAAATAATCCACAGAGCATGCTGCAGCCACTACCATGTTTCACAGTGCAGATGGCGTGTTCATAGTTGGGTGCAGATTTACTATTCTTGCAGACTAAAATTTGCCTCTGGAACAAACCTGTAGCAATAAGCAATAAATCAATTAATCAGGAGTTAGATCATTTTTATTTCGATAACTAACATTTTTTTGACAATATATTTCCGTTCCAGTGTAATATTTATTTTTAAATTGAAATTAAGCCACAAACTTGCAGCATTAGACTTTACAAAAGGGCTAACAGGGGCAGTAGCCCAGGGCGCAAATCTTTGGGGCGCCCCAAAGATTTGTAATTTGTAATGTGATGCACTCATGTTTTATATTGTACCAAATACAAAACTCTCATATGAAGTTTTTTTTTTTTTTTTTAACGTTACATTTCTACGAATGAAGACAAAACTGAAATACTAGAACATTCTTAACTTAAAGCACATCTTACATGGGACTTTTTAAACCTGCTGATGTATAGACCTATTTATTAATGCACAGGGTTTTTTTATGGCTGAATAGCTTTTTTGTTTTTTTTGTTTGGATTTTATTTAGTTTTTGTTTTACCCAGAGCCCTCATCTTTCTAATCACGGCCCTGACCGTATGGCTTGAAAATCATCTCAGGCAACAATATCATCGTTCATCGCAATAATTACTGGTATAACTTATCGTCCAGTAAAATTTGCCTTCGTGACCCTGGGACAAAAATAATGTGCACGATCACTTCCTCCCTGATCTGTCTGCCGTTTCCCTTCACGAAACTCTCTATTTGAAAACTGCACTTGATTTTATTAAGTGTGTCAGAGTGAAGGGGGCTCAACTCAATTGAATTGGAAATACTCCTGATTTGTCTTTGTAAAAATCATAGAAAACCATCCATGTTTCCCCCCCACACTTCAAAAATTACAGAGTAATTTTGAAGTGGAAAATAATTTTCTTGGGACTAAAACGTGATTCCACTAAATATCAGAAGAAATGCTTCAAGAGCTGAAGGTTGTATGCTGAACAGAGGCTGGTGTTACATAACACAACGCTCTGTTAAAAGAAACAGAAACACTTTAAAAAAACAAAAACAAACCCTTATTCAGGTTTCTGCAGCCACTGCTAACCAGAAGCTGAAGAACAATCTAAACACCTTCAACAGGAAAACCAAGGCTGAGTGTGAAGGTGAGTTACGATCAGCCACCCTGACGCCCCCCGGGTGTCTGGAATGTGTTGACGAGCCGAAACCCGGCTGTCCATCTGGGAGGTCCAGGGGTCTGGAGGGTTTTGGGGGGGTGTGAGCTCACATCTTAGGGATCCAGGCTCACACCGAAAAGCCCCTCCGGCTCCTCTGTGGGAGGCAGAAATCCACGCTAGTGGACAGGACTTCAAAGGACGAACGGTTCCGATTCTCATCAGCTGAGCGTGAACTGGAACCTGTGACTCAAACTTTCCACCAAAAATATTTTTAAAAAACCTCAAATCTACCACATTTGGACTTCAATTAAGCTCAACTGAAATGGACTGGATGGGAAGAGATATTCCTGCCCCTCTCTGATTGCAGCCCACTTTTTATTTTATTTCAGCTTCGTGGTGAGGGGAAAAAACTGGATCTGCAAAAGGATGCAAAATCTCAGCGGATGAGGGGATTTCATGACTCCCTCATCCCCCCCATGCGGCACCCACTGATTTTATTTGATCTCTCCAGGAACTGAAGTCAAACTTGACAACTTGTGCACACAATAGGGGCAAAACCTGGAAAACAGAAATCACTTCTGCAACATCCGAAACAATAGGAAGCTTTTTTTTTTTTTTTGCTCTTATGTATTATGAATGTCTCTTCTTACCTGCGTTTGCCGTGATCAGATCAGATCAGATTTTCTGCGTTCAACATGTGGAGCTCCTCCAGACTCCTTCCTGATTCAGCTCGGCTGGCTTGAGGGGGAAGGAGGAGAAGAAGAAAGGAGGATGCTTTCGCTCCGTCTTCTGTCGCCGCTCCGAGCAAGGTGGCAGACGGCTCCGTCGATCCTCCCTCAGCCAGAGCTCCTTGTCGTCCCTCAGCGCTCACAGACTCCGGCTGGGGCTCAGCTCCGATTCTGACAGGAGGAGTGAGTCAAAGAAGAAAAAAGGAGAAGAAAAGAAAAGCAGAGAGAGAGAGAGCGAGAGGGGGGGAGGAGAGGGAGAATTGGTGTGGGAGGAAATGTCTTTTAAAGCCTGAGGAGTGTTTAGGTCAGACACCCATTGCTTTTTAAACTCCAGCCCCTTAAATAGCCGTCATTCTCCCTCCCTGCTGTTTTTTTTTTTTTTTGCCACCCTGTCCTTCCCTCCCCGTCTCCGCTGCAGCTAATGGATGCAGAGCTGGCCTGCTGCCTCTAAATGAGATGCCACTGTTACCGGGAGTCATGACAGGAAAAGAGCGGACCTTGTGGTTGAGTAGGAAAATTAGAGGCGCGGTGGGAGAGGGGGGTAGAGAAAGGAGAGCAAAATGAGAGGAGAGTCTCAGAAAGGCTGCAGACAGCATGGCAGACGTCTACCTTCAGGCCATTTCACTTTGCTGTAATGATGTGGGATTGTCCGACTTCACGATTGAAGCGGGGAAGTGTTTGTAAAGTTCAGTGAAACCGTCGCTGAGGAGCTGCCGTGGATAAGAAGCTGAAATCTGCAGGGTTTTAATGATGTAAGAGAACCAAAGTGACCTCTTCCTATGTGTAGCTGAAGCTCAAAAACAAGTCGAAATCCCTTCATCTGAAAGATTTGTGTTTCACCGAGTTCCTGAGAATACCGTGGTACGACAGCGAGTTAGCGCCATTGAACATAGAAGAAAAGGAGTCAATTTACGCCAAAACCCCCAAATATCTGAATTTTTTTAGGCTTTCGAAAACATTTCTGAACATTTCTGAGTTTGACAAGTCGAAAACTTGTTCAGAAGTTTTCTAAGTTAATTCTCGACTCGACTTTTAAAACTAAGAAATTTCCGATTTTTTTTTTCCTCAAAAATTACTGCAACTGTTCTCCAGTTTTCCGAGACGCCTGGCAGAAACGTAATCCTTTTCGTCATGTCGTGCCGTGTGCCTGCCGCTCTGGCTCCCTACGTCATCCTCAACGACCCTCAGACTACCGTGGATCATTAGCTGCGTTGCCATTCACCACATAATTGCGCGATTTGACGTCTCGAAAATAAATTTGCTCTGCAATTTCAAAAAAAACTCCCGGGTTCTGCTGAAAGGATGCTGGTGCCAGGACGAGGCGTTTTGAGGGACTAAAATCGGTTTACTCCACAAAATGGAAAACAAAAAACTGGAGTCATGTGATCCGGATGCTGCCACTGAAGCAAACTACAGGAAGAAGACGACAGGAAGTAGTTGGAGGGTCATGCTGTTTTAACGACTCACTTATTCGGGAGTTTAATAGCTTTCCTTATTTCGGGGAAACACAGCAGTTGTTAAATGTAAAAATTCTTATTTTTTTACAGACTTGCGCACATTTGGAAAGGAAACGCAGCTACGTCCGGTTCCTAAGAGCCGCTCCTTGCTCTGGATCTGAGACGGTCATCACAAACAGACGCCGTTTGGAAGAAACGCCAGCAGAAGAGACTGGAGTTCCTGCAACAACTCAAGAAGTACAACAAGCTGTCACAGGAAGCGCTGGTCATGTTCTGCCCGGCCATTACTCAGTTTGCCCTGTGTTCATCCTGTGACTGTGTGGTTTGGCTCATCCATGGCACAGGAAGGGCCAGGCGGCAATGAGCAGTCATGTCTTGAAGGAGGGAGTTTATCTGCCCTCCGCCGGTCCAGGACTTGAACAAATCTGGGGTCAGGTAAAAAGGGGAACTGGCCTCTCTGCAGACCCCACACATGCTGGACACAAACTGTTTACCTTCAGGTCGCCGCTTGCAGAAACCATGTGCTTTCTGACGAACAAACCGATACCATGCATCGCACATCTGGACCAAAATCACAGAGTTAGAAGGAAGTTGAAAGAACTAAAATCGAGCACATGAAGCAGCGCTATTATTTTCTTCCCTCTTTTTGTCTTTTTTCTAGAACAGGGATAATATTCATCGTAGATCCAAAACTTTAAAGGGATATTACAAATACGCAGTAGTAAAAGAAAGGCGTCTGTCTCTCAAATTGTTTCGGTGTCTGTTGAACAGATGAATTTATTTGCAGCTTTGAAAATGGGATTTCTCTCAAAAACCCATTTTGAGAGAAACGGGAAATTCCGTTTCTCTCAAATTTCACTCAAACTTTGAGTGAAATTTGGATAAATTCTCTCAATTGATCCAGATTGTGTGAAAATCCGATTTGAGCGCGGCAACGTTCGCTCGCCTCTGGATAAACATGGTTCTGTTCGTCCAGGTCATAAATAAGACAAATACTTTGTTACGAATTCGGTTATGATTATTAGAAATTACGCCAGTAACAGTTTTACTCTGATTATAAATTTAAAAAAAAGAAAAGGCTCCATTTGCTTCAACAACCTGTGATGGATGAGACAAATTCTTAGCATTTTTGAATCACGGCCACAAAAATCAGTCCAAGGACCACAGATGGCCCCCGGACCGCCCTTTGGACACCCCTGCCATCCATATTTGCTCTTCCCTAAACATTGCTTCCTTATTTCTTATCTGAAGTATAAAAATGCATTAGAAAACATGCAAAAAGTTCTGAAATTATTAAACTTAGTGTTATTGATTTATTTTTTTCACACTAAAAGGATGTGTGGACTTTTTATCCCGCCAAAAAGACAGCGGATCCTCTCCAGCTCTTGTCACGTAAAGTGAAGCTAAAGTTCGTCCTCTAAGTTTGCACCGTTCCTCCTCCTGGTTGCACCGTTTCGGTATAATCTGATAAATCACTGACAGACTGAAATCCATCCCTGGCTCCTCGAGGAAACATTTTTCCCCTCCTCTCCCGGACGCTTTCTTGTACTTTTGTCGGACAACCGAGGTTGTGTCAGTTCTTGGAAAAGGGAAAAAAACAAACAACAACAAAAAAACAAACTCAAGATGCTCCACGGTCTGTAACGAAGCTCAGGTGGTGCAAACAGACGACGCTCCTGCGTTTGGTTTATCAGGTAAAGGACGAGGGAGTCGATTCGGCCGTGAGGTTATGACAGCAAATAAAAGCTCTCATCTACTTTTGATCTATTATTTACAGGAACTGTGACCATAAATGAGGCCTCTCTTCGAGATAACGTTGGGAACTGTCATTTTTTGCTGCTTTCTCTGCGCGAAATGAAAACCTGAGGGAAAGAGAAAAGCAGGAGTGGAATAAATCCAGATTAGGCTAATGGCGCAGAGGAGCTAAGTAGCTTTGCCAGTTTCCTTTGCAAGAAGGACGAGAAACACGAGAAGCGCCTGGAAAACTAAGCAAAATGTAGCACGTTGCAAAAAATATTCACACCCAGAACTTTTTCTGAAGAATTTTTCTCACTTTACAATAGCAAGTTTTATATATACTTATATATAAAACTAATTTTCTGTTCAGCGTTTCTGTTCAATGGTGTGATGTCCCTTTTAACTCCACAGTCCCCCGAAAATACATTAAAATTTGCACTTGTCATGTGACAAAATGTAAAAGAACGAAAAAAAAAACAAAAAAAAATGAAACAACAAAATTCAAGGTTGGCCCGGATGCTTTTCGGAGCTGCTGAATTCAAGCACGTCTTTTCAAACGAGGATCGATTTTTCAATCCCGACTCTGAAGCTTTAACTCCTCGGGATGTAGCCTGAAGAAGAATAACGGAAAAGAAAAAAATAAGAAAAGTAGGCGAATTTAGGAAAAATGATTTTTAGCTGCTAAGAGGGGATATACAGTATTTACCAACATATCTATCCTGCTTGTTAAACTGTGGAGGACATCTAAAATACTTTCAGTTTTGAGATGCATTACTGCATTGCAGTATTAAACTGAAAGGTGAAGAAATCTTTCAACATCGTCTCGTTATTCGGACATCTGCCTCAAATTTCATGGGAATTCATTTCGCGCTTCAGGCTCAAAGCAGCAAAGATCAGCAGCTTAGTGACATCAAAGCAAAGGTCAGCGGGTCAGAAAAGCCTTAAAGTCCCCCACTGAGCTCCTCAGTCTCTCTTATCCCCCAAGAAACAACGGATTATATCTGCGCTATGGGTTGGCAGCGTCGCTTTGGACAGAAAGCACTCCGTTTTGCACTCTGACCTCAAAAGCAGAAGGTTTTCTTTAAACTTTGAATGACCAGCGGCGCAAGTAACTAAACAAACAGATAAAAGCGGTGGGGAGCCTGGCTGACTTCTTGTTTTTTGTGCTGTTAGTCCGACGGTCTGACTCCGGACTGGAATCCAATCGGCGGAGCTTAGAAGGAAGTCGCTAGAACGCATGAGTGACCTGCTGAGACTTGCGGCGCTTTCCTGGAAATTACAAGCTACTTTCTGGGTGTAACAGATTTGATTTTAGAGAATTTACTTCCTGAAATGTGCGCTTTGCAAGTTTCTATGCTGGGAGGAGCAAGGAATGAAATAGTTTGAAACTTACAGGTTACTTTCTGGAATCTGCAGTTTTTTGGGGGTTTTTCAAAGAATTTAGAAAGTACTTTCCTGGAACTTATAGTTTACCTTCAGAAATGTTTAAATTAATACCTTTTGTGTCCTTTCAGAGGAACAAGAGGTCATGAAGACAACTTTCTGGAATTTGGGTCTACAACAAACAGATGTTGTTGAAGGATACGTGTCTTTATCTTTTCTAATGAAACGGGTCTACCATCGGTGTTGAACGAGGCCGACAACTGAAGGTAGCAGTCGCTTGGTTGTGTGACGAAAAGACACACAAATCAGTAGTGGCAAGTGTCGTTCGAATAGCGTCTTAACAAAGCAAGGAAAGCAAATCATCAAACGTCTGGGGATGATAAAACATCCTGTTGACACCCGCATGAAAGAAGTGGTGAATTTTGACCATTTGTACCTGAGAGATAAGCTGTATGTTCTTATATCGACAATGGTCTACAAGTTCTTTTTTGCCAAACTATGATTTAGGCAAAAAAATAAAATAAAATCACTTTTGTAAAAGAAACTACTTAGATTGTTATTTTAGGAAGGTGATCGTACGATCCCCATGTCCAATACCGCCCTGGGCCGCCGCCCGTATCCATACCACAAAGTGTGTCACAAAGTGCTGACATGAAGGTGAACCAGCTGATAACACAAGCCAGTTCTTCCCCAAACTGTTCCTTTTGGATCACAAACTTTGACCTGGAGATAAATCCAACCCCTTTAATCTGAAACAGACATGTCTTGTTTGTCTCGTTGACTTCAAAGTAAAAATAAATAAAAAGCTAATCAAATCTTCTTTTTTCGTTTTTTTTTTTACATCTTTCATCTCAGACGCTCTGATTTAGATTTCGGTTTGCTTTAAATTTAACGCACTGATGAAACTTTTAGTTTTCTATGGAAACATCTGTTTATTTTGTGGCTCCAATTCCCCTCAGAGTATTTAACTGATTTATTATCAGCAAACTTCGCATGTTTTAAACACAGCTAAACAGAAGGGCTTCCTTCTGGATGACCTCGTTAGTTTTTAGGACCCGACATAAATCTCATAAACCTATGATACTCTGGGTTTGATGGTTGCGCCCGGTTCACTACTGTGAAGGATCAGGGCACTTAATGGACCAAAACACAAAGTCCTGTGGACGTTTTGATATTTTAAACACCAAAAACGAAAATAACTTCTAGAAATGTCACGATTACAAAGTCAGACAGAAGAAATATTTGTTTTTCCAAATCAACTTCCTTCAATAGAATAAAAATGTTTGCGCTAAGATGAGGTGGTTTTTTGACTCTTTTGAAATAAGTGTGGTTTGCAAAACTGCATTGGAAAGATGTCGTTTAAAGCATGATAAACAACCAGAAGTGACTACTGGCGGAAAAGAAGAATACAACGACGACAGGAAGTAGGTAGGAGAACGACGGAGCGACATGCTTTTTAAAGACTTGCGTAGGCAAACTCATTCTCGTCCAATTTTAATTGCGTTGCTCGTTCAACGGGAGCGCTGCAATCGACAACGCTTTGCACACGTTTCCCACCCAGCTGTGGGAGAACTGGGTGTCCAGCAACCAACAAAATAAAGTTAAAAGCTATCGTCGTCCCGACCCCGGCTGTTACTGCGGCTCAGAAGAAATAGAGCCCTGCGTCGTCCAAGGCGACATCACATCCACACATCCTAAGTAGGAGTCACCCACAGGCCACGCACTGATGCTAACCAGATCAGAGAAGTTGCAGCTCCCACAAACATGAACTAATAAGGCTCTGAAGGCATCGGTAGACCTTCCTGTGGCCATTCCTAAGGCCTGCCATCACGTTTGGCGGAAGCTTTTGACTGTACTTCAGAGCGGCTGGGATCGGAAAAAGCTGCAGACGCCGAGGAGATGACTTCCCTTTGTTGTGCTCGCTGTGGCAGCCGTAACGGGCTTTAGGGATGACGGGGTCGATGAGTCAAAGCAGAGGTTTCGGGTTCAGTGTGGCACGCCGAACGATCTGCGCCCACTGGCAACCTTTACGAACAGCCCAGTTCAAGACGTAGACTCTTAGTTTGAGACAGAGAAAACCCATTCTGACCTCCAGACGTTGAGAACCGACGAACATCAGAAGATGTTTCTACTCTACCTGAGCTAACAATGTCGCTCCGTTGCGAGAGGAAAAAGTAACATTTAAAATATGGGTAAAGATTTCAGACAGGCAGAAAGTCTTCTCTTGTGTCCATTATTATGAGGTTCGGGCTGAAAAGCCTCAAAAACATTCTGACTGCAATTTTCTTGACCCAAAATCTCATCTCAACATCCTCAAGAGGGGCAACAGTCTCCCTATCGACTACGTTTTATACAAGAGATTCCAACAAAACAGCTGTAATTGCTTTCAGTAATAAAACATAAGGCAGTAAAAAGCGGGAACGCGTGCTACGTAGTGGAGACAATGCTATCCAATTAAATCAGTGGTGACTCATTCCCTCTTTCCCTTCGTTTCATTTCCCGAGTTAATGGACTGGCCCGCTTGAGAGCGAAGCCGTCGCAGCCAATTAGCAGACACAAAGGACTAAAACGAGAACGGGCGATGGCGGCTTTTGACGCGGTGTCGCTCCTGCATGCCCCGCCGATCCCCGCGCTCGGAAACCTGGAGTCGTTGGGTCGGTGTGGGGTTAAGTGCATGAAAGAGGGTTTTTTTTTATCACTTCTTTTCATCTTTTGAGACAAATTTTTTGAAATGAGCTAAAATCACGTTGACTGTTACGGTTGAGGGCCACCGTTGTCCCTCAACTAGAGCCAAATTTCAGATAAACTCATTTCAACATATTTGATTATCGCATTAAACGACTTAACCAAGACCAAACCGCAGTCAAATTTGGTCTGCGGTTCATCACATACCCTTTATTCTTTATTGCAAAACAGTTTTTCTTTTCATCACCATCAACGGCCCATAGAGGGCAGCACTGTTCAAGTAAAACCGGAGGGGAGAGGTGTTTTTTTTTTTTCTTAAAAAAAGTTCAATAATATTAATAATAATAATGACAAAACAAATAAAAACATCTCTAATAGACAAACACAATCACCTCAGTATAAGACAATTTTCTGTTACGGTCACAACAACCAGAGAGAAGTTGTTTGGTTCCCTCTTCCCCTCCCCCTATATTTTTAATGCATTAAATAGTTTTAAAAAATATCTCACCATTTAATTATAATCATCTTTTTTTTATTTATTGCGAAAAATAGGCAACTGGATTAATTGTGATGATTCAAGATTTGATTGGTGATTTAGTTAAGTGGGACACACTCAATAATTAAGTAGCCCGGGTAACGCTGATGAAAACTGCTTTATTTAATTGCACTTTAAAGCTATTTATCTTAATTACTGGCATTGATTTATTTTCATGTGACATGAGACTGGAGCTCTAATCTGTATCAAAGACAATTCTGAGAAAAAGTCAGGAATTTGAGCTTGAACATAAAATTATGAGGATTCTGTTTTTTTGTTTTTGTTTTTTGCAGTGGCCTTCATCTTCTTCCATATCTTCCAGATCTTGTGAACGTCTCGTGTTCTCGTTTCAGTTCAGACGTTTTGAACGCTGAGTCCTTCCCGCCGCGCCGTTGCTCCACGGAGACCCTCGGTTTCCCTCCATTTCTCAAGCGTCTTCTTGCTTATTATTGCGGCTGAGGCAAAATACCGTACGGCGCACAAACCATAACTCCCCGCTGCAGAAGCCTTTGTTCCTCTACCAAGAGCCTCCCCCCCCTGCAGAACCTGCCTAATTCCATCCAGCTGACGTTTCGCCACCCTGGGAGACGGACGGCCTTCACAGAGTCTGCGTGGCCTCTGTTAGCAGCTACTCTGTTTTTGCACGCGCAGCCGAGGGATTTCTCCAACAGGGACTCGTCGAAAGCAAAATCTTTGGGATGGGGGAGCCTGAATTATTCTGCGGCGACGCTCTCTCGAATGCTCAAGGAATGACGAAGCTGCAAATCTGAACGGTGAGTTGGGAAGAAGCTAAAACTGAAAAAAAAATAAACGACTACAGACTATTTACACGTGAAATGTCTACAAAGTGCAAATCCTTCTACATCTGGACAGGAGGAGTGATATTCTTCACTATTGAGACTGCCACAGTCAGTCTGCAGACTGGTTCACGTCACCAGAGAAGGTTTGGTTCCGGTTCCGGTTCCAGAGAGATGCTGGAACGACAAGACCTGAGTGGTCTGCAAGGCTGATGTGACGACAGCAGGCCTTCAGTGGTTGTCACACTACCTTCACTGAATCGAGTTCGTTTACTGCGGGCAAAGCAGGAAAACGTTTTTCTGTGAATACCAGACATATGTGGGAACCATCAAGAACGTTTCAGTGTGACAAAAAACAACAGCAACAAAAATCACTAAGCAGGACAGACTTTTTCTATTTTTCTTCTTTTCCTTCAGTAATGTTTTTCAGTTTCTGAATTTACTCTGACTGATCAGTAACAGGTAGCGGTGGTTCTCCAGCGCAACACATTTTCTCCTGGTGATGTCATGGGAACATTTCGATTTAAGGAACCCTCGGCTTTCCAACGCTGAGTCAGCAGAGGGGCAGCTGCAGCACGCAGCCGCTCGCAGCTCCACCATCTCCACGTGTCACATTTGGACTAAATGTTTACCTTCGCAGCAAATTGATAGAGGAAAGATTCCTGCGTCAGCAGAAGGGAATGAAGTTAACACTCCGGCCGTCACTTGTTCTAAACAGTTTCATCAGATTTAAGGCCTCACTCAGCACAGCAACACGTCTCACTGTTTTGGTTTTGATTTAAAGATTTTTTTTTCCCCTTCTCTCTTGTTTTGCGAAAGGAAGATCCATCTCCGACTCCAGACCGCCGTCGCCGGGTGAGATGAGTGATGCCGGGTGGTCGGCTCCACCGACACGTTCAAGACATCCGGGTACGACAAGCTGCTCGACAAGCTGCGGGAGAACGTCAGATCGGCTGAAACGACTTCATAAATAATCCACCCGGAGGTAAACAAGGTTGTACATTGTGTGCTTGGGTGATTCATTACTGGAGCTTACTTGAAACGTAATCGAGAAAACATCGGGGTTTGCTCCTGCAGGCAGGGGCTGCAGCGCTTAATGTTTTCAAAGGTGAAATAAAAGGTACTGGACGTAAAATATGGGATTTCTTAAAACATCAGAGGACACCGTCTACTGGACGAAGACAGACAAGTTCACTTTGACTCGACTCCGGAGGAGAGCAATGACGTAAACACAGAAACTTGCCAGCAGGTGTGTAAGGCGTGCTCTGTCGCCTTCAATTTAAAGGGGCAGTGTTGCGTTTTAGAGCCACCTCGTGTCATTTCGTAGCACATTCAAGCAACTGTGTCTTTTACAAAAATGCTATATATGTCAAATTTGAGTTTGTACTTAGCGCCTTGAAATTGGGCCTCTGTCTCTTTAAGAAGCTTTGACTCTTTGCGGAACTCTGCCTTCAGGAAGTCATCACGACACGGTTCCTCTTTTAACCCTTTAATGTTTTTACCGGAGTTGCAACGTGAAGAAGCTTGAAATACAGGCTCAACACATGCTCACTTACACCCGGTGTTTACTAATTGCTGCTGGCTAGTCTGCAGGAGCTTCGTCCTCGAACGCAGGGCGAGGTCCACTCAGGTGTTTTGCGCAGCTGAATGGTTCCCACGCCAACGGGTTGACCACAAAAACACTTTCTTTTACAAACATAAATAAATTTTACTTTGATGTAAGTAAGAAGGTATTCAGTGTTAGAAATAATAACTAAATGTTATTCATATATTACTTTGCAAAAATTTGTATTTTGTTGATCCACAATAATCTCTGTTTAACAAAAAAAAAAAAATCAAACGTATTTAACAATTGGATGCACTGGAATTTATTTACAGGCCATGGATCGCAGTGACTTTACACTTTTGAACATTTTGAAAGCAACGTATGGTATTTTTTCAGCTCTGAGTGCTTCATAAAACATGTGCAGATCATTAAGAGGGAATGCTATTCAGTTTTCACTTTGTCAAAGGGGCTAAATATAACCCCTTTCCTCCTTCTTGCTCCACTGAAGTCGCCTCTGCATTGAGGCGGGGACGTTGGGTCGAGTCAGAACGTTAATGTTCCAGTTTTACACCTACCCAGGTGCCAGATCTCTGCCTGGGAAGGCAGTCATCCGCACACAGCGTGAGCCAGAAATGTGTGCAGGCGCAGAACCGTGCCATCCAAGTTTGACGTCAGGCACTTCGCGGTTGGAAATCCTCGTGGAAAAAAAAAACAAAACCTCTCCCTCCTCCCCCTGTCACATCTGTCCGCGAGAAAGGCGAACCCTCCGCTGAACAGAACCACAAAGAACTTACACCGGGATGTTCACCGTCGCTCCGAGAGCTTTCGACCTGACGAGCTCTGTTGTTGTGTTTGGGAAATTGAGCAGTATTTCTGAATCTGTTACTAAACATACATATATTTTATCCGTGTGTGTGTGTGTGTGAGACGACGTGTCATGTCACTGTGTGGTGATTGGTCCTGACAACTTAACGACACAATTAGAGATGCACCAGTTGTCATTTTCATGGCCAACCCCCCATTTCTGGCTCGAAGTAGTTATTTAGGTCAGGCCACTTTTTCAATATTTACTTTACGTTGGAAATCGAGCTTCGACCGCACGCGCCTCAGCTTTCGAGGCGAAACATCTGGAGGTCGGGCATGAAAATCCAGACCTGCTTGGCTGCTGAAACCTCAGGGTGACAGGCATGCTTATCTTACAGAGCTGCTTGCTTTGGACCGGTTAACAAACTACATTTACAAATAATCCATCGTTTAGTTTTACATTTAAAGACCGCAAGATCTGTTGTGACATCATCCATTGCTCTCTAGATCAGATCTTTCCTTGGCAGACCTGCCCTGCTCTCTCTGATGGGTCCAAATTTACGCTGTGGCTAAAAGGGATTTACCCTCAGTCTGGCTAACAAGCAGCATGCTTGAAGCGGAGATTCCTGAGGACCTTTTGGGGATTTGTTATTCACGCAATGAACCGCACTCAGGGCCTTCCAGTGCACACTGGTTTCAGCAGAGAGGGGTCAGAGTTGAGCATCTTCAGGATTAAGGACCACAGAAAACCTTGAACCTTGAACCTGGATCAGAGAGATCAGTACCACCAAATGGAGGAAGACACTGGGAGAGAAGGTCACCAGTTGCATCTGCAGGTTGGACCATTTCTAGAAGACATCAGGGAACGCTTTCCGAAGATAATGTTGCCCATCTACCAAATTTGCTGAGAAAAGGAGCCATGAGCTGTTTTCAACCGTTCACAAGATGTTATAAAGAACGTTTGCACTGTGCATGTTAATGCACATAAAGGTATAGTTGGTGTATTAAAATATGCATTTTTGGAAGAGGTCTCGAGAATTTCTGTAGTCCCTAAAACCAGAAAAACGCCAATAACATTCCCAACAGATAAAAGTCACACAGCTGCAACATCCAAGAATAACCCAATATATTTAGTGCATGAAAATGAATTATGCAGAATTAAAAGGAAGAACTACAACATCTATGAATCCCCACATTCAAACAAGAGTCGATCCACCAAACAATTTCTATGCTTCCGCCTTACAATGATGTCATTTTTAACAAAAAAAAAAGATGCTGCATGCAAACAAGGTTGTTTTGTTTTGTTTTTTTTTCCATATGAAAACACTTACAGAGGAAGGTTTTCCAGCTGCGGGTGTCCCCTGCTTCAGTGCCAACAAAATAAATAAATAAAAAACAGTCCAGCAGAAGACTCAGAGCCGGACACGCTGCCGCCACCGCTTCAGCAAGGTTCATCTATCGCAGCCCTTTCTTGGGACAAAAGGAAAAAAAAAAAAAGGAAATCCCCCCAGAGCCGCCTTGGCTTCATGCTTTTGGTGACCTTGAGTGGCTGATGTGTGCGCCGCGGATTTGCCTCCCTGCAGGAAGCGCTGCGACATAAAGAGGCCAAAAATCAATACGGCTAATAAGCCGTCAGACGAGCAGAAAGAGGTCAGCGCCTGCAGACAGTGAGAGATTGGAGCTGGCAAGCGCGTCCGGCCTCAGCGGCCTGGATGCTTCCATCCTCCTGCGCCGCCGCAAAAGTTTACAAGCTCGATCGCGCCGGAGTTTTACAGCGTGCAGAGAAAGAAATGAGGTTTTAGCTTCGGTTGGATATGGATGCTGGTGATAACGAGCAGGAAGGAAGGAGGAATCCAGGCCTCACTGTGTCGTGACATTTTGATTTGTTCAGTCGATTTTTGTTTCTCTGGTCTGAGTTATTTGTCGTCGCCGTCAAGTGTAGGCTACTTACTGCAAGAAGAACATGAAGTTCCTGTTGGCGCGATTTATTAGTTTGATTTTATTAGCCGGCCTCTAAGCGGCAGCAGACAAATAAAGTCATAAAAAAGAAATTCTCCTTCTTTTTCGTTGTCTTTTTTACAGTTTTTGACAACTCGTTCAAGTTTCTGCATTTTTTTTTTTTGCTCAGCAAGTTGTGCTGCACTCAGATGTAGTCAACATGCATGAACAGGATCTCTGGTCGCTTCTTGACGCCTTTGGTTTCAATAGCCGAGATAAAAGATGCTAAAAGAGAATATGGTTTGTTTTTGTTGTTTTTTTCTTTTTGAGTCGGACCAGTCGTCAATTTGAACAGGAGGGAAATTATTTGGACCATTGCAGCCAAGGTCGGCCCAGGTGAAGTCCCCGAGTCCAGACTGATCCATTCTGGCCGGGGGAGACAGAAGAGAGGATCTGCTGGCGAACAGAAACGAACCTCAAACGCGAAACGAGTTAATCAACTCTGAACGCAGTTAAAGTGACAAATCTGTCAAGTAACGGCGTTTTTAAGAGGCCTCTCTTTTAAGATTCAATTTGTGTTGAAATCCTGCAGTTCTCCATATGAGTGTTTTTTTTCTGACTGGCTTACTGGTTTTTGTTTTTTCCCCCCAAATATTTGTTTTGATGGCAAAATCCTGTTCCATAAGCGGATAGCTTCTTGTTCCATCGCTGATGAAATACAGCAGTGCAAACATTATAAAGGATGTCAAAATGTTTCACTGCCAGCTGCTCATTTCCAGGGCGCTATTGAGTTATGATCAGCTTCATTTGGAATCATTAGCGTGCAAGAAACTCCTGTGGTTGTGGAAATTGAACCGGCAAATCTTCTCTGCGTGTCATGAATTAAACCATATCCTCTCTCCCCCCCACCTCGCATTATGAGACAGATTTAAGGAAGAATGCTGGACAGCAAATAGGACGAATAAACGCCGCACAAAACTTCATAACGTTCAATTAGTTCAACTAGATAAAATCCAACGTTCTGTCATCTGTTCATGCGTCTTCTGCAAAGTTGGATTTTCTAATATCCGTTTTACGTTTTAGTTTTTTGCCGGCTTTCTGTGTCACCCTTAGAAGCTTGTTTTGTTTTTCTTCCAACAACTGTAGTGAATCTTAAAGCGACAGCATGCGACCTTATAAAAAAACATGTCTTTCACATATTTGTAAAACTTACCTCCAGGAGTTGACAGATAAATCTGTGAGACATCAAAAAGAAAGGCACTACTTCCTCAGAAACAGCCAATCAGAGCCGGGAGGAGGGTCTTGGCGCTGCCAATCACCCTCAGCTCCTCACCGCCACACTACAGCTCCCTCCCGACAGCGGGCGTGTCATGAATGCTAATGCCAGTTAGCATGGCTACCAACGATGGAGGACAAACAGCTTCCTGTAATGGCATGCAGTTCCTTGAGCTCATTTAGCAGCGCGTACAAAAGGATGATTGGTTGAGTTTTAACATGTGAAAAAGCAATTGTCTTTTGGTGCAAATCTTGATCATCGTTTATAAAACTGCATAGTGAAATAAATCTTGCTTTCCAGTGAGTCACACCGTGAAACCAAATGTCCCTCAGCTGCTATGTTTGTCCAAACGTGTTTCCCGGCGTGTTAAAGGACAAAGCCGTTGTTTCCACCTCAGATCCGGATCCAGCCGCCCGCGCGGCTCACAGTGCAAACGAAGCCGTCGTCTACATCCTGTTTTAATTATGTATCGACGAGACCCTGAGGACTGACCCGATTTTAACGGCAACTTCATTTGCTCTGCTAATGTGGGACATGAGAGGCGGGCAGTGAACACAACATTTCCCTCTGAGTGAGGCGGCGTCTTCAAATCCCTGCTGCTTAATCCCAGACGAAATAGAAATAGTCGCTTCCCGCTGCAGGCCGGTCAGCTTTGCCAAAAATCCGAACTGACCCGACCCGAGATGTTTAGATTTTTGCTTTTTTGTGTTTTTAAAACCTTGGGAGGTAAGAGAAGCTCCTCTCTACAGATTTAACAAAATGATTTCATTAGCCTGCCCACGTGTGAACTGCGACTCTCGGAGAACAAAGTCTAAATAATCCCTCAAACTGAGCTGCAGCTCATTGTGCTAAAATCTTCAGAGCTCAGGGACTGAGCTCTGAAAACTGAGCTGCAGCTCGTTGTACTAAAATCTTCAGAGCTCAGGGATTGGTGGCGGTTGCTCCTGTGAAAATTCTCGCGGTGACCTTTAATCGTTTGCAGCTCGACCGCTCTGCTGCCACCAAACTGGCCCGGTTTCTTCAAAACGCGGTCTTTGTGTTTTTGACAGCTCGCCATTTTCCAGTCCGTTTTCCCGACGACTGCAGCGGCTGACGTGTTCTGTACTCCTCACGACATCAGTTATAAACACTGTAACCGACAACAAGAGGTTTGGAGAGGCCAGCTTCGACGGCGGCCATTATTAAGATCCGTCTTTATGAAGGGAAACAAACGGCAACGAGTTGGAAATAAATATCGGACATTAACGTCAAGCCAGTTCCTCCGATAATGGCCAATACCGATAACGGCCGATACCGATAACGGCCGATACCGATGTTGGCGCTGTCACTTCGGGTGCCTCTGCTATTTGTGGCGCTTCTTTATTTGTTTTTTTTTTACTGAGCACGTCAGTCTGCGCTGTTTTCTGTGTTGGTTATTTGGTTAAACTTTTCGTCAACGTTTCGTTCTCGCGTGTGAAACACAAATGCATTCAACATTTCTGTCAAACAAAGACGGCAGGTTCTTTTTGTTCAGGGCGAAGTCCAGTTGGAATGAACTTGCCACGTGTTTAAAAGAAGTATTAGGCTTTGGGTAAATGCGTGTTACATAATATTTATTTTTGCTTCCACACATCTGAGAGTTTCAAAAGCGTCTGACTTGACCTTCAAAAGAGTTTCAGGCAACAGAAAGACGAGACTTTTTTTTCTTTTTTTTTAAATTAAACGCCTCATTTCAGCTGACTTGCCCGACCACATCCTGTGGAAGTAACCGTTTGCTTTGTTCATTCACTTCCTTCACTCTGCGTCTCAGAGAGGAGCCGAGGAGGCCTTTTAAATATCAAGGTGAAGATAGACTGACATGTCTAGTGCATGGTGAATCCCACACGTTTGATTTCTTTGTCTCGAAAGGTAAAACGATTTTATCCGGAGCGACAAGAGAACGGTTTCTGAGCGACGGCTCGACCCCGATGTATATCCACGTCTTCGGTTTCCATCTGTCTCATTACTTTATAGGTCCCTGTTGAAGGTGTTCTGCACAAGCAAACCAGAGCAGAGGCGTAGTGATTATTTGGTGGATAGGTGGCGCCCTCTAGCGAGCGCAGGAATGAGTCTCATGCATGAGATTTAATAAGGTTTCAGAGCCTTTCTTTCTCACCGGATTGACTTTTAGATTTATGTCTGAATCTAAAAGGCTGATTTTTTTTCATTTCTTTTATGAACAGTTGGAAGCTCCATGCTCAATCTGCAGACAAGTTCCACTGGATCCGTCGTCCGTGTCTGCTTGTCGACTCTTCTTGGTAATCATGGTAGAAGATGCTGTTTTGCAGGTGGCTGTTGGATGTTGGATAGAATTGGTTCCAGAAAACGAAATAAAGCGAAATCTGCCCGTTTCTTTCCGTCCTGGCTCTCTTGTCGACGCTTCCAAGCGGTTTTTGATGTGGAATTGCTTGGGAGACATTGCGGGTTTCCTAACACGTGCTTCAGGGTCTGTTTGTGTCTCTTCTGCGGAGCCATGGAGAACAGAAGAGAGAGGAATTACGGAGGGCGATAAAAAGCCAAGCGCGCACATTTTAAGCCCAGCTTAGCGATGGAACCGTTCTGGAGACTTAACGTCGATGTCTCTGATTCATGTGCACAGAATGTGCTGGCCGGTGTGATGAAGCGAGAAGTTTAATCCGAAAGAATTAAAACAAACAGCAAAATTGGTTGTGATTTGTTTTTGAGCTTTGATTGGTTTGCAATGTGAACCTGTCAGCTTATTTTGACATCTTTGTTGACTTGTTTAAAGTGAACCACAGTGACCTGACCATACCGCTTAGTCAACTGTTTTTTATCAATCGAATTTTATTTACATCGTAACAAACATAAAAGTGAGAACACGAGCAGCAGCGTTCTGGATCAGCTGCAGTTGATTGATTGATTACGCTGTTGCAGTAATCAATGCGACCGAAGATAAACGCAGGGATGAGTTTCTCGAAATCTGGCTCAGACATTAGTCCTCTAATCCTGGAGATGTTCTTCAGGTAATGGAAGGCCGACTTTGTAACTGTCTTTATGTGGCTCTGAAGGTTCAGGTCAGGGTCCTTCACTACTCCCAGGTTTCGGGCCTGAGCAAATACATTTCTAAGAGAATGAGACAGTCAACACTCTGGTGGCAAAAAAAACAACAAATTTTATTACATACTGCAAGAGCTGTTTTAGCACAACACATCAATTCTCAACATCAGAATATATATATATATGTATATATGGCTCTGAGTTCAAGATACATAAATCACTCAACAAAATATATACCCTGCTTAGACAAATGGTAGAAAGTGCACAAATAAAGTTGGTTTTGATCAGTTGCATCACATGACAGAACAACTTGTCAAGAAAAAACAAAAACAAATGCAGAATGAAAGTTTACATTCACAAACCTCTGCCATGTGAGGACCAATTTAAGCGTGTGAAATAATTACTAATACTAGTAATGGCCCCATGCATCATGTCAACAGAAAGTCACATGCTTGCCAAAACACCCATACGCATTTAAATAAATAAAAAATAATAATAATCATCCAAACTTACACAGACGCATATTTGGCACCATATTTTAGCATAGAACATAAAGGAAATCTTGCAGTGTAACACTTTTAGCATATAGAGGTAATATTAGAGTTTGGCACGGCACAAGCACACTCAAAAGTTTAAAAAGTGAATGTAAATCGGACTTTTTACATCCTTAAGACTTTCGTTAAAAGGTTTTAAAATTGTGAACAAAAATGCGGCGGATTTCACGACACGTTCCAACAGCTGAGTGGTTCTTCCTGGCTGACTGGGAGCGCGCCAGCTAGTTTCACGAACGACAAATGTCTAAAGAGCCTCACGTTGACGAGGTTGTGTGTTTGGTGGTCAGAAAAGCGCCACGTTTCCTTAGAAGGTTCAAAACTGGTCGCGACTCATCAGCTCCAAAAGCGACTCGTGTAAACAAACGGCAACGAATAAGTGTGACCTGTTCAGACCCTTTTCGCGAAGCTGGCTGAAGGACGTAATCATATATTGCACTCTGCAAATCCTCACTCCACAAAAAGGTTGTCCTGGCCTGTTCAAACCATCAAAGAAACAAAAAAAGGTTGCTCTATAGATATAGCTTTAATAAGGTATTGAGTAATACTATGTTTATTATAACATCTTGTGTATATTAACATCAATATATAGATTATTTCAACATTATGATATAAAAGGTACATATTTATACATTACTATGAATATAGGCTTCTGCCTGTGTGGAGCAGTGCCGGATATAACATAATTACTAGTCTATGTTCACGTATCCTCATCCAAACAAATACAAATAAAGGTTTCCGCGCGCGGCTCACAGAGTCAGCCGGCTCGAAGTTCCATAGCAAAAAATTTATTGAAGCCTCCCATGCACAGAGAGGTTTCAATACAGGTCAAAACTGGTTTTCCAAACAGGCCAGCATGAACCTTAACGCCTCGGCATGCAAATCACACGACAACAGCGACCTCTAGTGGAAGAATCGAGGGAAGCGGGAGAAGAAAATGACGGCGCAAGCAGGTGCAACGTCGAATGTGTGTCGCTGCAAAAACGGGGGTGGGGGGGGGGGAGCGACGTCAAGATTTATCGGCGCTAATCATCAAATCGGCAGTAAATATCGTCAGGGACGGCCTCGAGACCTTTGCGATCTCTTGCAGTTTATTTGCACTGACATAAAGTTTCACGTCGGCGTTCAGAAACGGTACGCACCGGAAAAACTATGAGCACAGAAGAACGATTCCTCAGCTCCTTGTGAATCTGCGTTCACCTAAGTCCGTGGTGGGGCACAGTGCTATGTGTTGAGTTGTGAGCGAGTGAGCAAATCCTGCAGGAGAACTCCGTGCAAGTGTTATGCCTCGGGCTTGACTGGCAAGCTGCCCTGACTCCATGGTAACTCCGCTGTATCTTCCACAGATGTACCAAACCACCGAACCCTAAAAACGGCAACAAACACGCAAAAACTCTACATGTCAAAAGCAAAACCAAAAAAAAAAAAAAAACAGCCTGGCTCCGAAGGCATGCAGGCAATGTCCACCATCACGGATAGCTAAATCACCGATGGGTTTTAATGACTGACTTTCGCGAAGCGAGGTTGAGAAAAAGGAGTCGTTCATTAAAAAGAAAATGTATAAATAAATCAATCAATCTCTGGCGGCATGCAGTTTGCTGAGAAAAGCCGAAAGAAACGCTAAAAAGCCGGTTATCGTATTCGTAACGTAACTCCACGTTTTGTCTATGTAAATTCACTCAACACAAGCAAGCTCACGATATCCATGACGACCTTTGAGAAGAAGAAGAAGCCCTACCTCTATGGCACGCCAGCTTTATCGGAATAACCACACAAACTATTAGTAATCTACAATCCTGTTCTAAGACGATCTTTCACGAGCTGAAAGCCAACAAGTTGAGAAGGTTAAAAATATTCGTCCTCGTCACGCCACTGCAGCGTGCCTCCCTCTTCCGACGCCGTGGCTCACCGAGCCACGCTGCTGCTCAACCAGGAATCCTAAAAAGAAAGGATGTTCTCCCCACTGGGGAAGATGTCGAAAGAAAGCAAGTGTACATCAATGACGATGGCTCTCGCACAGATACCACCTGGTATGACAATGCCAGCGCCCTCTGGACTGAGCAGCCACATGCGGCATACGGCCGCAAGCACGTCCTCCTCCTGCGAGGGGCGAGGGACGGTACCGGGCCCCTCACAGAGCCCAAACGGGATCACAGCTGGCCAAAGAAAACAGAAGCCTCAATTGGTCAGGGAGCTGCCTGGTCGCCGTAACCGTCGACGCCTAGAGGCCGGTGAGGTCCACGATGGCTTTGATGAATATCGCGTCGTCGCGAATGTACGAGTTCTTCCCGTCCAGCTTGGAGAGCGGGCAGAAGAGCGGGCAGCCGCTGGCGATGTTCATCTCGCTCACGGGTCGTTGAAAGGAAGAAGACGTGACGTCGGGTCGAAAGGCGTCGATGATGTGCTCCCTGTTGCTCTGGTCCAGCAGCATCAGTGTCACCTGGGTGTTACAACATTTGTGAGATCCATTTTGAAACGCTCGAGTCGACTTGCAGTGGCTAATGAGGATACTGTGAGGTTTCTTTTTTTGATATTTCACTGTTTTTAATATTTTAAAGGATTGAGCACTCGGTCGCCTTTAATCAGATTATATTTATATGTATTGTGCGGTTGTGCAAAATGTCTTATTCTGGAGAAATCTCACCCACTTTACTGCAACTAAATCTACCTAATGGTATCAATACAGTAAAAGATTGATCAATAGGAAAATGCATAAAACTGTCCCTCCATAAAAAAACTACCCAAACTAAATTAGATGAATTATCATTTTTATTTATGCTTTTGGTTTTTAAGTGCATCTGGGTGTGGTCTTATTAGATCGCCATAACAACCGAAATCTATGTTGGTATGCACATAATTTATTTTTCTCAGATTAAAACATCCACAGGGACCTTTAAGTGAAAACAGATATTTAAAAGCCATTTGCACGCCAACGATGCCTCTTCATGCGTTTCACCTTCTGGTTGAACGGCCATTTGAGCAGAGCGTCGTTCAGTCCCCTCATCACCACGAAGAACAGGGACAGGTGGCTGCCACGCCCCGTCCCGTCTCCGTTCAGGTAGATCCTCAGGCACATCTTGTAGCCGTACTTGCTAGTATAGAAAGCTGGAAGAAGGAAAAGGCGCGCTCAGCGGGACGCCTTCTAAGAAACCGGCCTCTTTGTTTGGGCTTCGAACTCGAGGTCAGAAATGCTGTTACCTGGTGAGAACATGGCGGGAGCCCGGCCTGCGATGGCATCTTGTCGTTTTTTGGCAAAGTCTGAGATCCTCCAGATGAAGATGCCGTCAAACGTGGTGGCGGACATTTCTCTCAGTCGGCCCTCCATCTCCACCACCGTGAGGTCCTTCAGTCCGACGGTCCTCTCCAGCTGTCGCACCTGGACGGTACATGCATGCATTCGTATCACCTAAAAGTTTTAAAGGGCAACAATTTTATAATATGCTGAATTTAAAAGAACATTGCATTTGACAGTATTTTGTGTCAGCTCTACTAAAGTGAATAAACTTAAGAAAATTGTGGTTTTCTCATATTGTAACCTGGACATATTTGTAAATATAACACAGGGACCTCTCAGGTTGCTGAACTGAAAAATAAAAGGTGAACAAAAAAAATGAACAAATGTGTGATATTCTTAATTAGAATAGAGAGATCAGAACAGTCTGTTGTCGATCTTGAAGGGAACGTTAAAACTCGACTCGTGAGTGCGCCGTCTTCAGCTCCTGAAACGACAGTCGGCTCGAGGAAACCGAAACTCACCAGCAGCCTGAAGTCATACCTTATTACTGAGCGCTTCGATCTTGTCTTGGTCCAGTTTATGCTGCCGGTTGCTGGCCTCCATGGTTGTGGCAAACCTCTCCACCTCCCTGTTAAGAACGCACACCACATTTTCAAACGTCCCCGCCTTGACCTCCAGTTCCGTGCATCTGCGGCCAAGCTCGGCCACCTTGGTCTTCTCGCTGTGGAGCTGGAGCTCCAGCGCCGCGCCCACCGAGCTGGGCAGGGGTGTGAACGAGGTAGACACGGAGAGCGTCGGAGGAAGAGTGGGAGGTGGAGGAAGAGGAGCCGATGCGGGCGGGCCGGCGCTGCAGGCGGAGGAAGAAGAGGAGGAAGCGGCAGCTCCCTGCACGGGAGGCCCTGAAGAGGTGATGCTGAGCTGGGAGACTCTGGCCTCGAGTTCCCTGAGGGATTGTTGGAGTTCTAACAGTTTGTGTCCGGCTACTTCCAGTCCCTGGGGCTGCAGGCCCTCCATGCTCACCTTCATACCCATAATGTAGTGCAGGAGCAGGTTAAGATGCTCGTAGGCGTAAGCGCGTTCGTGGTCATGAATCTTCTCTTTCTCCACCTAAACAAAAAAGAAACAAGCGAGAAAATTCAACAGGTGGAGAACGACAATGCAAGAAACTTATAGCTTAACCACTTTAGCTTAACATCCACATCCTGATGTTGATCAGACAGCTGAGCAAGACTGTCAGGTACCGAGACAGACCTTATTTGACTTTTAGGCAAAAAAAGATCATATGGAGTTCCACAAGGCTCTATTCTCTGTTCTCTTTTATTCAACATCTACACCCAAAGTGGGTCCTGGAGGGCCGGCACCCTGCGTGTTTCAGTTCTCTCCCTGTATCCGATGATGGCTCATTAGAGGCCTCAGCAGAACACAGACATGCTGAGAAGGTTGTTGGTTCCCTCAGGGAGAGAACTGAAACGTGCAGGATGCCGGCCCTCGAGGACCCACTTTGGGCACCCCTCATCTAGTGGTTATAATCTCCACATAGGTGAGATTATGGAGAACTTCAACATCTCTATGTCTATATTGACGCCATACAACTGAATTGACCTGTGTCACCTTTACCTTAGGCCAGTTGCTGGCATTTCTACTATGTCCGACTGGGAGCGACCTCTTCCGTTTTAATGTCATTGTGTTTTGTAATTTGTAGTTGTGCTTAGTGAATTATTGAGGTATTTTGCACTTCAGGGCCACCGTATCTCTGACCTTGGCCAAGCAGCTGGATTTATGCCGACACTAAACCCCACACAGATGCCACGGTATTTAGGGGTATCAGAGTAAGACGAACACAAACCTCCAATAAAATACTATGTCCTGTGTTCTCGCAACATGCCAAAATCCAACATTTCAGAGGATTTCCAAACTTTGCTCAAATAGGTGCACAAGTACGCAGTCTCACCATTCAACCCAGAGAAGAGATGAATATTCAGGATACTTACAGACATGTCACATCCAACGACATGAAACCGACATGGAGTTCGGAATTTAGTGCAGAGTTTAATATGGTCCACATACTGAAATAAAACACAAAAACAAAGCCAACTGACTCGGACAATCCAAAACAGGTAAGATATATTGTTTATTTTTATTTTTTAAAAATTACAAATAGTTTAAGAGATTAAAAAAAAAAAAACTTTTACTGTCTTAAATTATTCCTTTCTCCGCCTTTCCGATCTCATCGGTTTTGTTAAATGTTAAAGTTTTCCACTTTTACTAAAATTTTCATACCAGGTCAATAAATGGATGAAAGAATGAATGCACTGATGGCTGCTTTAGTTAGTAGAATAGGGAATAAAATCTAGTTTTGCTCGAGTTTCTAGTGCAAATATCTTAGTACAGTAGTAATACAATAAAACTTACTCACAAGTAACTTTTCAGAAAGAAAGAGGAGCCTATTTAAAGTCAATAATTCATTAATATTAATGAAAAGCACTTGTTCCATTGGCAGATGATATCACTTATAATGTGGGAAACTTGATTAAATGAAATAATCTCCCAATGGAACAAGTATTTTTTTTCATCAATATTGAGAAATTATTGACTTTAAATAAGCTCCTATTTCTTGCTGAAAAATTACTTGTAAATTATTTTTGTCTTATTTCAGGAGTACTAAGACTTTTGTACACGAAACTAGAAGAAAACTTGGTGAGACTGTATTTTTCCAGTGTTTTCATACATGTCTTTTTCTGTTTTACGCGTTTTTCTAGATGAATTTTAATGCCAGTGCATTGATAGTTATTATTTTACAAAGGTACCTTCTCTCTGGGTATTTTCTTCTTGGCACAACCTTCACAGATCATCGGATACTTGGGGCAGATTTCGTCATGAGCCTAAAAGAAGCAACAGTGCTTTCAGTGAAGCAACGCTTTTGGCTCCCACGCCCTGCCGACAATTCAAAGCGGCGATCCCTGACCTTGATGTTTTTGAAGTGAAATGGCTCTTTGCAGTACTTGCAGTTGAGCGTCCTCTCCGGGCACCCCCTCTCGTTGTGGCGCTCCTGCTCGTTGAAGCGGATTCGTTCTTTGCAGGAGGGGCAGGGGATGATCATGAACTCGCACTTCCCCTCGTGATTCAGCTGCGGGGAGAGAGGAGATGGCGCTGAGGGGAATCCGAAGCGGCGGCTCGGCGACGCCCTCGGCTGTGCAAATACGCGAAGGCAAACACTGCCGCTACTTTAAAGGATCCCGTTCTAATCACTCCGCAACAGTCCAAACAAGTCATTTAGCGGAAGATTAAGCTCCCGCATTAACCTGCAAGCATAAAAGGCAAGTTCATGGAAATTCCCCACATAAACACTGCTGTTTACAGCATAAACACAGGGTGTGTTTATTAATCTCAGCAGGAAGCAGGGGGATCTGCACAGTGAGGGTGTGGTACAATCTCTTGACAGCCTGGCTGATGAGCAACACCGGATAAATATATTAAAAATGCATATATGAAGTTGAAACCACGCAATATTTAAAGACACACTAACATTTTCCCTCAATGTTCTGACATTAACTCATATGAAACTTTCAGTGTTCCAGGTAATTGGTTTATGTTAGCTTCAAGGTAGGATAATGAAAGTGAAATTATTTATTCAAGTTCAGAAATTTCAAGAACAGAAAGTACTTTGTGGAACTTCCTTCAAACTTTGAGACTTGCATCAAAAGCTTTCCACTGTAGTTTGCTGGGATTTTTTTGGGTTATAACTTCAGACAGAACTGGTGTGATTGGCTCAGGCTAGAAATGCAAATAACTCTAATATCGCACACACATGAAAGGTTTCAGAAAGGTTCTCATCCACACGAATCCGCATAAATTCACCACTGAGCGGTGTTTTAAGCATGCTAAACCCATAGGGGGCAGTGCAAAACCTGCATCACTTCAAATCAACCACGACTTCCTGTTAGGGAGTAAACATGGTGCCAGGATAGACAAAGACCATGTCGGGTAGCACACACACAGAAATATGGAGTTTTTACAAATTACCACTAAAGTGGCAATTTGTTTTCATAAATGTTTAGTTTTTATAAATAATCATTTTGAGTGTTATTAAACAGAGTTTTCTTGTGGACTTTAAGCCAAAACATATAAGAATTGATTTATTTTTCCAGATGTCCGGCTACTTGTCCACTAGGCCTACATCTTGTAAACAAACCTATCAGAAGCTACATATTTTCTTAAAGACACAGTAAGCAGGCTTTTAAAAATATGTAAAAAAAAATAAAAATAAATAAAAACTCTAAATCTGTGCAGGTTTATTTTCCACAAAATATATAACGTTTGTCTTTATTTTCCATATTTTTGCTCACTTTTAATTTGTGCATTTTTGTGCTTTTAGGTGCTTGCAAATTTACATTGCATTGATAGCCTGCAATGTCTCTATTGAGGGATGATTCAATGACTATTTGCATTGCAAACGTTTCCCAGAATCACAATGAAACATGCAAACAAAAGAGGAGTAGAACAAACCTCATACTCTTTAATGGTTCCTTCCCAAGTACAGTCCTCATTGATACAAACCGCAGACAGGCTTTCAACTTCCCTTCGAACGGCATTGTCAGGAAATGCCTGGAAAAGACACAGGAGGGACTATAAATGTGATTCCTTAAAAGGACTAAAATAATCTAATAAACATGGTTTATTCTGCTCAATATTAAGAAAACAAACATAGACGAATTAAGCCACCCCAACGTGCCGTGATACTCACACATCCCTGCTTCAAAACTGATGTCGGCTCCTCAAAAATATCTTCTTTTATGCAAGCGTTGCATTTCTGGGGTCCATTACTGCAACGGATTCACATGAAACAAGTTAGTTTATATCTTGTTCTCTTGAATACATACTGCCACCAGGCGCCCACCACGAAGGGTTAAAAACAGAAACCCTACACCTTCTCTGCTCCCTTCTGACGACTCCAAACATGTTCATTACAAACATGTCAAGATGTAATAAATCGAAACATGCTATTTATTACAACTTTTCCAGCTTAAGCTAGCAGCTACATTCATTATGATTTAAATACAGACCAGGTGAAGTCGAGTAATTGTTTGTTTTTACAAGCAGCAATGGAAAAATGACATCTATATGCCAGTTGAATGAGGAATTTGACACTTAAAACTTTGCATTTTTATGTGCAGTTATCGACAACAAGATTTTTTTAAAATCAACTCCCAAACATTGTTCTTTTTTTAAAAACTTGAGTGCGTCGTCGCTCCCTGCTGGTCGGGGAGCTCTCAGCACAGAGTTTTAAAAACCTACAATTTCAAAATAATGCATTAAAATGTTGCTATTGCGATGCCAAAGAAATTGCTGGAGTGATCGACGTTTTACTGGGCTGAGGGGAGCAACCCAGCACTGCACCTCCCCCACCTGTTGCTGCGCACCCACAGTCAGGAGGCTGAAAGGCCACTACACTTTTATCTTGCAAAAATGTGATGTCAGATGTTTAGAGATCAGCAAGAACGTTTTTTTATTATTATTAATTATTCTTTAAAATTACATACATAGGACTTGCTGTTATTTTGTAGGAACTGAAGTTCTCAGCTTGATTGTGAAAAATGGTCTTGTTTCTGTTTAATCTTGCCTAAAACAAAGCTCATCAGACAAAATATTTTCAGATGATTACTCTGAGCAATTGCATAAATGGAAAAGAAAATGAAACCTGGAATTATTCTCATTTGTTGCAGCCTTTTAGTCCACTATGGATCACAGTCATAAATCTACGACTTAGTTTTGTGTCTCAATGAAACGTAGTTCCAGAATCAACATTATTGCTTTCTGTCTTTGAGGCTCCGCCGCATCCCGGGGTAAATATCTGGCTCCGTGTTCACCGCTGAGCGCGTGGGTGAGCTGACTGGTGCCTTTGTAGATGCGAGATGAAATTTAAATGCATCCTAAGATCATCTTGAAGCATAGCGTTGTTGATTTTGCTTATAAAAACGCACAAGCTCAGCACGGCAACAAAGACTGGTCGCACGGCTTCCCGTTTTCCCGGCCTCGACCAATCACGATTCTGACCTCACGGTCCTGTTGAAGCAGAAGGAGCAGAAGCGATGTCCACACTGGGCTTGAAATGGCCGCCTGAGGATGTTGTGGCAGCAGTTGCACAGGTGCTTGTCCTCCAGCTTGTTGCCCAGGATCTTCTTGGGGTAGCCGGGTTTATTGCTCTCCATGGACGACGGAGGGGATGGTTCCTGTGTGGCCATGGCGTCTGTTTACACGTCACACCTGGGTGGAGATGGCAAAGGTCAAGAGAGAGAAACCGGAGTTTGGATTATGCCCTGACTTTGTTGTTGTTCTCACAATTCTGACCATAATCTCAGAAGTAGGATTCTATTTTTTCTTCCATTGGCTTTAATCCTGTGTGGTCACAGGGAGAGTCAACAAAGCTTAGTGATGGTCACTCTTAGATTTTATATTTCATCTGTGCAAAATGAATGTCACCTCATATGCGGAGAACATGTTGAAATAATTTATCATGATCACATTTTTTGCAAATTACAAAACAGGTGATATGTTTAACAGGGGTTGTGAACACATCTGGTGGTTGTAATGGAGACCTGTTGACCCCAAGTGAGCTGATATAATTATTGATATTTCACTTTTGTTTCTTTTTTTTTGTAATAACAATAAAGAGCTCCATCCTAATAAAAAGACATTTTTTTTAATCCTAAAAGACATTCAACAAAAAAAATGCATTAATCTTCACAGAAGGGTCAGAAACGTATTAAAGAATATAGTTTATGCTTTCCTTAGATCTGTGGAAATATTCTAAGATCTCTTTTAAACGATCAGTGAAACAAATAAGTTTGTTATTTTCTTCCAGGACAAAGGCAACAGAAATTAGACTCAGGGATGGTGACAATCTGTCGCAGATGTGTTTCCATTGTGTGTGTAAAACCTGACTTACAGTAGTAAGGGGTAGTGTGTGTGCATGTGTGTTTGTGTGACAGAGCATCACAGGCCAGCTGAGAGGCCCACACCCTTTGTTTACATTTCCACTCTGCATCCGCGGCTCCTTCCACTTCACCGGGAGCAAACTGCTGGGGATCTCCCTCGTTTTCCCTCGCAGTCTGCCCAGAAACCGAGCGGCCAGGCTGCACATCCATTGTCTCTTTCCGCTCGCTTCTTGCTGCTCCTTCCTTGTCGCTGTTGCTAAGCTATCAGCCTCCTTTAGTGAGTGGTACCCTGAGCGCGCGGCCACGCCCCTTTGAAATGTGAAGCTTTTGCCGTCTGTAACAAACCGTGTAGCTTTTTAAACGCCGTCTCTTTGTGAGCGCCGCGGCCAGCGGTGGAGTTCACACTTACCAACGGTTTTAGTCTAAACTGTCATCCCGCGCGCAGGCTGTGAAATCCCGTTCCCGCTCGCAGACTCCCGCTCGTGCGCTCTGCCGTTATTATATGTGGTGTCGCAGCCGGCTCGAGGTGTTTTCTTCGACGTTAGCCACATAATACAGATGTGGTCCCCCAACGCGATGGCTGTTATTGTCCAATATCGCCATTGCACTTTCAGACTGGGCGTTACGTCATGCGGTGGGCTGGACGTGGGTTGACAGGCAGACCAGCTGGAAAGGCGGACCGCTGATTGGCTGAGAACCGGGAGAGGAGGCGGACCCGCCGAGGCAGAGGAGCCTATAAACAGCCGCGTCCCTGTCTCCGTACACGGTTGTTTTTAATAGCCCCAATGTTCGTACCTGTCTTTTTTATTTATATATATATGTATATATTTTTATGCCGTTTTCATACACGCAGGTGCTTCTTTGACTCACTTTTTCTCAATGAAGAATATCTTTCCTTCCAGAAAGTGTCTCACTCCATTTAATAGTACAAATTCACTCTATATTAATAGTCTGTATATTAATAGTTCATTCAAAATTATCTATACGCTCTTTGTCATATTAATAGCAGAAATTACTTCACTTTAACAGTAAGTTTATTTCTGATAGAAAATTAGACCGGTATCCCTAAAAACACGATTTAAAGCTTAAAAGGCTGGGTCAATTTTAAATATATATATAAATACATATATCGTTTTTATTCCCATTTTAGTCAAAATTTTAAGTTAGAAATATTTACTGCTGTAGTCAATGGGAACATTTTTACAACTCTTCTAATAATTGCTGGTGAGCCTTTTGCAAATTTCCACTGATGTTCTGAGGAGTTATATTGACTTTTGAACTCTTACCTTTTACCTTTCACCTACTTCACTGATTTCTATAAGACAATATTTTTAAAAAATAATAATAATAAAAATTAGTTGTTTTTTATTTAGAATTAAAAAACATTGTTCAAATATACAGAATTATTCTTCTGCTTCTCAATTATTAATAAAAAAAAAAAACTCTATTGGCTGTTGAAGAAACCAAACAATTGTCTCCATTGGTGTAAGGATCTTTAGCTAATCTTTAGCTCTGTCCACTGATTAGCTAGATGTTCTAGCTGAGACACTTAAAAACATCATTTTTTTTAAAGGATCCAAACACTTCTTCACCACTTTAGCCTTGCCATGTCCAATGTTGCTCAGGATTAAGTTTCTCTTCGGATTTCCCGATGTTGCTAGTTCAGTGTTCTTTTATTCCCAATACCAGTGGCTTTGATTAGCCTCCCTGTCCCAGTGGCTAACAAAGGACCAAACCATTATGTTCTTTTCTTCAAGCAGGCCCACAAAGACGATGATTTGGCGTTGAATGTTTTTCTTCTTTTTTTTTTTTAAACTAACTGAAAGCTATATTATTGTGGCCTAACAACAGATATGTTTTTGTTTCATTTGATCACAGAACAGCCTTCCTCCGTGACCTGCACCCAGCAGTGTTTGCTGCACTGTGAAATGTTGCTCTCTGCTTGGCCTACATTCTTCAGGATTGCCTTTGGTGGTGGTGACCCTTGGATTCCTTCTCACCTCTCACACAACCAGTATAGCCTGTGGAGGAGTCACTTTTAACGTCCCGCTGTATTGGCTCAGCATTTGCAACCATTTAAAATTTTCCTTGATTAGCTCAGCATCCAAGCCTCAAATAGAGTTATGCCTCCGCCACTTATTCGGGCAATACATGAGCTAATTGATATCTTTGCTTTTTCTTTTTTGCATTCATTTGACTGCCGTCTGCCGACCGCCACACCAACCTGATGCAACCCGCCGTCTGCCGACGAGAGACGACCCCGTCGAGGCAAAAGTTCAGCTGATTCTGGAAAACTGATACCAGCACCGCAAAACAAACACGTACTGTCTGCGTATGTCTAAGCACCGCTCTTCCGGTTTCAGTTCAGTTCAGCGAAAGTCTGAGGAAGAAAGTTTATTCTCGTGAACATAATTTATCCGATTACAAAATCAAAGCATCTGATTCTCAAATTTAATCAAGTCTTCTAGCGAAACATCTGTGATAAATAGACCTAATATAATCTCATTATTAAAATTTTTTTTTCAAAACATACCACTCATGTGAGTTAGAGCAAATATTTACAAAAGCACTATGGACTTTTTTTTCACCATAAGAAAGTACTTTCCTATATTGTGCAAACATCTTCAGCTGAGAGTCTATTGGCATTTCACCTCTAAGCGAAAGAGAGCACTATTTGACCTTTGACCTTTTAAGAAATGTTTCAGAACACTGACAATTGCACTTATGAACCTAACCTTCATGGTCATTCTGATATACATAGATATTTACGTGTGAGTGTGTTAAAAACAAAAAAAAAACAACCTACCATTGCCATGAAACTGCCAGCTAAAATACAGCACACGAAATATGCTGCCGTAAAGCTGCAGCACTGCTTTGTTTTGAAACGGGAGACAGAAAAGTCCTGAGGGAAACGCAGAGAGAGGCTATTATTGCACAGCGAACGTTCACGCAGCTTTTTAAGACTGAGCTCTCGGCGTGTGAGCTGTCCAGGCTTTGGCAACGGAGCCACCAAATGTGCCGCACAGGAACCCGCCGCCTCTCTAATTTACCAGCCAGGCCTCCGTCTGGACAGAAACACATACGCAGGTCTTCCTTTAAGTCTCCTCCAGAAGCTTCCTGAGGTTCCTCTGAATCTACAGCAAGAGGAGAGACAAGACAGAGGGACATTGATTAGCCGTTTACAATAGGCCGCTGTATCTCTGTTAAAACAGAACAATGGTCTTGGGCGGGGCAAGTTGATTTTTGCCATTTGTCATCTCTATGGGCTGAATAGATAGCTATGGAGACTTAGCTCATCAACTAATGGCCCGTCAGAATGGCCCAGTCAAAGTCCAGGACTAAATCCAATTGAGAATCAAAGGTATGACTTGAAAACTGACACATGTAATATGCTCCTTCCACTTTGTGATGATATGCCATCAATGTCCAAGCTAAACTTTTTCGTTCAGCAGCTGTTTTCTGTATGAGTTTATCGGTTACCTATAGTTTTGTGGAGGAAATCTGGTCCTCTCTCAATTATTTAATTAAACTGATGATTATTTATTTATTTTGTTCATTTCTGTTAGATACCCACATCAGAACATAACTGACGTCAAGACTTTCAAGCATCTCTGAGCTCCACTAATCACTTGCACACTGCTATTTGGCGACGTGCCCCTCAGACCCAGCCGGTCAGCTCCACTCGTGATCCATAAACTGGTGACAGGGTGAATCTTTCAGGCCGAGACACTGAACCGTTTTGTGAAAAGAGTCTTTTGACCGAGATCTCGGGGCCCGGGATCATTGGAAATGTTTTATGAAAGCAAAGTCTGTCTTAGCTGCAGTCAGGAGGAATTATTTTACTTCCTGAGTATGAAGGGATTTTCTTAAAAAGGTGATGCAGAAAAAGCCTTACGGACGAATTAAAACTGTATCTTTCACACAGGGACAGCCCAAGCTTTTTTGAGGCCGTAAACCATTTCCATTTCTAGATTAGTTCCCAGATGTACATATCAGACAAAGCGGACTCTTGTTCTCTCTGGACAGAACCAGGTAAAAGCTTCCCCTCTTGTTTACAGTCGTCATTCTAGCCGAAGCCGCTCTGCCGTGGGAGGCGGACTCATGTTTACTCTGCAAACATGAACAGATTGTGTTTTACGTTTATAGTAACTCTGCAACATGATTGTCCTAATCTTAAAAGAGGTCCTCTGAAACGGTCACCTTGCTAGCCTTAGGCTAAGAGGTGATAACGGTGAGTTAAAACGCGATAGATCTGTGCAGTCAGCAAATGAGCAGAGCAAACCTTCTCCAACTTGAACAGGTTAGTGGAAAGCTCCCCGTAGATCTCAGCGTTCACTTCGACCTGCGACCTCTGGCCCCCAGCATTTCTGCAACAAGTTTTGAAACGATTTAGCAGACCCCGGCCAACCCGAAAGCACGGTGCTGAAACGTTCCGGGCTCTCACTCGTTATCAACGAGTTCCCCCATCGACAGCAAGGAGTTGAGGCGGTGCTCAAGAGCCACGATCTTGAAGGCCATGTAACAAGAGGACAAGACAAGAACGCTGACTCTGTGGAGACAAAGAAAAAAGACAAAAAAAAAAAAGAATAGCAGCGCGTGTTGCAATCCTCGATCTGCTACACACAGAACAATCGTCGCCGCGCAGAAAGACAGCGGCTGGTTGACTACTCGTGATATTCAGGCGATTACTCACAAGAACAGATAGATGAAGAGGATGACGTGTAAAGACTTTGGCTGCGAGGACGAGTCTTTTGGTGCAAGTCCATGTGGCGGCTTGCTTTGGCCTGCAGTCGCAGATAAAAAAGAGGGCAAACATGTCATGCTGTGAGGTAGGAAGTACCTCACAGCATGGAAGTAGGAAAGTAGGAAAATGCATCCAGGGGTTTTTAACATTTTCAATAGCGAGAATTCATATTTTAATGTATCTTGTAGTCGAGAGTGCGCTAAAAGGGCGCTACTTCTCTCTGGCATGTTGGGGAAAAGTTCTTCAAATAATAGCTTGTGAACGTTAGCCTTGCTTTTGCTAAATCTGGCATTTCAGAAACAGTTTCTGTACCACAAGTCCAGGTAAAGATTCATTGGAAGTTAAAACAGGTTGTTCATTGGCTGCTTTTAAAGTGGAAGTGTTATGTAATTTTCCAGCTACATAGAGCCATTTTACAGTACAATCAGGTGACAATGTTACCTTCAGTTCTCATAAAAATGATGTACTTTATATGTCAGATATAACTTAAAATAAAGTTTGACTTTGACGCCTTGAAATCTGACTTTTTGTCTGCGTGCTCTTTCTGAAACTACGCAATCAGGAAGTCATCGCTAATGATCAGCTCAGCAGCTGCGCTGCTTTACCAGATGTTTGCTAATTGCTGCTGGCTAGTCTGAAGGAGCTGAGTGGGAGACGGGGGGATGTGCTGTGAGGTGGAAGCTTGGAGTTCTGAGGAGGAGCTTGGGCTTTGAAGGCGGACCCGGCTCCGCCCAGACATTCAGCTCAGCTGAGTGGTTGCCATGGAGATTAACGTATTTCTCACACATGCACAAACGAATCAAGGTAACACTCCAGGTTTTTGATGAGGGAATAACATTATAACATGATGGCAAGCTCAAAAAAGTCAATTTCACATAATGATGCGCCTTAAAATTTTTTGAACGAGTGCATTCAGTCAAAGTCAAAATCCAAAAATTCAAATCTGTAAAATATCAAAATCAAACATTTCCCAAATCCTGTTTTCTCTTTCCATTGTTTTATCCATGCCTGGAAGAAAAACAATAGAACACTTTTCAGCACTTCAAGGTAACGCTGACATGGACAGTAGCCTTTTGACTGGACGCACTGCAGCTCAGATGTAGCAGAAGCCTGGAAACGGTCAGCTTTGCTATGAATAAAGACGACCTTGGGATGCCTCCCAAGACTCTCCATCAGGCCGACTCAACAAGCAACATTCTGCTTTGTAGCTTCTGACCTGAACAATATGCCAAGAATGCGTTTACTTTGCATCCACTCTCCTTGCCTAGAGGTATACACATAGATAAGCGCGGTCTATGTGATAAAGCAGGAGCGGCTTGAACTGTGTGAGAAGCGACCGACTCCAAACATTAAATTACGGCGTCAGAATGGCCCAGTCAAAGTCCAGGACTAAATCCAATTGAGAATCGAAGGTATGACTTGAAAACTGACACATGTAATATGCTCCTTCCACTTTTTGATAATATGGACTTACAATTTATCACAACATTTTGCAGTACTATAGTGAAAACAAAGAGTTGCGATGAAACAAATGTATTGAAAACGACTGACGTATTTTTTAGGTGACTACATGCTGCTCTTAAAAAACATTCCTATTTGAAATAAGCTTCTTCAGGACGCACTGAATGGTGATATATAGTGATAAATTAAACGTAGAGACTTCGTTTAATCATTTAATCTCTGAATTTACTGATATCGATACATTCTCTCGTGGAAAAAACAGTCGAGAAAAAAGTAAAAATAACATCTTAGTCAGTTTTTTTTCCCAAACTTTGCTGGAATTTATCGTGGCACCTTATCATGACAAAGAAAAAATGTCACCAAGAAATTATAAACGACACAATAAATTGCAAATGAAAAGATAACCTCCAGACATTAAAAATTAATAAATTCACTTTGAACAACCCCCTGTGGTGAAGAGACAAACTGTGCTCACGGGACACATGTTGCTCTCATATCTATCAGGACAAAATGAGGCAATGACAGTTAAACAGACTTTTTTTTTTTTTTACTCTCGGATTTAAATACCATTTTTTAGTGCGGCTCCATGCTTTTGGCTCGGGTTCTGGAGGTGAATGTCTGCGTGGACCGAAACCTCTCTGGTCTTTGCTGCACTCAGAAATGTGTCTGGGAGGCTGCTGAAGTCTGTGACATAAACAGAGAGAAGCTGTCAGCCCAGTTACTTGAGTAAATATTAACACTACCTTAAAATACTTAAATCAACAAGTGCTCTTGCCATTTAAGGCCAGAGAAAGCATGAGGGGAGTCTATTAGCTAAATAGACTAGCTAGTACTCTAACTCCCAGCTAATTGACTACTAGCAACTAGTCTATTAGCTTGTAGCTAAATAGCTTACTAGCAACTAGTCTATTAGCTAATAGCTAAATAGACTTCTAGTTAAGTTAATCGTCAACTTTCTAAATAGAGTAGCTTGTCTAGTTTGCTAAATAGACCCCAAAACCCATAACAGTCTATTTAGCTAATAAACTGTTGAAGATTATTTTAGTCCCTACAGGGGATTAGTAGTTTTTCTGCAAACTGTTCTTGTTGTAGAAAGAGTCCTACTTGGTTTTTGTTGCCGTAAACAAAGACTATGACATCTGAAACCTTTTGTTACTGTGAGCAGAGTAAATGAAGATGTAGTCCATGGTATTTTATTGGAAAAAACAAAAACACACACACCGCTTATTTTATCATAATCTGGAGTCTGCGACCCAGAGCTGCTGCTCTCCATCATGTCCTGCCGCCTCTGGTGCACAACTCCATCCAGGTCGCAGAAGTCTCCCGAAAAGTCCTGCGGCGCACACGCAGCACAGCACACAGCAAGTGCCGGTGGGGTCTTGAGTTACACGACAACAATGCACGTCCGCATTCCAACACAATGGACCAGGTACAATAAATTTGTCCTGAACAAACATGGCAGAAAATGGAAGGACCAGACCCCTTACTGACCAGAGGAAGCGACGTGGGGCAGCTAGCTCTGAAGCTGTTTTCACAGGAGGAAGCTACAGGGCTGCTACTTATCTTATCCACCTGCAATGACAACATGCCGGGTTTTAGAAGAATAACTGGAACTACTGGTGGAAATCTCTACAAACACCCAAACCAGATAGTACTTTTGGAAATTGTTACTTTTTTTGTTTGAACGATTGATTGATTTATTTATTTTCAGATACTGGTTCCATAAATTACCAGTTATATTTTTGTAGTACCTGAATTTTTGGGGGACTAAAAATGTGTAATATATTTCAAAAGTTATATTGTGTTAAGTAACTACAAATTTAACAAATTACCTGTTTTTAATGCCCCCAAACAGCCAACAAAATCCACATGAAATAACACAACAAAAAGCCACAATGCGACAACAAAAGGTATTTTAAAAGGACCTTTAAAAATGCAACTAACTCGTTTGTTGACATTTCAAGAGGATGTTATTTACCTCCAGATGAGGGCAGATGGATTTCAGAAATTTAAAGGTGTTGTTTCGAGAGAGAAATGACACAAAGACATGCTAAAAAAAAAAAGACAAAAGAAAACATCACTTTTATGTTTATATTCCAAGAAGAACGCCAATTGTACCGTTTACTTACATCGATGTCTGTAGTTCCAATTACAAGAGCGTTTGGCACTAATAACGCAGTCTTTGTTTTTTTGATGAGTTTCACCGACATCACTGGGATGGAAATCTGGCAACAAGGAAGCACAATTAACGCCAACTGATCGGTGTTGGAAAATTGCCATACGTACCCTGTTTGCAGTCTTTCTGTGGCGTACCTTGATATCTTTGCCAAAGACTTTGGAGTGGAAGCAGATCCAGTTCTGCGAGACGAACATTTTGCCCTGATACAACATGTCTCTCTGCAGGGCGCAGGTGTAACCTGGTGGGGAGAAACGCATTCGGTTTCCAAAATTAAACAACCCAAACATGCCACCCAAAACAGGAGGACACAGAGCTTACTCTGTTTGAGCAGCTCATCTTTGCTGACCGCCTTGAACAGCTTGTGGTAATGTGCGTTCGTCTTTGACAACTGCGAAAAAAACGAGAGAGCACGCCACGGAATCGTCACAGAGCAGCAGACAGGTGGAAAAGCTCAACGGGACTCGAGAACGCATCGCTACCTGGCTGGTCTGGGATTTCTTCCGGTTGAACTTGGTTTCAAAGTCGCTCGGGCTCAGCATTGGCGACGGCGGCTCCACGGATTTCTGCCTGCTGGATGAAAGAGGTCAGAGTTTCCGGCCGGGCAGCACAGTATGACGACGGGGAAGCTGCACGTCACGTTATCGGCCGAACGCAAACGTCGGATCCTGAACGTGTGTTTACTTTGAGGCTGCTTTGGCTCAAGGCAGGCAAGGGAATCTGAAAACAGAGCTTCGGTCCCACACAGGATTCATGAATTGGAGGAGTTGGAAAGTTTCAACAAACTTCAAAACTATTCTTAGGAGCAGACTGGAATGAGGCGCTCCTGGTTCGACGACATTGAGAAAGTGTGGCAACAGTGTTTCAGCAAGCTTGCCAGCAGTGTGCAGCAACCGAAGGCTTTGGAAAAGTTTTTGAACAGAGGCACACGCTGATGCTCAGAACATACGACCACTTCTGATGTGAAACAACCCCCAAAAAAGAAAATAGACAAAAAATGGAGGTTGCAGCGTTACACATATATCTGTGGGAATTAAAAGTTCACGCCCCCATTTTTAAAAAAGCCTCAATTTGCTGTGTAAGAAAAGGACACAAGGATTTTTAAAAGTCTATTTTTTTTCCAGCTTTGAAGTGACATTTAAGAATGTAAAAAGCTGAAGCACACTTTCAGAAAACGTGCACGCCGTCAATCCGACACTTTGCCGCATCTGTAGGAATAATCGGTTTGTTTTCTTGACTTTTCACCCATTTCATGAAAGTATGAACCTGCAATAAAGTCCAGCAGTCCTTGGTAGGGTTTTTTTTTTTCCTTTTTCTTTTTCACCTTTGCACATGCGAAACCTTGAGTTGAAGCAATAGTTTGCAGAGAGATTACAAAGGATCAAAAGTGATATTGTACGAGGAAGAAGAAACACGACCCGACAAACGCCTCATTACATAGAGCTGAAAAACAAACAAACAGGAAATTATCTTGCTTTACTTACAGATATAATTCCTGTTGCTCAGTAAAGTGTGAATCGCAGCGTTTTTAAAACCTTGCAGGTCCGTGCCTGTGAGGTTGCAGCGTTACAAACATTCAGCCTCTTGTATACAGAACGTTTGACATAAAGCTATTTGACACTAAACATGAGGATTGATAGTGGGGGGGAAAAAAAAGAAAAAAAAGCCGTGATGCTCTGTGGTGGTCACCTGACGCTGGCCGGTTTCTTCCTGCCCTCTGACGGTTCTGACTCGGAGTCTGGCGGCGGCGGCAGCTGGAGGTCTGCTGGTGCCGGTCCACGCCTCCTCTGCCTCCTCTCCTCCTCATTGTTCCCCTCCGAGGACCTGAGGGAGCAGGAGCAGAGAGCACAGTCAGACATGTGAGAAGGTGTTCCATTACACTTTTTGCATGCGGGCCTTTCACACCTGGGTGAAGCCACCGATGCATCATCTGCTGCCAGGCTTTGACTCGCCTCCCTCTGCTGCGGTTGTTGTTTTAATGGTTAACTGAACATGTAGCCAGGAGGCATTAATAAAGACAAGCCCTTTTTTTTTGTTTTGGTCCTGCACGTAAATTGGACCCTAGAGGGCGCCACCAGCAGGGCTGACATGAGACACTTTAAAAGTAACAATGGAGAGTTAAAAAAAAAAAAAAAAAAAGCCCCCCGGGACGTTTTGCAGGAAAGTTTCTGCACGTCTTGGATTTCTGTCGTGGCGCGCGCCACGTCCGCTTCATCTGCACGCGGAGCGAAACAGCGGCTGGTTGTCCCATCGCGTCTGGACGGTTTTCACTCAAGCAAAAAAAAAAAAAAAAGAGAGAGAGAGAGAAAGAAAGAAAAAGAGAGAAAGCAACACACAAACAAACTAAAGTGAGGAGGAGGGAAAAGAAATGCAAGGCCTGCCCTTCTGCCTGGCATCTTTATCCAGACTCACGTCAAGCTTTTCCCCCGGGACAGTTGATCCGGGCCGGGCGGCGGGGTCAGAGGAGCGTCCGCCGGCTCGCTCATCGGGACCGTCCTTCACGGTTCATGTCTCCTCGTCCGCCGCCGTCGGTTCCTCTCCTCCCCCTCCTGCCCCTGCGCGGAGGGTTTTCAGAAAGTCTGGGAAGTTGTTTTTTTTTCTTTTCTTTTCTTTTCTTTTCTTTCTGGTCGTGTGGTTCGGGACCGCGGCTCGACGGACGGAGAAGAAGCCCAGAGGAGGAGCCGGGAAGGAGGAGAAGGAGGAGGGAGCAGCGGGGCAGAGCGGAGTCCTAAATAAAGTCCGGCAAATTTATGTAATGTGATTATTTTTTGTGCGGAACATTCGTGAGTTTTGAATGAGCGTTTCTTCTTTAAAAAAAAAAAAAAGAAAAAGTTTTTCGTTTTTTTTAATGTTCTAAAACACTATGTAGCGGTGTAGGTCGCACGCAGTTCCGGCAGGGGGCAGCAGAATCTAACTAATATGTGATTCGTGCGTTTTTGGAAACTCTCGTCCTTCCGGTGCTAAAATCAAACAAGGTAAGCAGTTGTGTATCGGTGGGTTTTTCTTTTTATATTACTTTATGTATTCTGCGGGGGAAAAAAGTAATAAAAAAATGTTATATTGCAAAAAGCTCAATTTCCACATTCAGCACATAGTTGCTGTGAATCCTGTGCAGGACAAATGACCCCAAACAAGCAATATTCTACCAGTGGAAACATTTAGAAGAGTCGTAAAACCACGTTTCCAAGAGTTTTAGTTGTTTCAAACTGAGCTAAAACACACAGTTTACATCTGAGACACGTGTTAGGTTCTCACCAGCCACTGATCATCTGCAGATAAGAGAGCGACTAAAAATAGGATTATTGTGCCAAATGAACTCAAGAGATGATGACATTTTGTGGTATTTATTGCAATAATATTAAAAGTTGCTACAAAAAGGTTTTGCAACTTCTTACAGTTCCAGACACTGCTCTCAAAAAAACCTGCCAATTTTAAAATACGTTTCTTCCGGACAGCCACATGAAGACACAGTTTATCGTGTTTTCAAAAGTTTTTATGTCTATTGATGCTCTCATGATACCAATAGTGCAGAAAATTGCAAAGTAAAAAAGCAAAACATTCTGACATAAAGTGACTTTTTGGGGTTTTCGAAAAAATTATTAAGTGGAACTTGTCTTGTGATGATAAATCCCCCGAAAAAATTTCACGGTGATGAGAAACAACATGCAGACACCCTCTAATTAATTTTTTTTTTTAAAATGACAATTTGAGGAGAGGATTGAAATTGGGGGTTTGTCCGGGAACTTTTAAATGTGCATCTGCTCTGACATGATGCTCTGACATGATTAGCAAGATTGCATAGAGCTGCTGAGGAAGTAATTCTGCCATTTGATTAATTCAAGGTGGACAAGTTGCAGGCCTGTGATCCGACACCCACAAGTCTCCTTTATCAAACACACACTGTTTTTTAAGCTGACTTGTCTGATGATGCTAATTGCTAATATAAGACGCTAATGCTATATATCTGCTCTGAAATCCTCATTTTTAAAAAATGGCATAATAGTAAAATAATGATTTCGATCAGTACATCTATCCATCTGTGCTAAAAAATATGTTTGGATTATTGATTATTTGTTTGTGCTCTTCTAAATCTAGTTATGAACCTGATTGTACAGTCTGACATCAGAGTGAAACACGATTTCCTACATTTTCATTACACTTTTGAAATTTTTACATTTGTTTATAATTTGCAAATCCAAATTGGCCAACATCAAACCTGAAAGTTAGTCGAATTTTTGTGGGTTATTCAATTATTTGCCTTTACAGTCAAACAATAAAAGTTTTTTTTTAGCTATGATTATCCAAAAGAATTTTACCGCTTCTCTGTGTGTTTATTTTATTTTTTTTACATAAGTTATTTGGGCATCTTAAACAGTCCAGTGTTTAGACGTTCACCTTCATCTAACTACAAATTCAAAGTGTTGTTCCTCGTTTCCCTTCTCGTGACTCCAGGAGTCGCTGTGGCACCGTGCGACGACGGCGTGGCCTCATGGACAGAGGGCAACGGGGGACTCGCTGTCCAGGAGACAATGGTGCAAGCCTGCAACGCAATGCAAGTTAGCGCCCAGCGAGGCTGCCATTAATCATGCTTGACAGGGAACACTGGCGTACAGGTGGGAACGCTGCCACCGACCCTGTGACTGATTTTATGTTGAAGCGGAACCGGTATGCATCGAGACCGACGTCGCTTAGTCGATGCGATCACATCTGATTCACTCACTAAGGCTTGAAAGAGGCGTTGAGGTCTGTACGTAGGTTTGTTCCGTCAGTTCGCCTGACAAACAAATGTTCGTTTGAGCCACAAAGTTCACCAGAAACACGGCGAGCTGCAGAGCGTTGGAGCGGCCGCGGCCTTCTGACGGCCCAGGAATGATTAATGGACGTTAGAACAAAATACCTACATCAGTGCAAAGTGTTTCACTGCAATCAAACTGGATCATTTCATAAATCCGGAGACCTTTCTTTGGAAGACGTGGAACAAACAACAACAACAGCAAAAAGGGGGGGAAAAACCCTGATGAGTGAATAATAGGTTTGACTTTCTTTTCCTTTAAGCAGTGCAGTTGTCAGAAACATAATTTTGACTAAGCGGTAATCTCTCCAGAGGGGAGGAAAATGTAAAAAAATAAATAAATAATAATAAAAATACCAGAAAGCAGTGTCACATCTCTGTTTTTATGAATCTAAGTTGTATATTCAAGTCAGTTCCAATTTGTGGCTTAAACCGTCGTCCAAAAAAAGTAAGAGGTGCTGAAAAGTTTCCGGCTCTGCATAATTGTTATGCCTGCCAGCCCTTCCTTCCCTCAGCCAAGAGTTTTTCCCACTGCTCTTTGATTTCATTACAAAATCCTTCTGTGGCCCAAGGAGCCAAATTTACTTTCAGAGAGCTAACGTGGAGAGAACTGTGCCTTAAATCTGACAATTTCACAAAGCAGCGAGGCTATTTGTAAATTTATTAGATTTTTTTTTTTCAGTCACGGAATTACCACATTAATTTAGTTTCATTTCCCCCCAATTGCTATTTGACAACATTTTTGACCTTTTTTAGTGCAGGCTGTGGAAAAGCATCGTCGTTAAACCTGGAAGAAATCTGTTTCAAATGTTGTTGCTTTTGACATTTGTACTTTTTCCACATTTTATTCGCCTCACGATCACAGACGTCAGTGTGCTTTACTTGGACAGACCAATAAATTTTTTACAGCATTTTTTGTAATGAAGATTGTACAATGTGTGTCATGTTGAACTCTTGTAGTTAGCAGCCTCTAAAAACATATTTAAGTATAATTACAGCAGCATGCCTGTAATCAATTAATACTTGAGACCCCTGGTAGTAACACTCATAACCTCTTAATTTATTAATTTATGCATAAGATATACCTTAAAGTGCATTAATGCACGCAGCGGAAGCAGTCTCAGCACTAACACAAAAGCTAACATCTACTGTCTTCCTAATTTCTGCCAATCAGTACTAAGGAAAATAAATGCCTCTTCTGGACTGGCTGCTCTGCACCCGCCAGCCAACGGCATGTCAACTAGCATCAAATATTACGCTCTACAAAAAAAAAAAATTTCGTATAGGCGAATTTCCCAGAAATAATGTGGAGTTATGTTCAATGGAAAAATCCACAAGTCGGTGTATCTGTGAACACAGTCACGTAAAAAAATGTTTTTTCGAATGTTTAAAACGTTTAAAGCAAACCTGCAAATTGGCTCAAGCTCAATGTGATTGGACGGAGAAGGCATGGTAGTTTGTTTTTAGCGGTGGGGTATTTTTTTTTGTCTTGTCTTTTTTCAAAGTTTGGTCTCATCTGACCAACGAGGCTTCATCCGCATGTTTGCCGTTTCCATCAAATGGCCTGCAAACGCCAGCGCCTCTGGCTCTCTCGTCCAGCATTTTGAAGAAGCAACATTATGTAAAATCAACTTTTTTCAGCTTTGCATCAGGGTCTCAATATATATAAACAGACAAAGACCTAATTTAAAGGCACTCAACTTTGAAGTAAAACTTTTTTTAAGTCATATTTGATGCACATAGCATTTTTCATAACAATGGAAGGTCACATAATTAGCTGATTGTACTGTACAATTATACTATCTGCCTGGAAAATACATAATATCCCACCCCCCTTTTATAACAATGTTACTTCCAAAAGTCCAGATTTGAGGATTTATGTTGTCAACAGACTCTATATCTAAGCTGTGGATCTCCGCAATGGGCTTCTTGGCTTATTTCCGAGTAATTCCCTCTCTGCCAGGACTCTCAGTTCAGGCGGATACAATGTCTTGTAGACACATTCGTTTTGTTTTCAGATTGTGAATTTGAGCAGCTCTCTGACTCACGAAGCACAAAGTTAAAAAGCAAAACGTGAGTCGATAATTCGGTTACATAGAGCATTAGCTATTCTGTCAGAGGGAGAGAACGGTGAAACTCTCTGCTGCCATTTCTCTCTGGGAAACATCTCTTTCTGTCAGCGGAGGCCTTTTCTGCTCCTGTCATACGGCCGCAACACGGAAAGACGGAGAACAAGGAAGGCATGGAGAAAGGAGGCTGTCGTGTGAAGGAGTGTGTGCACGAAAAAAAAAGAAAAAGAAAAAATGGTCCTCGTGACGGGGGAAGATTGAAGTCCTGTTAAGTGCTCCGCTTGAAAGCATGTCTGGCCTCATTAGCTGTCAGTTGTAACAATACCGAACTGGCAGTGAAGACAGGTTGGAGTCTAGTGGTCATAAATCACTCCTCGACAGCTGCCTGACAAGCTGGGAACCAGTACACAGGCACCGGGGCCCTCTCAGCCCCGACACTGCACAGCGCCCACGGTAATCTAAGAAATCATCGTTCTGAAACCCCCAGAATCACACGGGCCCTGCAAAAGCGGAATGCGTTGTTTTGCGAGGAGGGAAAATTGGTTTTCGTTTCACGTCTCCTCGCGTAAACCGCACACGCATTCGTCTCAGGGCGCCCGTCCGACCCCGGCCGCGTCCATTAGCCAAAACGAGAAGTGGCTTCGGTGACTTCTGTGGCGCAAGCGGCGGGGAGGGGGCTGGGAGCAGGGCCTGCGGGGTCATTAATCACGGCCCCTGACATGCAGAGCAGGAGGCAGGGGCTCCCCTATGCATACAGCTGCTGGGCCACACTCAATGCACAGGCGATGCATTGACCCTTGTGCGCCCTCTCGCCCGCCACCTTTGGCTCTCATCTGTCCAAGTCCCTCACTGTTTCTGTCAGTCATTGTTGCTGTCAGACACAAGCTAACCCCCCCGACCCAGAACTATACGCCTTACCTCCAATTCCTTTAACCGCTGAGATTGTCCGAGTGAAAGTTTGCAAAGCCTGACGTTTTAGATGGTGAAAACACATTGTGAAAACCAGGGACGTCCCAGGTTTTGCCAATACCAACCTTGCAGTCTGGTACGTCTTTGAAACCAACATCATTTGTTTGCTCAGAAACCCTGTAGCTTTAAAGTAAGACAACGATGCACCTCATCAGGTCAGTGTGACCTTCCTCCCTTAATGACGTTAATACACAGACAGACATCAACAGGTGTTTCTGTAGGTCAGCATCCTCTGTAAAAGTCTTCACAAACACGGAAAGGTTTCAGTTAACTAACGTTTTGCTCTTTCCAATGACTTTTGTGATTCCTGTGGAGCAATTTCCCAAAAATGCAACGCTGACGCCAGCATGTGAACTCTTGTCAAGGTTTCAGTAAACTTAAGTTTTGCTTTTCTCAATGATTCTTACAAAGTAGCTTTCGAAAATGCTAGGTGAATGCTAGCGTCGGCTGATTCCAGTGTTGCACAACACTGGAATCAGCGTAGCATTGACGCTAGTTTGAGCTCAAATGCTAAACTTTTACATAGTTTCCACACTGTGTTGCAATTCAAATTTTATATAAATAATTACAGACATTGACTTGTTCAATATTTTTCTCCTCAGGAACATTAACTGACATGCCATCAATTGTGTTCAAATATTAAATTTAGAAATTTTGCTATAAATTTAATTATTTATTGTTTTTTTTTCATGTTAAGTCTTAAGAAAAGTTGCTTGCGGACTTGAAGTCCTCTCTACTGAGTGGTGCGCTTTGCAACTTAGCCCATTTATTGCCATGAGAACTCCCTCGACCCCGAGTCGGGACGATTTTGTCAAAACGATCATTTTTGGCGTTTTAGCTGAAAACAACAGCTGCGACGCAAGTCTTCCGCTGCCCCGGCTCCACATTCCCCTCATTCTGCGTCACACTCCAGCCAAGCAACAGAAAAAAACTAAAAACCAGAAAGCGAGAGAGACAGAAAGAGAGAGAGAGAGGGAGGGAGAGAGGGAGAGAGAGAGGGAGACCCGGTCACCTCGGATCCATTGCATTTGCAAAGACATAAAAATGCGAAAAGCGGAGTTGCCGCCTCATTCTCGCGCCCGTCCGCTGACGTGATGTCACCCAGATTCACAGCTGCCTGCATAATGATAAAAGCCAGTCGGCCTGCAAGACACTGGAGCACTGTCTCATCATTCATAGCTAATAAATCATCGAGTCCAGGCACAAGACATCTGTTGAAAGCGGATTTCTTATCTGCCTTCCAGCATGATTTAGGGAACATCTGGAGACTCTGAGGCCTTTGGCACTAGGCAGGCTGAAAAACACACAGAGAGGGCCAATTTTTAATTTTTTTCTCTTTTTCTTTTTAGAATTCACAGGCCAGGTGATCTACTGCAGCATGACATGCACTTTGAATGGATGCGTTGCAGATGAGCGAAAGCAGAGGAAGACGTCTCCAGGTTGTTTTTTCATCAGGATTTGACATGTTTGAAAAGCATTTTTCACCAGTAATCACATTTGGATGGATGTATTAGTTTTAAATTGTGTGTCGGCGGGGCCTAGTCCAAGTCTATGTTTCACTTTTCTTTACACAGCATCCAATCTGTCATAAAGCTGGCTGATTTTTTTTACATATAAATAAATATATAAAGCCAGTTTTCAGTTCAGAAAACCACAGGTTGTTTCTCAGTGTTGGGTTCCAGGTCAAAACGTAGCAACTTTTTGCATCCTTGGTAAAGATAAGAATAAAGCATTTAAGTAAATTCCTCCTTTTATTTGAGTAACATGATCTCCCAGTCACAAAACGGGAAAATAAATGAAGTTTATTTATTCCACGGGGAAATGCAATTCCATTCAATTAGTAAATTTTCAGTTAAATTTTTCTTTAGTTAGGCCCGAGCAGCTAAGCGCTGCGAAGGCCTATTGTTTTCCTATTGTTATTATTAGGCCGAGCAGCTAAGCGCTGCGAAGGCCTATTGTTTTCCTACTGTTTCTTATTCTTATTATTCTTCCACCCAAATAAATTGGCTTTTTGAGGGCTTTATTATATTCAAAAACTCACCAAACTTGGCGGACGCATAAAGGGAGTTTCAAAATTTTGTATTTTAAGGTCATTGCAATAATCGCACAAGAAACGGCTCAAGAGCGCCACCTTGAAATTTTCAAAGGACCCTTTGCTATTCACTTACTTTATCCTAGAGACATGAAATTTGGTACACTTGTAGAGCTCCCCAAGACGCTCAAAATTTACAATTAATGTCATAGTGCAAGTATCACAGGAAGTCGGCCATTTTGGATAGAAGTTCGGATTTTGAGCCCATTTTTGCCGTTTACAGCCTTCATATTTGATCTATCTCCTCCTAGGGATTTCGATTGATCGGCTTCAAACTCGGTCAGTCTGTTCATAAGGCATGTCCCATCTAAAGTTATCTAAACGGTGAGTTTTTGAGTATGCTGAAGGGGGGTTAGCAGGGGTCAAAGTTCACCTACTCGCCGTAAAAAAATAAACTGTTATATCTCCTACACAGAAACTCACACAGGCACCAAAATTACTGTTGTTGATCATCATCGGGTCTACTACAATACCCTATGGTCGAATGATGACATCACTTAGGCCACGCCCCCTGAGAACAGGAAGTGTAATGTTTTACTGTGAACAGTCGCTATCTGACCCCTTTGACCTCATCAACATGAAACTGTGCCCAGACACAGAAAACATGTGGTGTATTGAGGATTCCAACCCTGACCAGCTTTGATGGAGCAGGTGGGCGTGGCGGCGTGGCGAAGTGACCTGTAACGCCATCGCCATACGTTTGGCTCTAAATTCCACATTTCAGGCCCAGCTGCTGCAAACTCACAAAGATGGATCCTCATCCACTCCCCGACAGGAATCCATCAGAATATTTGGTGGGCGTAGCCTAATTTCTCTATAGCGCCCCCTAGAAAACTTTAAATGATCAGCCCCAAGCCATGCTTTAACCTACAAATACGAAACTTTGTACACATATGTACCTTGTCAGGACATACAAAAAAGTCTCTTGGAGCCATGGTCTAAACCCCACAGGAAGTCGGCCATTTTGGATTCAAGTTCGGTTTTTTACTCCATTTTTGCCGTTTACAGCCTTCATATTTGATCTATCTCCTCCTAGGGATTTCGATTGATCGGCTTCAAACTCGGTCAGTCTGTTCATAAGGCATGTCCCATCTAAAGTTATCTAAACGGTGAGTTTTTGAGTATGCTGAATGGGGGTTAGCAGGGGTCAAAGTTCACCTACTCGCCGTAAAAAAATAAACTGCTATATCTCCTACACAGAAACTCACACAGGTACCAAAATTACTGTTGTTGATCATCATCGGGTCTACTACAATACCCTATGGTCGAATGATGACATCACTTAGGCCACGCCCCTGAGAACAGGAAGTGTCATGTTTTACTGTCAAAGGTCGCTATCTGACCCCTTTGACCTCATCAACATGAAACTGTGCCAAGACACAGAAAACATGTTGGTGTATTGAGGATTCCAACCCGACTAGCTTCGATGGAGCAGGTGGGCATGGCGGCGTGGCGAAGTGAACTGTAACGCCATCGCCATACGTTTGGCTCTCAATTTTATTTTTAAAGTTTTATTTTTTTAAATAATTTTGTGGGTTAGAGTACAAACATTCATTAATTTTGGCTAGAAATAATACACAAACATCGTCATTCAGCAAAACGTTTATTCACTACACAAATGACAGCTCCGCTGATTAAAATGGGGTCAGGTTGATGGAGTACCACTGCCCCTGGTTGCGCAATAATGGTACTGCTGGCGCAATACCAGTATTGCGCCAGCAGGAGGCAGTGGTACTCCATCAATGAGAAAACAGATCTACGGCGAACGGCCGTCAAAACGTTTCGAGCGCGTTTGCCGTGAGATTTCCAAAAGGATAGCGGTTACATTTAACCTGAAATGTTATATGTAAGCCTCAGATAATATCTGTTGGCTTAAAACACGGAGTAAATGTAGCGTTTTGTTAATAGCTGTTATTTAATACCGCAAGTAAATGCATCAATTCCAGCCGTCTGTGCCTTACTGGTCAGTTAAGTGTAACTGTCGTGGAGCTGCTACGTCACAGCAGTCGGCCGGCGACAGCTGGAGCTGCGAAGTTTTCCTGAACATTTTGCCTGCTTTTAGGAGCCACAGAACTGGACTACGCTCAACATTTTGCTTGTGTTTTGGAGTTGGAAATACGAACCACGCTTTTGAGCAAGAAGGCTCTGTTGGACCGGAATTGGAGCAGTTTTAATGCGCTCTTTGCACCTGAGCTTCCGCGTTCCGGAAATACGGCTCAAATGTTTTTCCAAGGTAACAATTAATAATGTACATCGATCCGAAGCCCACACAAGTAAGCCGGAGAAAAGTTTTAAGATGTTTGCTTCGTTATACATTCACAGATATGAAGGTGAGTTTTATTTTCTCTAAACTGCTAGCACAAGCCTGCTAGCTTTCTAGTAAAAATCTGCTATTTAATTATCTAAAGATTTCTCAGCCATTCTAACGGACACTGTTTGTGCCTTATTTTCAAGCATATTACGTGTGTTTATTGTTAACGACAATAAACGCAGCGGGGAGGGGGGGGAGGGCAGATTACAGTTCAGACTTTTTGCTTCAATTATGACGAACAAAAACGAGCCCAGAGCTTACTCTGGTATGGGAGTTCTAGTTCAGCTGACTGTTCAGATTGAGAGTTATTACTTTTAGAAAAATATGGCCGTGTTGATTAAGATTTCTGTGTTATTTCATTTTATTACTTTTGCATGCTTGTTGTGAAGGGCTCATTAAGACGGTGCTTAGAGCGGTGTGTACGGCGTTAGCTTCAAGTGGTAGCTTTAACTTGTAGCAACGAATATTTACAAGCTGTCTTGATTGACGATCGCTTGGAAATCCATGAAAACTTAAACAAAGTACATAGTATTGTTTTATTTGTGTCTTAAGTACGACTTTGTCTTTTATAGCAGTCATAGTTTCTGAAAGTGGAAAAAAGAGCCGCATTCGGGTATACAGTTGTGACGTCAGCGCGGCAGGTGCAAAGAGCCCATTGCTGTTCGTTTAAACAGTCGTAACTCGCGGTGCGGTGAGTAATTTATTCCTTCCTGCTGGTTCTGGAAGCCGTCATGTTTGGAACAGTTATTCTGAGGAGGATGCTAACCCAATGCCTGAGGCCTGCAACGTTTTTAATGCTAACGAAGCGCTTTACTAATTCAATAAACTGAATAGTGTGTTTGATACATCCAGTTTCATACATTCAGACTTGTTTGTTATTATGTATAGAAGATGTTTAAAATGTCGTTTCAAAGAGCTCTGAGAAAATGCTAAGTATCTTTTTACCGATCCAATGGGGTTGTAATATTTAGTTGCAGCACTTCCTGTGATTAATACCTAATTAATGGATGGGATTCAGCCTGTGCTATTGTTCTAATGTGCTGAAAGTTAACTGTGCTCTTAATGTGCATTGCCCTTGGTTTATTACTGAACAGTGCGGTTTATTAAACTGATACATCTTAACCTTCACCATTTTCCTGACTCATTTCACAATAACGTCAAAGTTGCACTGCATTTAGATCTCAGTTGTAGTTAACATCAAGCATGTGGGTGTGGCTTAGTGTAAAACTTTCACTATTTACCATGAAACATCAACATTAAATGACTTCCAAATGCAAGATCACAGCTGCATCACACTTCCTCTGTCTTTCTAGAGAACAGCCCTGAACACATTTACATGGTCACTTGATGACCTCACTGTAGCCCCGTCCACTTTTAAGAGGCAGTCACATGTTTTTTCTCATGTATATTTTACTGTTATTCTATCATTTATATGGGTTTCATCATGTGAATACTGACTAAAAATGATAACATGATGAACTCTATGAATGCTGGCTGCTGACCGAACCGCATTGGGGTGTAGAAATGACGAAATGTAGTACTTCGCCATGTGCATACGATCGGCTCTAAATGACACGTGGATCATCCGACAGGCACCAAATTGAATACGTATGACCTTTGTTGACCTCTAAAGAGCAAAACAGCATTTAAATGTATTTTGACTCCACTGCGCCCCCTACATTAATCCGCCAGCTATATTTCCTCGCTAAAAAATGAATCTGCACCACATTTTTTGCATCGTCAAGGAGCGCCGCCGAACGCGTCGATGTGTACCGCCTGGTGGACGGCGCGGAAACTGCGCAACAACAAGCGTTGATGGAAACTGAGCAACAGCTTCCGTGGTGCGGGCGGAGGTGCTGAAAACTGCGTGAGAGCTTCTGTGGTGGCTGGCGTGAGGCGGCGGTTGCTAGTACCCCGCGGAGGCCAATAGGCCGGAGCGGCGCTTGGCTGCGAGGGCCGCTCGAGGCTGCTTGCAGCTTTAATTATTATTATTATTCTTCCACCCAAATGAATTGGCTTTTTGGGGGCTTTATCATATTCAAAAACTCACCAAACTTGGCGGAGGCCTTAAGCCTGTTTAAAATTTACGTATTTTAAAGTCGTAGCAAAAATTGCAACAGAAATGTCTCTACAGCGCCACCTAGAAATTGGAAAAACACCCTTTTTTACCCTCTGCTATTCACTTACTTTATCGTAGACACATGAAATTTGGTACACTTGTAGAGCTCCCCAAGACGCTCAAAATTTACAATTAATGTCATAGTGCAAGTATCACAGGAAGTCAGCCATTTTTGATTGAAGTTCCCATTTTGACCCATTTTTGCCGATTTTTGCCGTTTACAGCCTTTGTATTTGATCTATCTCCTCCTAGGGATTTTGATTGATCGACTTCAAACTCGGTCAGTCTGTTCATAAGGCATGTCCCATCTAAAGTTATCTAAACGGTGAGTTTTTGAGAATGCTGAAGGGGGGTTAGCAGGGGTCAAAGTTCACCTACTCGCCATAAAAAATAAACTGCTATATCTCTTACACAGAAACTCACAGAAGCATCAAAGTTTCTGTGATTGATCATCATGGGGTGTCCTACAATACCCTATGGTCGAATGATGACATCACTTAGGCCACGCCCCCTGAGAACAGGAAGTGTAATGTTTTACTGTGAACGTTCGCTATCTGACCCCTTTGACCTCATCAACATGAAACTGTGCCCAGACACAGAAAACATGTTGGTGTGTTGAGGATTCCAACCCCGACCAGCTTCGATGGAGCAGGTGGCGTGGTGGCGTGGCGAAGTGACCTGTAACGCCATCGCCATACGTTTGGCTCTCAATTCCACATTTTCGGGCCCAGCTGCTGCAAACTCATAAGGATGGATCCTCATCGACTCCCCAACAGGAATCCATCACAATATTTGGTGGGCGTAGCCTAATTTCTCTATAGCGCCCCCTAGAAAACTTTAAATGATCAGCCCCAAGCCATGCTTTAACCTACAAATACGAAACTTTGTACACATGTGTACCTTGTCAGGACGTACAAAAAAGTCTCTTGGAGCCATGGTCTAAACCCCACAGGAAGTCAGCCATTTTGGATTCAAGTTCGGTTTTTGACCCCATTTTTGCCGTTTACAGCCTTCATATTTGATCTATCTCCTCCTAGGGATTTCGATTGATCGGCTTCAAACTCGGTCAGTCTGTTCATAAGGCATGTCTCATCTAAAGTTATCTAAACAGTGAGTTTTGAGTATGCTGAAGGGGGGTTAGCAGGGGTCAAAGTTCACCTACTCGCCATAAAAACATAAACTGCTATATCTCCTACACAGAAACTCACAGACGCACCAAAGTTTCTGTGATTGATCATCATCGGGTCTCCTACATTACCCTATGGTCGAATGATGACATCACTTAGGCCACGCCCCCTGAGAACAGGAAGTGTAATGTTTTACTGTGAACGTTCGCTATCTGACCCCTTTGACCTCATCAACATGAAACTGTGCCCAGACACCGAAGACATGTTGGTGTATTGAGGATTCCAACCCAGACCAGCTACGATAGAGCAGGTGGGCATGGCGGCGTGGCGAAGTTACCTGTAACGCCATCGCCATACGTTTGGCTCTCAATACCACATTTTCGGGCTCAGCTGCTGCAAACTCACAAGGATGAATATTTATCCACTCCCCGACTGGAATCCATCACAATATTTGTAGGGCGTGGCCTAATTTCTCTATAGCGCCCCCTAGAAAACAGCAGCCCATAGGTTATGTTGTTATTAATTATTTAAATATACATTATTATAACTTTTTATATATATATAAGTTTATTTTGTGGGTTAAAGTACAAACATTCATTCATTTTTGCTAGAAATAATACAAACAAAGTCATTCAGCAAAACTTATGACACAGCGAAGTAAGAACACACTGGGGTCAGTGTTGATGGAGTACTACTGGCACCTTGTGGAGAAATACTGGTACTGCTAGTGCAATACCAGTATTGCGACAGCAGGAGGCAGTGGTACTCCATCAATGAGAAAACAGATCGACGCTACGTAATAACAGTCAGCCGGCGACAGCTGGAGCTGCAAAGTTTTCCTGAACATTTTGCTTGCTTTTTGGAGCCACAGAACTGGATTACGCTCAACATTTTGCTTGGATTTTGGAGTTGCAAATACGAACCACGCTTTGGAGCAAGAAGGCTCTGTTGGACCGGAGTTGGAGAAGTTTAATGGGCTCTTTGCACCTCAGCTTACACGTTCGGGAAACACGGCTGAAATGTTTTTCCAAGGTAACAATTAATAATGTACATCGATCCGAAACCCCAACAAGTAAGGCAAAGAAAGGTTTTAAGATGTTCGCCTCGTTATACATTCACAGATATGAAGGTGAGTTTTATTTTCTTTAAACTGCTAGCACAAGCCTGCTAGCTTTCTAGTAAAAATCTGCTATTTAATTATCTAAAGATTTCTCAGCCATTCTAACGGACACTGTTTGTGCCTTATTTTCAAGCATATTACGTGTTTATTGTTAACGACAATAAAGCAGCGGGGAGGGGGTGGGGGGGCAGATTACAGTTCAGACTTTTTGCTTGAAGTATGACGAAGAAAAACGAGCACAGAGCTTACTCTGGTATCGGAGTTCTAGTTCAGCTGACTGTTCAGATTCAGAGTTATTACTTTTAGAAAAATATGGCCGTGTTGCTTAAGATTTCTGTGTTATTTCGTTTATTACTTTTGCATGCTTGTTGTGAATGGCTCATTAAGACAGTGTTTAGAGCGGTGTGTACGGCGTTAGCTTCAAGTGGTAGCTTTAACTTGTAGCAACGAATATTTACAAGCTGTCTTAATTGAGGATGGCTTGGAAATCCATGAAAACTTAAATAAAGTACATAGTATTGTTTTATTTGTGTCTTAAGTACGACTTTGTCTTTTATAGCAGTCATAGTTTCTGAAAGTGGAAAAAAGAGCTGCATTCGGGTATACAGTTGTGACGTCAGCGCGGCAGGTGCAAAGAGCCCATTGCTGTTCGTTTAAACAGTCGTAACTCGCGGTGCGGTGAGTAATTTATTCCTTCCTGCTGGTTCTGGAAGCCGTCATGTTTGGAACAGTTATTCTGAGGAGGATGCTAACCCAATGCCTGAGGCCTGCAACGTTTTTAATGCTAACGAAGCGCTTGACTAATTCAATAAACTGAATAGTGTGTTTGATACATCCAGTTTCATACATTCAGACTTGTTTGTTATTATGTATAGAAGATGTTTAAAATGTCGTTTGAAAGAGCTCTGAGAAAATGCTAAGTATCTTTTTACAGATCCATTGGGGTTGTAATATTTAGTTGCAGCACTTCCTGTGATTAATACCTAATTAATGGATGGGATTCAGTCTGTGCTATTGTTCTAAAGTGCTGAAAGTTAACTGTGCTCTGTTGTTGTGCATTGCCCTTTGTTTATTACTGAACAGTGCGGTTTATTAAACTGATACATCTTAACCTTCACCATTTTCCTGACTCATTTCACGATAACGTTAAAGTTGCACTGCATTTAGATCTCAGTTGTAGTTAACATCAAGCATGTGGGTGTGGCTTAGTGTAAAACTTTCACTATTTACCATGAAACATCAACATTAATGACTTCCAAATGCAAGATCACAGCTGCATCACACTTCCTCTGTCTTTCTAGAGAACAGCCCTGAACACATTTCCATGGTCACTTGATGACCTCACTGTAGCCCCGCCCACTTTTAAGAGGCAGTCACATGTTTTTTCTGCTGTATGTTTTACTGTTATTCTATAATTTATATGGATTTCATCATGTGAATACTGACTAAAAACGATAACATGATGAACTCTATGAATGCTGGCTGCTGACCGAACAGCATTGGGGTGTAGAAATGACGAAATGCATTACTTCGCCACGTGCATATGATCGGCTCTAAATGACACGTGGATCATTGGACTGGCGCCAAATTGAAAACGTATGACCTTTGTTGACCTCTAAAGAGCAAAACAGCATTGAAATGTATTTTGACTCCACTGCGCCCCTACATTAATCCGCCAGCTGTATTTCCTCGCTAAACCAATGAATCTATACCACATTTTTTTGCATCTTGAAGGATAGCCGCCGAACGCATAGATGCGTACCGCCTGGTGGACGGGCGCGGAAACTGCGCAACAACTTCTGTCTTAGCACGTGCGCAGCGTTGATGGAAACTGAGCAACAGTTTCCGCGGTGCGGGCGGAGGCGCTGAAAACTGCGTGAGAGCTTCTGTGGTGGCTGGCGTGAGGCGGCGGTTGCTCGTACCCCGCGGTGGCAATAGGCCGGAGCGGCGCTTGGCTGCGAGGGCCGTTCGAGGCTGCTTGCAGCTTTAGTTTTAATTGTTTTTCACAAAACCTCTAGAGCCTCATTCATTGGCAAATCTAGCAACTATACACTTATCGACCCAAAACTAAGGAAATAGGAGCCAATTTATTGGCTAGGTGAGCAGCTGAGTTTTTCTGGCCACCGCTACGTATCAAAAAACATTAAAGTTAAGATTTTATACAGTTATTTACCAAGAGTACTAATCTAAATAACATGCATGACTGACCTACATAGTTAAGATGTCCCGGGTAAAATATAATCAGTTCGTAGCTATTTATACGCCCACCTCTCCATTCAATCCACTTACAAATTAATTGTCAATCAATGGTTTATTAGATTCAAATTGGTTCTGATGTTCGCTTTGACTTTTTTTGTGGTTTGGCCTCCATCCAGCAGAGAGCGCTGCTCATCTTTAAGCAGTTGATATGCAGGAATAAAGATGGCGGCGAAAAAGAAACAGTCCAAATAGAGTTCGGGTTGGGATTCAAAATGCGCTTTATGCGGTTCTGTTTTGACATATATAAACACTCAACAAGTTCCTTATGTTTTGTTTTTTTTAATCCAGCCTTTATGTTATGGATAGATGGTCAAACCTCTTCATACGAGAGAAAACTCTGGGTTCTGAGAAAATGGACGCTGATCAATCAAAGGCCAGTCGATCAATGAGCTCGATCGACTTTAACTCATTAATCTGCACCACCTTCAAGATTTTCTCCTTTGTACTGGATCTATGGACTCGTGCAGCTTCAGCGCGCCGCTAAACGCACCCACACATCCTGTCTGTTGTGAGTTACCGTCAGAGATCAGGTCTGCTGGTTAGACTAAACAACAGCGTTTGAGCGCATTTGCTCTCCCTCATTAATCATCCTGACAGCTTGAAAAACAACATTTCCTCCTTAATGACTGTATTTGAGTAATCATGCCTGCTCATTTCCATGCGAGCTTTCCATTCCCCGGCCACCGTGGGGCTGCCTCCCCCCAAACCCCCTTTCAGTCCCTCCTCCCCCACTCTGTCTTTTATTACTCCCTCAGCCCGTTCACGTGCGTGCGTGTATTTGGGAGAGTTTTTCTCTCCTGACCTCCTAAGTTTGCGGCGTGGCGTCTGCTCCAGCCAATAGGAGAACACCTATAGCACTCGCGAAGGAGGGAAAGAAAACCCATAAGGGATGACTGGATGTGGTCTAGTGGGGCTCCAGATGCGGAAAACAGAGGATGGTGTCACCACCCCAACCACATCCCCCCCCCATTCCCCCACACCACCTCCCCTCTGAATGTGGCTAACCCACCGGCGGCCACCGCTGGCCTCCAGGCCTCCGCTGGTCACTGCCAAAGCACGTTTCTCCGTTAAGCTCCGGCTCTGTGATGCATGAGAGCTGACAACTGCAGCTTTAGAGCGCAACCAGATCAAAACCAGCTGCGCATTAGAAGAGAAACTATAATTACATTTGCCTTTGTGTATGCCGCTGAAGTCCCTTCTTTTTTTTCCCATTTGCTTTCTTTCAATACAGAGGTAGATTGGTTGTACTTTATTTTTTGAGGGAATGGAATAAAGATACCTGCTCAAAACCTTTGCTGATTTACCCGTGGGCTGGTTTTATTACGTGAACAATAGCAGGATGAGCCGAGCTCAGCAGCGGCTTTGTGGGGACGCGTTTTCTACTTTTCTATGTGGGCAGACGCAAGTGGAGGGTTTCTGGGGGTTTAGAAACATCGGCGTAGCGTGGCTTGACATCTGCGTCCGCTTTATTTTTGGACCACTTGAAAAAGCACTCATAGCCGGGATGATGGATGAAGTGATAAAGTTGGGGAGAGGACAAAACGAAAGCGGAGGAGTCCGTTTCTGGGAAGCGGGTTTCGCAGGCCGTATAACTCAGAGGCATGTGTCACAGAAAACATCGGGGCAGATGTTTGCAATCTCGGAGTACGCCTAATGATTTTTGATCATCTCTAAAGAGCGAAAGTGGGAAGAGGGGGAAAAAAAATATCGAACCATTACTCAGTGGATGGACTTTTCTTTCCATTTGCACGGGTTCGAGCTAATTGAGAGGTTAAGGGCTAGTCGTAAAATGAAGGCGCAGCTTCGCCAGTCCTGTCATCATTAATCATGTGGGCTGTCAGGCTGCACCAAGAACTCACTCATACCAAGCAGGCGGGAGGCGGATCATACCACTGGGCTTCAAACCTCCATCTCCTCCCTTAGTACACAGCTGGTTTTGCCTCTGAGCAGAACATTTTGGGTCAAACGAAGGAAAGTGATGGTGGTACAATATACACAAATGTACAAAAAATATTCTTGGGTGCCCTGCGTCATGATATGTAGTTTATCGCTGAACACCAATGCAGCAGTCGGAGGCAGTGGGCAGATTTCACGGCATTTAATGAACAAATAAAGGGAAAAAAAACGTACAACCAAAACCCATGGAGGAACACAGGGAGCCAGAGTTGAGCGGCACGGGAATCCAAAAATGACAACGAGGAAACCAGCAAAGAGTGAGAGGAGCAGAAGTGTTTGAGTACTGGAAGAGTGAATGTGGAACAATGGGCCTGGGTTGACTGAGGTGTGAGGAGAGAGAGAGGCAAAGTGTTAATAGTAAATAGAATCCTATGTTTTAACATTAGATACTATTCTAGTGTGAAAACGGTAACACTAAGGCATTCACCGTTTTGGAGTTACCGTTGACATTGGAGCCGTAACACATTAATTAATGTTGAAACACGGTGGTGGCAGAATCAGGCTGTGGCAATGCTTTTCTTCAGCAGGAACAAGCCAAGTACTCAGAGTTGATTGGCGATTATTACATGGATGTGAAATTTGTGAATTTCACATCCATGCCTACAGTTTAAATGCTTTCTTTTAAAAGCATTTAAACTGTAGGCATAAATATTGTTGAACAGGTTTATATACGTTTCCTTGAACGTTTTGGTATTTAAAGCTGTGCTACGTTTATAATAGAAAATGTTTTTTTACGTATCTATTAAATCACAATGTGCTGAGAAACAACTTACCTTTACAGGAAAACAGTTTGGCCTCCATTGCCAGTAGCCATGCTAACTAGCCTTAGCATTCACGACACGCTCAACCCATAGGAGGGGAAGAAATATATGGCACATACACGAGCCCGATTGACAGCACTAAGACCCGCCTCCTGCCTCTGGTTGGTTGTTTCTAGTTAGAAGAGGCAGAAGAGCTCGTTTTTTGTTTTTTATAGATTATCTGTCTCAAACAAAACTGTCACGACGCAGTGACAGTTTCAGCAAATATGTATTTTATTTGGATTTGGATTTTTTTTTTATGACGGAAAAACACAGTGTTCTGACTATTAAATACAAACCACATGTTTGACATCAATGGAAAGCTTACTTTCAGAAGACATAAATAACTCAAAGCGCCCTCGGAGGAGAATAGGTCCTAGTTTTGCCGTGGAAAAACTCACATTTGTGTAGAGGGGGAAAAAAATGTGTACGGTTTTTTTTGTTTGTTTGTTTTCACAAGTAAAACATTAAAAATAAAACTGGTGTGCGTTCATGTTTACCCTTGTTTACACAGATAGCCATACACAAATACAAAACAAATGCTTTTTGTTTACTTAAAAGTAAAAACACAATCTTTCAAATTATTTGAGGATGTAAATATATTTTATAGTTCAGGTATGTCATACATATCAATTGTATTCTTTTTAATCCCTTCCATAATCCTGTTAGGAGAAAGTTGAAGTTTTGCCTCTTTGGCTAAATCGGATATGTTTACATGAAGTATTTATGTTGATTAATATGCACTGTTCTCTTTATGAAGCAATTAAATTCAAACTTGCTGGTCACTCGTGACAAAATTGCAAAATAAAATGTAACGATTCTTATTAGGATATTGCCAACCCTCACTCGCACCGCTGTTTCCAGCTCTCATCCAGCAGGAACGGACATAAAATCTTTGGATTCTTAAAGCTGATTAATTAATAACAAAAACCTGTGTTAGAACGAGATGATGTAAAACACAACAAGGGGTTGTTGTTGTTTCCAATTCGGCCTGAAATGAGCATGTATCGGCGGTCGCCAACAGGTGGCGTCACTGTCCAGCTCTACTTTCGTCGTGACAGTAAACACAGAGACACGTCTGAAGAGTTGAAAAGTCAGACGAAAAAAAAAAGACATTTCAAACTCGTGTCAAAACTTCCAAGTTTGACAGAGGCGGAGGAAAGAAACGCGGCGTCTGCAGCTGCCGGCTCATCCATTAAGTCTTATCAAACTAAGTGCAACCAGTTTCAGGATGCAATGTGAAACCTTGAAGGTTTCACATTGATCTGTTGGCCCCGGGTTGAACCCAGACGGCCAACAGCCTCGTCTCAGACCGCGGTAACCGAAGCGGGCTCTCTTGTTACGGCGGAGACGGGCTGTCTTTGACCTCCGTGTCTGTCTTGTCAGAGTCGTGAGTGACCAGCCAGGCTCATCTACACTTCACCAAGGGTGTCATGGTGTCACGTTGCGAGGTGCCAGTCACAAGGCCAGACGTGGCAACTTTAGCGTCCATCTGTCAGGACTTTGCCTTGTACAGCTAAAGGAGGTGGTTCTGATCCTTATCGGGACCTTGCGGCGTGCAGTACGTGTTACATCCTTGTGGGTCTGCCTGTCACACCCGATCTGAGAGCGTTACATCTGGATGTGTTCGCTTCAAGGTGACACCAAGGTGCACTCTCTGCTGTCAGTCAAGCACTCTCAAAAGCCATCCATCACTTTGCGGTAAAAATAGCAGCTCCGACACATCCGGATCTCGGTTGACAGCTTGGCTCATAAAGATTTACGTCTTCCCGGGAGTCAATCTCGAGAGCTTTTCTTTTAAAAGCATTTAAACTGTAGGCATAAATATTGTTGAACAGGTTTATGTACGTTTCCTGACATTACGTGGATTGGCCGGGGTTGTAAATCAAGCTGTGTGTGCGAGTGTGTGTTTCGGTGCTTTCACAGCCGCAATAAATCAGAGGTAATCACCTTGATCTAATAACGGAAGAATGAAAATATTCAAACCGGCAATCGTTTCCTCGAGGCGTCTTTGTTTCGCATAAATCCAGAGCAAGAGGCCCCGAACTGAAGCGGACCTTTACTCAAGTCCCCCAAAACTAGACTTTGATCAGTTTTCACATTTACTTTGGATAAAAATGTTTGTTTAGACAGGAGCATAAGACTGGAGGGAGTGCGTCACCAATAGTTAGCCTACGTCAAACGTGCTGAAGTCACAATGCAGTCAAATAAACTATGCAGTCGTCACTTAACCACTAAAATCTGAAGCAGGTAGGTAGGTAATCAGGGAGCCACTGAGTTAAAAAATGTTTCACGCAGGTTGATAATTGGTGGTGCACCCCCTCCAATCTTAATTTCCTGTGTCAACCATGATTGGTTTTTCGCATAAAGAACCTGCCAATGGAAATATCCACACAATATTAAAGATTTATACAATTGGATTTAGTCAAGGGATTGCACCGTTTTTGAGATCTGAGGTGGTTTGAGGTAGAAGCATGTTTTAGTCTCGGCCTTTTAGAACTACCGTCCAGCTCCAACTAATCCAGATTGTTAAGCTAATTGGGAGATGCCAAAATCTCCTTACGAACTTGCAAGAAGTTGAATTCAAAAGCCCTGGTTTAGCCTGCCAGTTTGCCCGATTCAAACCAGAAATGAAAACAACAGGATACACGTCTTCAGTGTGATTTATTTACCAAAATATGAGCTCCCATTTCACCGCATCACCCTTGAGGCCCCACCATGGGGTGTTTCAATATTACAAAAAAATATCACATCTCAGTTTTATTCATTTTGTTGAGGAAATCACAATAATAATAATAATAATAATAAAAACAATCAAAAGGCTGAGAACAAGATGTGATTTTTAACATTCATTCAATACGAAAGTGTTAAGACGCGGTTTTAACACCTTTCCAACATGTCCGCTCACATTACTGTAAAAGCAGAATATATAGAAAGTGTTAAAGCCAGGTATCCTGTAGGAAATAAATAAACGTCACCAGCGGGGAGAAGCATGAGGACTCAAAGCAAAACATTGGGCCGGTTAAATGTGTGTGCCGTTTCAGGCTTTCATGCGTCTCCTGCAGGGAGAAGGCAACTGAAGCCAGTGGCCGCAGCCAGCAGCCGTCCCTCACACACTCGCTTTTTTTCTTTCCTAAATCATCGGCGTTTGCTGAAAGCTTTTATGCGCAACCATCAATTTCCAGAATAGCACAGAGCGGTAGATCACCTCGGGGTAGTCAAGTCTCTCGCAATGTGCAAAAACAGAAGGTCTGCATGCCCTTTGGATTTGGAAAGGGAAATGTTGTTAGAAATCTTGTGGATAAAAAGTTCAAACTGACAGCGGAGATCCTTTTAAGAACAGAGAAAAGTGTCTCCAAGCTACTTCTGAGTTCAGAAGAAACAGCGAGTTGTCACAATTCATCTTAAAGCAAAGCATTTTGGGGAATGTAGTTAGTGACTTTCTGGCAGAGCAAGGTGTTGTTTTCCCGACCAGCCGGCTACAAAGCTGCAACCAGTTAGCTTAGCTCAGAAAGAGGCAAACAGCTAGCTTGACTATGTAAACAGCTCTGCTCTGCTGAATATGTTCAAATATATTTTTTTAATCTGGGGCGGGGAAAAGGGCAAAATAAGCAGAAATGAGCAATTTCACAAGTCAAATTAGACACATCATCTAAAGTTTCCATCAGTTGGTTCAGAGCTGGATTGAAAACTAAACAAATTACTGCTTCAGCTGAACTATTCCTTTCGGACAACATTTCACGTGAGATCCGGAGAGCAGGTGAAGCCAGGACAGCTCGCGTAACAGCTTTTCCAGGTGCTGTGCTAAGCTAAGCTAATTGCCCATAGCTTCACATTTAAAAGGTGCACGGGAGCCATTTTAACCTTCTCACCCAAGCTCTCTGCAAGAAAGCAAACATGATTAATTCCCAAAATGTCAAACTACTCTGAGAAACGCATGAGTACATGGTGTTCTATTGGTATCCAAGAGCTGATGCTGATCCAAGTCTTTGACTGTAGAGAGTGTAGTGGGGATAGTAAGGGCCAGTGGTGGGCAGAGAGTGCAGGGAGATGGAGGAAGGCCCAGAGGGGAGATGGACCTTACTGTAGGGGTGATAGCGAGCTAAGCCCAGGCTGGGGGGAGCCCTGAGCGACAGAGAGCTGGGGAGGGAGCCCGGGCTGCTCTGGTGTGGGAGGTGCAAGTGGCAGGATGCGGGTCCAGACGAGGAAACAGAGAGCAGCTTACTGTCCATCCCCACAGGCAGAGCTGTGTGCGTGCGAAGGTGAGCCAGGAGTTCATCTGAGGTGGCGAAGCGCTTGTCGCAAGGCCCTCCGGCGGACACCCAGTTGCAGGCGTGGGGAAGGGGGTCGTTTGGTAGCATAAAGCCGTACGTGTAAAGGGGATGAGAGAGGGAAGGGGACACGCTGGACGACAAGGAGCTTTGGTGGAGGGAATGAAGCGGGTGGGAGGGGTACACCATGGGAAAGCTCGACTTTAGGGTGGAGGAAGGGTCGTGGATGCAGGAGTTGCAGTTGCTGCTGCCGAGATGAGACACACCAGGGTAGCTTAGACAGTAAGGGTCCCTGCAAAGGCTCTGCATGAAGGAGGGCGGGGAGGCGCCCGTCAAAGGGCTGGAACTCGTGTGTTTTCCTCCCATGCTCAGGCTGGATTTGGACGGGTCCAACCCTGGGAGGAACTGGGATGGGTAGCCCGCGTAACCCCCCATGACAGATCCATGATAGGCCATATTGGAAGAGGGTAAGGGGAAGAGCGGCTGGCTGTTTTTGTAAGGAGAGATGGGCGTGACGTGTCCAGCGCCGAGGCTAGGCTGGGCAGCTTCGGCTCTACCGCCGACGTCCTGGTTGGAACCGCCGTCTGAGCTGCTGTTGCTGCAGTTTGTGCTCGCCCGGACGTGGCTGGAGTTCGCGTGGTGCGGGCTGTCTGCGCTGGCCTTGCTCCCGTCAGTGTCTCTTTTTGGATTGCTGTGGTTATTACTAGTGGAAGTGCTGGTGGGGCTGCTCTGCTCGCGTCCGGGTTCCGAGCTGAGAGTTTGGGACTTGGAGGTGGGCTGTCCGCCGGGAGATTGGCTCTGTTTGTGATGCTGATGCTGCTGAGCCTGTCCTGGGGGGGTGCTGGTGCCTCTGGAGCCAGGCGAAGAAGTGTGGGATGGATAGGACTGCTGGCCGCTGGTCGAATTCCCATTAGTGGTTGAGCTACTGCTGCTCGGTGCCCTGAATCCAACTTTGTCACTGCTGGTAACACCATCCCTGTGACAGTCTCCGTTGCTTTTGTTGTAGGGTTTAAAGCTAGATTTGTCCTCCAGAGAAGGGCGGTGCTCCCCCAGCTTCAGGCTGGAGGACGACGACCGACTGCTGGATTCTTTGTCCCCCGGGCTGCAGGAGGAGCCGAGCTTGGAGGAAGAAGGAGGGTCCGGTTTACCGATCTGAGAGCAGGTCTGAGCCAGCAGGGCCAGTGGACTCTTCTTAGCATCCAGCTACAAAAGAAGCATGAGATTTGGGTCATTATGAGTAGGAGAACTTTAGTTTCATATAAAGTATTGTAGTTTAAATCTCTTAATCCTCCAGCAACTCAGGAGGAGTGTGGCAGATGTCACGGGTAAATGGCAGGGAAAGGGGGGTTGTCCTGTCAGACCGTCAGTTCCCAAAACCACACAAAAAAGAACCTCATAAAAGCGAACAAGGAGTCAGTGGGAACCTGTAGGACTGTGTAAAGGGTGAAAATCTTGTAAGGTCCAAATGACCTTGTCTCTTAAGGCCGCCGGTCTTAAGCGTTTCTCTACAGTTACATATATGGCTGTAGCAAACACATAATGACATACTGGTCTTTAAAGAAATGTTCAAATCATAGGGACACAACAGATGTAGTTTCCTAGATGCCAAAGGATATTTTAAGACTTTGAACAGCACATTTCTTTGCATTAGACATTTGCTCTTCAAACATCATCTGACATTTGCAGACTTCAGGGCTGACTGAAAAAAAAAGCTGTGTTCTGGTCCAGACTTTAGCAACAACAAACTGGGCTTTGAGACTTTAGAGCCCCTCTGCACTAAAGGTGATGAAAACAAGGTGTATTTCATCACCTTGTTTTGATGAAATACAAATGCAGAATTTGTATACTTTCCCAAAATATGAACCAGGAAGTGACACAGCAACAGTCATCTTTTGGACCATGCTCAACGCGTTCTTTTGTTTCTTATTTTTCTTACGGTTTCAGGCCCTGCACAGCTGCTGAAAACACTTTATTGGGCATTTTTAGACTTGATGGCTGCAAAACAGACGCAAAGACGTGAACGCGCAAAAAAAAAAAGGGAAAAACAGAACTTTGAAGTTGATCAATCTAAAGTAATTCACGTGTGTTTGTCTGGGGCACCAAAACCGGTTGTTGCCCAGGGGCCCGCATTATCTTCAATCAAGCCCTGGCTGTGATGTTCATTTTGTTTCAGCACTGACCCAGACCACCAAGACCACACACACACCCCACACACACACACACAAAACAACTTGACCATGAAGCTGCAAAGTAAAATAATAAGAAGTCGCCGATATAGAGCTGTTTAATGTGGCTTAAAGTTGGATGGTGTTGAAGGAAAGATGTATAGTTTGGAAAAGTTCCATTTACATGCCTTTTTTTTCTGCACTGAGTAGAAGACAAAGATTAACCTCCAGTGTTGTTGGAGGTAAAAGTGAATTTGCATCAGACAGCCGATCAATCTAGTGAGTTTTATTTGCTTTTTCAAGATGCATGAACTTGTGGTTTTCTTAAAAACCAGGGAACCTATTCCATCATTATATTCTTACTGCAACTTGATTGCAATAGAATATAAAACACACACACACACACACACACACACACACACACAAAGGACTATTTCTCAATTTTCCTTCTCCTAAATCAATTTCCCCACCGCCACGCAAAGGCTCGCGGTTCAAAGCGAAACATCTGCAAATCATAAAAAAATAAAAAAGAGTCAATAAATACCTCGATGCTCACTGGCGCGGACGTCAGAGGCTGTAAATATTCCGGATGGAGCAAGTGTCCGGTGTGCGCCGTCAACATCTTGATCAGGCGGATGGGGAGCCGCTTCGCCTGCCGCAGGGGGTCCAGAGGGGTCAGCAGGGGGTCCAGAGGGGTCAGCAGGGGGACCGCGGCGCCGGGGCCAGACCTCTGAGGCTCGGTGGTGTCGCTGAGTTCGATCCGCTCACTAACTCGATCCGCGGCTGGTCCCGAAGGCTGATATCTCATTGGAGATTTATAAAAAAAGAAAAAGAAAAAAAAAACGCCGGTGCTTTTCGGGAGGTGACGCGCGTGATGTTATCCCCCTCCTCCTAATCCTCTTCCTCCTCCACACACACACACACCGACACCAGACCTCACGAGTTGTTTCGTAGAAATGAAATCCAGGCAGAAACGAGACGCCCCGGTCCCGGCGCGTTACTTAGCAGGAAGCATCTTCACGTATCCAACTTGGAATATAGATCCGAGAGGGGAAGAAAAAAACACGCACACACAAACAAACACAAGTTAAAAAAAATAAAACATGCAACACAGTTGTTGTTTTTTCTATGGAAGCGTAAAAAGATCGTAGAATCCAAGGTTGGAGAAGACCCGGTCCAGTTCGTGCGCTCCGGCCGGACTTCTGCGGCGCTCTGATCACGACGGGCGCAGCTGGAGGCGCAGCGGCTGCGGACTGTCCGCGTCAGGAATGAGCTGGGCGGGGAGAGCGTGCGTAAGGGGCGGAGCCTGATCCACGCACAAGGTGACAATCCTCAAAATTTATATATATATATATATATATATATATATATATATATATATATATATATATATATATATATATTATATATATATATATATATGGCCTGTTACAGAAAGAAATAAAAGGGAAGTAAGAAAGGAATGTGTTTTAACAAAAAATTTTGCAATGACTATACATTCATATATAAATTTTACACCCTCAGAGACAGAATTAAAAAACTAACAGTCAGAGAAAAACTCATTTAAAAAAACAGAGCTCAGGTTTTACTTTGTTTTAACCATCAGAGGAAACATTGAGTCAAGTTTCTACTCTGTGATGTTGTTTTATCTTATTCTACTAGTAATGAATCGAACATTTTGTTCGTCCAGACGGAAAATTTCAACAACTTCCAGTCAGCTCAACAGGCCGCCCCAGGAACCGTTTCTGTATGCATACAGCATTCGTGCGAGACGTCGGTCAACTAGAACGGTAGCTGGAGATCGGCACCAGCACCTCCTGACCCCACTGGGGACAAGTTAGAAAATGGATGGATGGATGATTTCAATATTTGAACCCACTTAAAGTAATAACAGGCAACAGTTTTTCTGAGCCTTGCTTTGTTACGAAGCCATTTATCCCCAAAGCCTTTTAAGGTGGCAGTCGGCTAATTTAAATACTAATATTCGGGTATGAGTTACGGTGGCAGATTAAGAAACCTGTACATCATCAGCATACACATTGCCTGAGAAGCTGAAGCACTGTAATCTGAGCGAGTGGCATAAGATCAACGTGAAATAAAAGTGGCCCGAGAACAGAACCTGGCGGTACCCCACAGATGAACGCATCGCAGGAATGCAGTAAATCCAGGACATACATTTCTGACGTAACATTGGGACACATGTCATTCAAAACCTTCACCATCGCAGTGTGTTGGTGATCTGGGAAAGCATTAAAAAAATGCGCTGCCTTCTCAGTGTGCTTACTCTTGGAGATTCAAGATTAGGCTTCTTCAAAGAGTTTTGAACCATCCAGTTTTAACGGCTCTTGGAAAACTGCTGCTGCGAAGAGAAACATTTACAGTCTGCAAGCAAAAAATGCTCATCAGCTGTGCTAAAAAAATAGATCTCGCTGCACCAAAGACTGCAGAACGTCTTCATTTTGGAATTCACAGAAACCATGTTTGTACATCGTCAGGCTGAGTGTCCGTCAAGCCTCGCGTTGTGAAACCAATAGCACCACCAACGTCTTTCAGAGAGGACGGAGAACATGGGGACTTACAGCAGCATGCCGAGCGCGATCCGGCGCAGTCGCCAAACCTCTTGTGAAACAGAAATTCTTCTCTGCGGGCCCAAACTGTGCAGAGGACACGGAGAGCTGTGGAGAATGAGTCACATGAGTCATCTTGAGGCGTTTTCAACGAGCAGATCGGGTCCTTGATGGGCAAACACCAATAAAGTTTACGAGGCCGGATGCTTGCTTTTTTATTACAAAACGCTCGCAATAGCTGGTGTCACAACTCTCAAGGTGAGGTCAAGCCTTTGTTGTGTTTTTCTTCCTGTCTGATTAAATTCCAAACCTTTTTCACCTCGTCTGTGGGGGTAAGTGTAAAGTTGTGCAAAGGCGTTGCTAGAAAAAAAGCTACAACAAAACAGGGAAAGGAGAAGCACAGTGGCCATGGGGGAAAAAAGGCAACAGGAAGTTATATTTACAGTTTGCCAGAAGCCAAAGGTAGAGGTCCACAACCGCAGGGCTGGCCAGCCGTTAAATTGCTTTCTCGCTGCCACGCACCCAATTTGGATAAAAAGGCCGTCAGCAGCCTTCTGCAGAACTTGACACCACGCGCGGGACATAATGCAATCACTTCTAATTGGGCGTGTTGGTGCAGGGGCGCGTTCGCGGCACGTAGGTGGCTGGTGTGGTTGAGGTCAAAACATCAGGGCTAAAATAAATCGAAAATCTACGGCAAGGCTTGAATGTCTTTACAGGACTTAAAAGTTTTGACTCACGGCGCGTTAAACACACTAACGGAAGCCCGAAAGTATTTCTATGAATATTCTGATTTATAGTCATGTTTTAAAATTCAGGTGAACATGTTTTGACTTGAATCCGATAGAGAATTTGGAGAGAAAGCTCATGATTAGGGGTGACGGTAAAAAGACCTGAAGCCCAAAACCTGGAGATAGTCCATCAGAAATACCAGGAAACATGCAAAACGCTCATTATGGTTCAGCTTCTGATAATAGAGACTCCTGACCCGCCAGAAAACACAAATAAAACCAGACAATATCTGAGTTTTAACTGACACTCCTTGTTGTTTTCGGAGAAATGCCTGTGTGCTGCAGCAGAAGGGAAATAATTGGTTCAATTTAAAAAAAAGACTTTCAAATTAAAAACTTGCACGACTGATTTTGGGAGCACCTATAATCCCAAACATTTTCAATGTCTTATTTGTCAAACTAAAATGTAAAAAGCAGGGACCGTTTGCTAATTTGTGTTGGCGTAAAATCCAAATAAAATATGTTGAGATTTATGGCTGCAGCTTAACAAAATGCAAAAAAAAAAAAAAAAAAAAAAAACAGCTTAAGGAATATGAAAACGTTTCCAAGATACTATAAACCACTTAAAGCTCTATTTTCTACAAGCTGGTATTTCACTCTTTGTTTAAAACAACCTTTTGTTTTAGGTCTGTCTCCAAAACTGAGTTAAATCATAAAGAGAAAAAAAAAAAATCATTTGAGCAACCAGAACAAGTCACAGACGACTCCAATTTTTAAAATGAATCCATGTCTCTTTTTTTTTCACCAGTAAAGAAAAATGCGATAAAAGACAGATCACCTCTATATTAATGGTTACATAAATCTGGAATGTTAATAACTTTATTGCATTACCGGCCGCAGTCTGACTTCGCAATGAGCTAATTTTGCTAACCTAATTATACAATGAATTGGGTAAAGTACTTAAAAATTACGCCTGACAAGAACTATTAGCAGCAGCCTAAAATAGCCGGAGTCTGCGGGGCTTTGATTCTCTCAGCCCTTTTGCGGCATCAATTGAGAGCCGAATCAGTCCTAATCCCTCATAACCTGTGGGCAAACGGCTGCATAATGCGAGTTAGCTGGCAAGGCGTTTGTGCGCGCCTTTCCCTAATCTTCAAAAGCAGTGATTTGTAAGCATAAAGCGAGGGGGAGATAAATAAATACGTATGTAAAAGCAGGATCCCTTTTGGAGATGGTGCTCGTAGCTAAGAGAACTGCCTTTTCCCAACTCACTGCCAGTCTTGTTAAGGAGCTGAAATAAGCATCAGGCTGGTGAAAAGAAATCCCCCTGAAAACGACAACATTAGGTTAGTGTAACTGGTGCCTTGACCTCTGGTCCCAAACAGCGGCGCGGCCACTTGCAGCCATCCGTCATCGTCGTTGACGGATGGCTGTGATAAGAGGCAGGCAGTGGGAGCTGCATCTAATCAGGAAACAGGGTCGCAGTCTGCAGCTCCGAGGAGACGGCCGAGGAGACGGCCGAGATAACGGCGGCCGGGGTGCGAGAAAGCATGAGGAGAGGACAGGATGTCCCTAAACGGTAATGAACAGAAAAAATGTGGGCATGCAATGCCAGGTCTGCAAGGTCCAAATAACCCATCCGAACCGACACGACGCCGTCATGGAGCAGAATTGTTCCACTGCGTTTCCGATACTAACGTGCGCAAATCTTTGCCCATGTTTCGCTCACGTCCACGAAAAACACGATTTTGCGATTGCAGTGTTTCCATTAGATAAGGAATGAAAATCACAATCACACACAAAGTCTTCAAAAATAACGACAGATACACTTAGATGAGTAAGTAATTCAGACATGGTGTTAACCCTCATCTATGAAACATCAGAGGACACGGCCCCGTCAACTGTAGTCCGTGATTTTACAAAAGAGCTGCAGTCAAAAGACACACGTTTAATGAACTGTGTGATGCTGTACAAAACTCTGGCTGTGCAAAAAAAACCAAACAAATCATCATCCTCCCACCACTTCCTGTCATCTTCTTTGTCGTTTTTGGCAGTAGTAACAGCCAGGTGTTGATCACGTGACTCCTGCGATGCAATAAAAGGGTTTCCATTTGAGCTTTGCTAAATACATCTATTTCGATATATGGCTTAAAACCACCCCCCAAAAAAACACGTTTTCCTGGAGTTGAAAACTTATCAGAAATTGCTGAGTTTTTTCAAAATTGCCATGGATGTGGAAATTGGAACGTGGGTTATACAGCAGTAAAAACGTAAACAAGTCTAACTCCGGATGCCTCAAAAATTGAATTAAAATTCGGAGTGGCCAAGTAAAAGTTCAGACTGATGAACACAACTCACTTTCAGGTATCTCTATACTAATTGTCAGTTTCGGGGGTGATCTTTTGAAATGGGTTTGAATAATTTTTTTTACCGAATAGATTAAATCAAACTTTTAAAACTTCCTCACGTGTTTTATCAAAATCTAGGAGGTAGGAGACTCATTTTTATTGCGTTGCTCTTGCATCGGACTTGTAATTTGGGAACCCCTGGAAATTGATTCCCTCAAAACGCAGGATTACAGCCGGAGAAAGGAAGAGAGGGTGAGGACATGGAAAGCCAGGGAAGGTCAAACACGAAGAGAGAGGTCGCGATAAACAATAGAGCCCTCGTCTTTAACTTTTCAAGACTTTGCCTCGAAGTCGTGAAAACGAGCTCTGGCAAAGTGGCTGTGAGCGATCGCTGCTTCCTGTTGTTGCTCAACTTGAGACAAGCCTCCTTCTACTCCCTCATCGGCACGTGACGAAACAATAAAGCGAAAATTTAAGACGTCGTTCTGAACCGCTCCCGCCGTGACACTGTCACTGTTTGCTCTCAGCAGATGGACACCGTGTTCCTTTTTTTCTTTTTTTTGGGGGGGGGCTTTTGAAATGCAATTCAAATGAAGCAACTCAAACTAAGTGGCTTTTTTTTTTAACAGCTTGTTTTTGGTCGTTTGATTAAAACGGAGGCAAAAAAAAAAAGACTGAAGTATGCAAAAACCTTCAAAGTTCAAAGTTCAATTTGCACATCATCAGCAAAGAGAATTCACAAATTTAATCTGAACAGGATTTACAACACGTTAAATCGGCCCATTAAAAAAAAAAAATCCTAATATTAGTAAATAAAGAAATGTATCCAATGCATTTTAATCACACCGTTTTGCAAATATGTCATTCAAAAATAATTGTGACAGACAGTATATTTAAATACCACCATGCTCTTCCTTGTCCTTGGGATTTGTTTAATGATCATGTGTCGGCTCACACACACGCACGCACACACACACACACACACACACACACACACACACACACACACACACACACACACACACACACATCACAGAGGTAGTTTGCATGTGTGGGTGGAACGATCCAGAGCGATCAGGCTGCCATCCTGCAATCACAGTGAACTGCGTGGCTCAGTGAAATTTCATCTGACGTGGAATATGCTTTTTGACACTCTTTGTTTTTTTTTTGTTTGTTTTTTTCCCCCCCCCCAGAGGATCTCGCATCAACAAGCTGCAGGTGTCGGCTGACGGCCAGTGAAAACGCTGCGTCGGCAAAGATTTTCTGTCCTAATTGAAACCTCGATCAAAACTGTTTAACCTTTTGTGAACCGAAACGTCTGGACCGGCCCTAACGCGCACCGTGATTCATGCTGTTCCTTGTGAAAGTATTCCCGCCCGAAACGTTCATGCGTTGCACTTGGGTTTCATGTGCTGGACCTGCATAATGGAAAATGCAAATAAAGTGAAAACCTGACAAGTTTCCCCATGATCCAGTGTCTCTGTAAACCCACCTTATGTCCAAACAAATTCTCATTTGGATTTAAATCTGGACTTTGTCTAGGCCATTATGTAAAACGAGTTGATCTTAAGCAGTCCGTCGTAGCTGTGGCTGTGTATATTTAGTGTTATAGTCCAGCTGGAAGGTGAACCTGTGCCCCAGTCTCAGATATTTTGCAGCCTCTAAGATGTTACTTAAATATTCACAATATTGTACAATAAAATAGCAATTAAATCCTAAAGTAATTATATTGAGGCTTCTGGTCCTAACTGATTTTTTAAGGAGTTTGAACACTTTTGTAGGTTCTGTATCTCTATTTGTCTGAACCAGCTGAGACATCGCCTTCCTGTTCTAATCTCCTTTCTCTGCTCCAAGTTGGATTTCTTTCATTGACTCAAATTCCTCAGAATTTCTACTGGGCCAATCAGAAAACAGAAGCAGAAAATGTGAGTGAAGATTACAGTCCACAGTTTGGGCAACGGCAAAAGAGGAAGTAATCAAGTCCCTGTTAGCCACGCCTCCAAATATTGAATTAACGTTCGGCGGCCATCTTGTTCGGCTCTGCACTTCTCTTTTCGCAGAGGAGGATGGTCGTTTGTGGTGCAGACAAGACCCAGGAAGCATCATAGTCTGGCGAATTATTTTCGTCATGAGCCAACGTCTGCGAATGGGTAACATTTAAGACTTCAACAGAGTCCACGCCTCCTGTTCTACGAACTGTAATCGTTTCTCAATAGCCGAGAAGCCAGACTCTCCGTACGAAGTGAAGCATAAAACGAAGCTCTGGTTTCTCTTGTGCTCATCAGATTTTGTCAGCCTTAGAAAACATCTTCCACCAGCTTTCTCCTCTGGGTTTAATAAAAATTCAGCTAGTCTGAAATGTCTATGTAAGTATTCTTTATTCCCGCCAGACATTTGCTGGTTTGTTGGAGAGAAAGCTGTTCCTGTTTCTGTTTGTGCTGCTCTGATGTTTGGGTTTTTTTTTTTACTAATTACACACACTTGTCCCTTGATGCTCTTTCCGTCCTAAATGTTAAAAGTACAAACTACATCTGTGACAAAGTACAGCAATGTATTTTAAGTGAACATAACTTTTTTCTTTTTTGTTTTGACAGCGTTCACAGCTAAGGCTGTTTAGACAAAAGCTAATTTGATTGAAATCTGCTGTATTAGCCCCAACTAAAATAATGCAACGGTCTGTTTTTGAGTTTTGCTTGTGACTTTGGGGTTGGAACTCGGTCAAAGCGTTGATTTTTGCCACATCTGAACCATGAAACCTGCTGGGTTGGATTGTCGTCGTTGGAAGCCAAGTGTGCATTGAAATATTTGACATTCGCTCTTTTAAAGCGGCTGTTTGACATGCACTCCTAAGGCGATGTTAGCGATCTCAGGGACCTTTGCTTTGACGTTTTCAGGGAAATTGATTGTGACTGCGGAGCCCTGGAGGCGCTAAACAAACCTTCCCATTGCTCCCTGATGCCATGTAATCACTTGCCATCGATCTCCCTTTGTGTTTGCAGCAGTTCCAAAATGGATGTCAAGCTTCTCACGTTTCTCCGGGTATTTATCTTGTGATCGTGTTCATTTGCACTAAACTGTTTCTACATGGACTGGAATGACCCAAGCAACACTGTGACCGACTGCTCCTGGAGAACCGCAATTAAGAATAAAGTCAGCAACCGACATTCACTTACATTTATTAAACTGATTCTTTCTCCGTGGTGGGGGGTGGATATTGATCAGACAGTTCTTTGCAGTGACATTTTACAGTTCCATTAAGTTTGAGCTATTAAGCACAAGGGAGCGAATTTAAAAAGCAGTGTGGAAATCAGAGATAGCCTTTCTGCAGGTTTCCTTACCAAAAGAAACGGTGCGTTCGCTGACATCGCGGTGAATCACAACCTGTCGGTATTAAAGCATTCCTCCTGAAGAGGAAAGTCAGGCTTTTAAGAAGCGTTCGTTACATCTTGCACAAAAGGCACAGCGACCGCTCTTGGTTCTCTGTAAAACTAGCTGCTGCCAATAGTCACTCAGGTTGCGGAGCAGATGGGTTTCACTCCTCACTTCCTGTTGCCCTCATTACATTCCCGTCAAATTGCTCGGTCGCTCTGACCAAGGTAGACAATCAGTGACTCGGCTGCAGGGAATCGCTAGCGGTCTGTGAGGCCCCAGCAACGTTAGCAAAGTTCTAACTGCTGCATGCATCATCCGTCGGATCGGAACCGCCGAGTCTTGGCCTTAAAGGAGCAGGTGTGGTTTCAGATCGCTGGCCGCGTGGCCCGAATGCAGAGAGAACTTGTTAAACCAAAACAGAAGCCAGCGTTCGGAGCAGGTCACACCTGTGTGAAGCAAACGCGTTGGCCTCATTGGTAAACGCTACTGTGACGCTGCGCTGAAGGCGAAGTAGAAGATTCTTAAAGAGACGGAGGCCAATTTCAAGGCGTCAAATTTCTATTATGTCATGCTTGACATTTACATACTTTTTTATAACAACTGAATGCAACATAGTTACTTGATTGTGCCATAAAGTGATACTGCATGCCTGGAAAACTGAGGACGCTTCACCTTTAAGAGTCTGACTGGAATCAAGCAGGTGAACCCAACTGCTGAAAAGCCACCACCACCATCATCATCATCATCACCATCATCATCATCATCATCATCATCATCATCACCTCCTGTGCACCAAACTAATGTGACTGGAATATTGAGAAGCAATGGAACCAAATGCGGTCGACATGCGGTCAAGTATTTAGATTTCTTTCTGAAACTGTTAAAATATTACCTGTACTGCAACATTACGCCTGCTGAGTGCTTCCTTCGCGGTGTTCTCTTAGACTTTTAACAAAGAACACAAATTCTGCTGTTAGACAGGAGAGGGAGGGGGATGCAGGAGTCAGTCGCTCTGAACCTGGATCCCCATTAATCCTGAATCTGTCGGTGAAGTCAAAGAAAAAGCGGTTAGCTGTAACCGAGCCCTGGACCCGTGTTACACATCGACCCCGCTTTGTTCGATGAGTTACTTTGATAGAGAACCCTGCAGGTTGTTTTCAACGGGGAGGGGAAGGAACTGGAAACAGAGGGGAGAGGAGAAAAGCGACTCTTTGCCCCCCCTTTGATGACTTTATTTAGCCTAACCCACAGCACAAACATCATTCGTAAATGTCAGAAACAAATCCACGCTCCATTTAGAAACCCAGATGCGAGCCGGGGCCAAACACAGGGCCGCGTCATCACCGGTCAGCGGCGGCGACAAGCTCAGCCCCCCAAAAACACGATGCTACAGAGGAGAGGTGCATTGCAGCGCTCGTCCCACATCTGTCATCGCTCAGCAAACCCTAACCCACTGAATGCACACACACACACACACACACACACACACACACACACACACTCAAGACATGGCAGCCACGCAGACAGGGCCTGTCATAACACTTGACTTGTGGTTTAACACACTGTGGCAACACTGGGAGCTGGTAAATGAGATTGCTTTCTTTATTTGTATTTCTGTCTTTGGGAATAAATCAAAACCGGCGGCGTGCACACGGGCATGTGAATGATGTGGAGCCAACTAAGAAAAAGAAAAAAAGAATAAGAGCAGAAAAGAAATCCAGCTGCCCTGCAGTTACGCATCAATTTCTCGACAGGATGAGCGCTTTCATTTCAAATTCTGATGGACTCGGAGCTTGTCCCCGCAGGCGCAGGTGTCCGGTTCCGAGATCCGTGACAGTCGCAGGATGCCGAGTCGGGGCAACGGCGGCCATATTGCGCCTGTCAGTCACAGACAAGGGGGAGGTGAGGAACAGTGCCGCTGTCAAACCTCCTCGTCGAGCTTTGACGCCACAAAGGGCGGAAGAGCTCAATTAAAAGGTCATTACTGCATAAATAAATCAGCGGCCATCAGCCCCGTCACTTCAGAGCCAATGATCTTCACCCCGGCTGCGCTACCTGGATCCGCTCCGTGTTGCTGCTCAGATGGAAGGCCGAATGGTGAGCCATGTTGCCGTAACAACCCGTCAAGTTTGGATACAAGTATAAAAATGAAGACGCTCACCTGACAGGTTGTCTATTTTTTTTCCCCCCTAATACTTCCCATAAGCCACTCGAGTTTTAGAATGACGCTCGTTTTTCAAGATGGCTGCCTTTTTAGTCGTTAATCTCTGCTACGTTTTGATGTATTTAGCTTGTTTGCCGTTAGCTTTCGCTTTTAACTTGATTAGCGATTTAATGTGCAGCACATTAGTGCTAGCACTAAATGCTAACATGTTAGCATTTAGTGAACCCAACTTTTTGGCTGGCTTTGCCCACCACTAGCAATAACTACTGCCAGTGTTGGTGCAAGCATCTTCTCCACTATCATCATGGCGTCCATTTAAAAAAAAAAGTCTTGCAGAAAAATGCATTTCGTATGACAACTGTGGCGGCCATCTTGAAAAGAAAAACATCTAATAACTAAATCGTCAGAAAATATGATTACATGGTTTGAAACAAAACGTATTCATCTGTGTTAAACATTGACAAATTTTAGTGCTAAAACACGTTTTTCTTTTCGACCGTGTTGAATTTTTTAGTGGCTAACGTTTTTTTTCTGATTTTATTTTTCATTTTCATAGAGGAATCTTTTTATATTTCACATCTGTGCCAAGTTCTCGTGTCCGCATGCGAACGATTTTGACAAATATATCAGCTGCTCTGGAAGTCGACGAGGGATGATTTCAAATTAGAGCAAAGAGACGCTTTGTCTTCGCGTGGCGTTCAGGGATTACCGCGACTTTAATTGATGACTAACTCAAATGATCACATCACGCCTCATCTTGTTCCTGATGAGCAGAATCTAGAGAGAAAAAAAGCCCACAGCACCCCACCCGACCCACAGAACCCCCTCACTCTTCCTTTCGTTAGTGATGACAAAGTACTCTATTTAGGAAGTTAGATTGAAACGTCTGGGGTCTAATTTATCTCTGCAGGATGAATACATGAATGAGAAGTAGTGCCATTTTTCACACACACACACACACACACACACACACACACACACACACACACACACCACCACAGGATGGAATATTGTTACCGCTGGCCCAGAAAGTTGCAGAGAGAACCGTTTTTCACCTGAACAAGCATTACGGTGTCATGTTGAGGCATTATTCACAGTGCGCTGAGCGGTCTGACAGCGCCCGTGAAATATTTTCCGCGCTGACCTCGGATTTCTGCAAGTAGGACAGTTTCCCCCCTTCGTCACCCACCCCCTCCCTGCCACACCACCACCCCAAAACCCAGCCCTCCAACCTGAGATGAGCGCCGCCGAGCTTTCAGGAAGGTGAAATAATGCCCAGATTTTCCGCAGCGTCATAAATACAGATTAAGGCCCCCCCGATATCTGTGAGGTATCGCTCGTCTCTCCCCCCGCACCCACCCGCTCCCCCTGCGTTCTGGCTCCCACTCGCCGTCTGTTATTCATATCCATACAGGATGTTGACTCAGTTATTTTCCTCCTCGGTGTCACTTGGCTCGCTGGCAGAGGCGATGATGACTGCTGCTCAAAGACACATCTGGAAAGAAACGAGCCGCTTCGGAGGCGTCTTGCAGAAAGATGTAGAGAAGGAAGGAAACGGTTTTCTCAACATCAACCCCGTGACGTCACGCCCGTAAATAAGGAAACATTCAAATGTAAGCGTCCGTTTTCAGAGGTCAGCCTAAGGTATCGACGCGAGTTCACCTGCTGGTAAACCACTGAACTCTTCACGCCACAAGAGCGGTTCTCGTGGTGAAACATGGCGGCGGCTGTAGAGGTGGGCGATGTGGACTTTTATTGCGATATTTTGTGGAACTATTGCGATAACGATAAAAGTGACGATAAGGAGTATCTACGACTTCTTTTAGGTAACTGTGTGGCTGCGTGTCACCCTAATCACAGCCCCGCTAAAACAAATGCTGCTCTTGAAAAACATTCCCACTTGCAACACACTGCAACCTAAACAAACATGCAGGCTCCCGACCTTTTCATTTCAGCCACTTTTATCAGTTGTTTCGGTCAGAAGTCATTTTTTTGGTTTCATGTTCGGGTACAGAAAGCAGTTAGTTATGGCGAAGCAAACCTCCTTTGTGTGTGAACTGCACTCTGGACGCCCAGAATTGATTTTCTTGGTACGAATGATTTCTAGAGGGAACTTTTAACGCCCACACTGCTTGCCTTCACGTCGAAACCTTTCTGTGGAGGGTCGTTGCCAAACTCCACGGGCTTGAGACGGACGACGACCAGAAAAACAACGTCTTGATGGAGAAGAGGTCCGACCCATCTGGCAAGAAACACTTAAGACGCTAAGGTGTTATTTTGTGGGTAAAAGTGCGAGTTCTCTCCTCACTTCCTGCCACATGCTGCTGTAAATTACTCGCGGCCGCAGCCAGCCGGCGCAGGTTTCAGTGGCGTCTCGCGTGTCCGTTTGTGTAATACATGTGGGTGGCGCAGGCAGTGTGGGGTGGGGGGGAAAGGCCGGACTTTCCTCCGCCATCAGGGGGCCGTGATGATGAACGGCTCTCAGAGCCAGGCAGAGCGTATATTACATCACCTGTACGACGTATGCACCTCGGAGGCCATAACTCTCCTTCTTCACCAGAGGAAACCTGAAGTATGGCATTGTATATTTCCCCCCGCTTGACATATTTACGAGTCCTCCCTGTTGTATAAACTCTGTGATTGGTATTTCAAAGCAGCTTGTCAGGCCGAGTGCGGAGTGCTGCCAGCTGCCTGGGCCGCCTCGGCAAACAGAGGGAGCTTTTTCAGAGCGAAAGCAAGACCGAGTGAGAGTTATTGCCTTTGCGAAGTTGAGTGCCTTATTACAAAAATCTCTCTGGTGGCTGTAAATTTATTGTGTTTGTGCTCTCCGCTGTAAAAATCAAAACCGCGGCCTGGCCGCAGTTGCTCATTCGACTGAATAAAGAAAATAGATGCATTCTTAGAGGAAAGGATGAATTGTTTTTTTGGGTTTTTTTTAAAGAGCGGCAGTATGTCATAAAGTGACGAGAATGTTGCTTGTTTTTTTTTTTTTACTAAATACAGCCAAGCTGATCATCATATGATATATATATTTTTTAATCCGAGGTCATTATTGTTGTCTATCAACATATAAAGTTTTCAACATTGTTTAGATATTTTTAAAGAGGAAGTTTGATGTATAGTGGCCTTTTAAAGCACAAACAACAAGTAGCTATGTTAACTTCAGTAGTTGTAAAAATGCTATATATCACATATAAGCAAAGGAACTTGATGTCGTAATGCAACGCCTTGAAATTGGGCCTCTGTTTCTTTAAAAGTCTCCTGCCCTTTTTGAAGCTCCGCCTTCAGGAAGTTGCAATCACAAAGGGTTAACCCTTTAACGAGCCGCTCGTTTCACTGACAAGTAGCTGGTATGAAGCATGCTACCGTCACTGAATTTCAACAGAGACGCCAGGTTTTTATTATGTCATGAAACAAGATGATGACCAAGCTCCTTCAGACTAGCCAGCAGCAGCTAGCAAAAACCTGGTGGAACTGTGCATCAGCGGAGCTCATTATAGAAGCTGCTTCTCAGTAAAACGCAGGTGAACATGTTGTTAAAAGGTTAATAGAGGAGCCATGTTGTCATGACTTCCTCCTGAAAGGCAGAGTTTCAGAAAGAGCTGGAGTTTCTTAAAGAGACAAAGACCCAGTTTCAAGGTGTTAAATTACAAAGTCAAATTTCTTCTAAGGGATATTAGATATGTATAGCATTTGTCTGACAACTGAAGGTAACATGCTAACTTGATTGTGTAATAAAATGAGACACTCCGTGGCTGGAAAACACAATCTTCTGAATATTACAGACCCAGTATCTATTTTCTACAGTAAAAAAATAAAAAACAAAACATTTTTTTTCAGAAATCACTTAAACACTTGAACACGGTCCAGAAATCCAGACATGACCGTCAGCCCAAAGCAAAATGTAAATAACTACAATCGCCAAATGAAGTTTTTAAATGACACTGTCACCCAGAGTAACACAAAGGAGCATTATTTTGACGCTCTGGCCCCCCTCTGCCTCCCTCTGCCTCCCTCTGAGGGGAACCCGACCGTTTTGATGTGCGATCCGCCATGGCTTGCATCGGCGTGGCAGATTTTATCAGCGAACACGACAGGCGAACAGAGCGAAGACTAAATAAAAGCAGGGTGAGTGATAAAAATGTCAAGGATTATCTTCACTCTGTGCGGAGATGTGATGTTGCATCAAAACGGATTTGGCGGGAGGGGAGGGTGAGGGGGGGGAGGGCTGAGACGCAAAAAGAGAGGATTGTGCCGTTTGTGTTTCTGAGCACATTTTGCATGTGCAACGGTTCAAATTAAAACGTTTCGCTCCTGACAAAAAATGTATTATTTGGAAATTATATTCAGAGACAGAAAACATTCACGATGCTCCACTTGATTTAGTTTGCATTTTATGGAGGAGACAAAAGACTGATTGTAGACAAGTTTAAAAAAAATAGTATTTATGGTCTGTCTTAGTTTTGAACCCATTTAAATTCTACAAACAAAAAAATAAATAAATAAATCGAAGCTTTTCTGCTTATCCAAAGAGGGCACCGATTGTTCCCGACTGCTCCATCCAGGGATCTAACCTGCTTTTATATTCCAGAGCTGCTGCCATCTTCCTGGCACAGCAACAACTCAGGATGTCGCCTCTGGCACTTGGGCCCCCTGTGGAGACGGTGCGCGGTTTGGTGGGGTTTTAATCGTCCCGTTTGCTGCTGGTTCCAGGAAACGATTCCTAAAAAGTAGCTGTCTGAGGAAAGTTAAGCTAATTGTGAAAGTTTTTTTTTTTTTTTGTCCCCTCCTCGTCTTAACTGGTAAAGATAAAGATTCAAAGCCAGGTGACAGTGGTGAGAACTAAGGAGTTTATAAAGCTTTTGGTCGAGACACATTTCTAATAGTTGAACCATCAGGATCATCTACCTGCCTGCGGTTCGTGCAACACCGGCTGTGTGGGCGCGACGGAGGACGCCACGTTTGAACAGATAGCCTGGACGTTTTTGAGTGACTTTTTGTAATGAACACAATAATCGTCGACACCCGCAGGAAGCAGCAGTTTTATGGAAAGTCACAGAGCTGGAAACACAAGAATTTACCTGCCAGCTTTATAGTAAAACCCCAAAGTTTTGCTGTGAAGTTATTAGCAAATCATTAAAGGATTGTCCTGGTGTTGTTTAGTTGCTGCACTTCCTTCCATTGCTTCACAATCCTTTGACCTTTCACCCCACCACTCAACGCCAAACAGTCCTTTCCCAATGCCTCCGTCCGTCCATCATGGTCATAAAGTCTGACAGCGAGGATTAGGTCTGCCAGCGCTGTTGTGTGTGTGTGTGTGTGTGTGTGTGTAGCAGCAGCTGTAAAATGACCCTCCGCTCCCCTCCGTCTCCTCCACCATTTTGTCCCATACGAGGCCTGAGGCGAGCAGGAGGGTTTCAGGTAGTGTGCGCCAATGTGTGTCAGCGTGTCGCTCCGAAAGCTCGTCATCTCCGCTCGACTGCGTCCGGACTAAGAGAGGATTATCGTTGGCATCACCTGAGAGGAACGCGGCTCGTTCCGTCGTGTTTTGCTGCTTTGACCTTTGAAGTTTGGCAGAAGGTCACACACAGTAGCTTGAGCGGCGCAACGAAGGTAAAGCATTAAAAATAAAAGAGAGAGCAGCTCGCTCATGCTGTGAGGGGGGAAGTATTGCTGAATACCGAAAGAGTACCAAAATTGAATACCAAAATTGAGAAAGTTAACACCAACTAAGAAAAGTAATTCAAAATGTCGGGTAAAATAGAATGAAAGCATCTCTGATTGTCCCAAAAATGCTGAAGTAAGAAATATATTTAATATGTGTCCAAATTGAACATTGAAAAAGGCAAAAACTGCCCATATCGAATCAGACAGAAGTTCTTTTAAGGGTCCAGTGTATTCATGGACTTGAAGTTTTTGTGTGGTCCAAATACTATATTGTTGTTTTGCTTTTAAGTTGCTGTTCAAAATCTCAATTTGTTGGGTGAGAAAATTTGTTTTTTTCTAAATCCCAGCTGAGTAAAGAGTCTTCTTAAATCCGTCTAAACAAGAGTTGAATTTGCGCGTGGCTCACAGGTGCGAACTCCACCTATAACCTACGAGGCCCTGGTCCATCCTCCTGGACCTTCCCCCAAAGCTTTGCACTCTTTACCGTTTCCCCCCTTCGCTCTTTGGAGCCCGTCCGTCTTTTCCCTGGCGCTGCCCCTGCCTGCTGTCGATAAACAAAGCCCAGGCAGCAAACTGCTCTTGAATGGCTGCGTCCTGCTGGCAGGATCTGAGTGGGCTGTTTATGGAGGGGCTTGTCAGCTGTTGCCACTGGGACGGTGAGGCATGTGGGAACAGAGGGGAGAAGAGGCCTTTGATGCCTCCCCCTCTCTGCTCTTCTGTTCTTCTGCTTCTCTCTTTGATGGAGCTCTGTGAAGTGTTTGTTAGCGACAGGAGGGCGATGTATACACACACACACACACACACAATCCAGAGGAGCAGAGCTGAACGGACACGCGCGGGGCCCCTACAGGGACCACCTGCACTATTTCAGTGATTTTTGTCCTCACCTCAGTGAGCATCGCTATTTGAGTGCTTCAAATCTGAATTATGAATCTGAAGCCTCTCAACAATCAGAATAAGTTTTAATTTAAGTTGTTAGCCTGCTGCCTAGAAGGAGACAACGACCAACACTTCCTCGCTTAGATTTATGGCTCGAGTCCGACATGAAGTTCAGGCTGGATCGGGATCCATTTGCTTTGGGTTTGTGTGGCACGTTCAATAAACCGGCTGCACATCCGGCACAGAGAAAACCAAACGAAGACGTTGCGTCCATCTGCTTACGGTCGACCACACGGAGGAGTTTGCAGCTCCTCCATTGAGCGTGAAGCCCCGCCCCCTTCCGCTCCCATCAATCACGTATCCCTGATGGTTTGCACTCGACTCGTCCTGCGGTGACATCAACAGACAAAATGGAGCTGGAAATTGGGAAAAGTTGTAAAAAAAAGCAGCTAAGCCTTAAAATAAAATGTACTTTGGGTTCGGTCTTATAATTAAAGTCGAATCAGGCGGCTCCGGCAGACGGGCTCAGGCCAGGTTGGGACTTTTTGGCAGAGGAGTCCAGAAATATTAAATCTTTTTTTTTCTTTTTTTGAGAAACAACTAATGAGCTGAATAAACACGGCAATTTCCTAATGGCCTCTTAATAAATCTGATTAATTACGAGTCTAGATAAGAAGCTTGAGTGTTTAAATTCAATAAGGTGAATTAGTTAGAAGCCCGGAAGCAAACAGACCGTTCAGGGTAAAAAAAAAAGCAAAACAAACTTATTATGATGCCTTAGAAGCTTTATTTCTTGCTTTTTAAAACTCAGGCTCTTTTCTACAGCAGGTGGAAACAAGCTTCCGGAGATTTTAAAGCCAGCTTCATCACGTCGCAGGAAGCAACACTTTCCCATGTCGAGAGGTCAATGTTGCTCTGTCAGCAGCTCCGCTGGTCTAATTTGATACATTAAAGGCGAGCTGCTGGTGCCAATCGCCGAGGTCGGCCGGCCGTTTCAACAAAACGAGGAACACATGACGGCCCGACGGGCCGCCACATGTTCTCGCGTCTGGGAGAGTTCATAACTTCAGCTCTCCTCATAAAAACCTTAATGGGAACAACACTGACACCACTGAAAAACACGAAGAGACCAAGTATTTTCATTGCTTTGTAAAGGTGAAGCGGCTGGGTTTTTTTTAAATCAGCGCAGTTACACCCAGGTGCTTATTTTACAAAAAAGCATTATTCTTATCAAAGCTGCAGTATGTAAGCTTACATAAAAAGTTGTTTTTTCACCCATTTTTTAAAAAATTCAATCAAGTTGTGACTAAAATTAAAAAAAATTGAGCTCTTCTTCCAGAAATACAACCAATCAGAGCCAGGAAGAGGGTGTTAGCGCTGTCAATCACGCTTGTGCTCATCCCATCCTGTATGCTAATTTATCACAACATGCTAACATATCACAACTAAATGCTAAGGCTAGTTAGCGTAACCCCCATCAACAGTGTGCAGCGTACAGGAAGTTGATCGACAGCACTAAGGCCCGCCTCTTGGCTCTGATTGGTTGTTTTTGACCGGGAGTGGTGCATTTTTGGACTTTTTCAAAGATCGTCCGTCTCATATTGTGCTAATAGGATTCACACATTATGATGGGTGACCGATGCAGAGAAACATTTTTTGTGAAAGTTACGTCATGAGTTTTCTTTCTTTCCATCTCCAAATTATTTTCCACAAATTCCTGTTTTATAGTAAATATATGCAGTCCATCTGCCTCTTCTTCACTTAAAACAAACAAACAAAAAAAAGACTCATCTGTCACAACGTTTTAATCATTTGCGATTTGAATAATAAAATATACAGAAAAAAAAAACAATCTCGTCTCAAAAACCTGCATGCGCATGTTTTGTTGGAAACACAGTCTATGCTGCTTTCCCAGGTGGATTTATGACACTTAGGAAGTGAACTTTTCACCCAGAGACAAGCACAGCGCCGCTCGGTTGCTCCTGGAATAGCCGTTTCATCTGACAGACGCTGGAAGCTCCTGGTTTTCATTACCGAAAGTGAAGTCTGACTCAAATCCGAACACGTTCAACTTTTGCCCCCTCTAATAATTTTTGGTTTTTTTTTTTCTTCCTTTTTGTCGGAGCGAATTCCAACCAGCAACAGGTTCCTTGTGTCGGTTTGTTTGTTGAAGGAGCGTCATCTGGACGTTAGTGTCGTTGATCTTCAGAAACACGAAAGCAATAAAATCCACATTTTGCCAAGACAAATGATAAACACTGAAAGCAGAATCAGCGAAAAAAAAAAGACCGTCGTAGATCATTTCAAAACTTTTTCCATATGTAATGTGACATTTATCCTGTACAATTCAACTGAACGCAAACGTATTTAGAAAAGCTGTCTGAAATCAATCAGATTGAGTATACACCCCAGTGAGTCTCATTTGTCAGGCTAGCCTTTAAGCAGATTTCTTTTAAGCTTATATTTTTGTTTCCAATTCTCTTTTTTTTTCTACATTGGCCTTGACGCAGCATTAGCTTATGTGTGTGAACTGCTTTTCCCCCCATATACCTTCCCTCAAATATAAATAAAAACGTTATTATCCCCGAGGTAATATTGTTGTGCAACCAGCAAAGAGTGAAATACAAATAAAGATAAGAATACAATTGAAAGAAATGCAAAAAAACAGCATTTATGATGCAACAAGGGTGTAAACTGAAAACAGTAGGACCTATTCAAAATTATTAAGGAAGCTGACCCAAATGGCAACAGAACAGAAGAGGCTGTCTAATGGAGAGCAGAGGGATGGAATCAATAATGCAGGGGAAAAAAATACTCACAGAAACATGAAGAGACCAGCTCAGGACAGGAGAACGGGAATAAACCAGCAACCAGGCGGCAGTCAGCTTCAACGCTGTGCAGGTGTGATCGGTGACTCGGACACCGGGTGAGGACAATCAGCAGGATGAACGACAGCCGTGTGGGGAGGGACGCCCGGCGTCTGAGGAGATCAGATTAACGCCAAAACAGAAACACGGAACAACTACAAGTCCGAGCAAACACTTTCAAAAACGAGCGGGAAGAAAATACAAAACAAGCCCAAAACAGAACTCAGACAAAAGTTGGGTGTAAAATTTTTAAAGGGGCGCTACGATGTGTTTGTGTTTCCCCCCCGCACTCATTTTTTTTTAAGCAAAAATGCTTACAATGTCAGCTTCTTTTGTAAAAGCGGTGTCTCAAATTTGACTTTGTAATTTATCGCCTTGAAATTGGGACTCTGTCTCTTTAAGAAGCTCCTGCTCTTTCTGAAAAGTCACGTTGTGATGACTTCCTGAGGGCGGTTAAAAACGGCGTTTGATCAGAGCTCGATCGTTGTCGACAAACAGCGTTTTCAATCGGCGTCGCACTGAGAAGTAGCTCGTCTGATGATGTTTGCTAATTGCTGCTGGCTAGTCTGAAGGAGCTTGATCCCTGTCTGTTTTTTTTTTTTACATGATAAAAAAAAACCTGGCATGTTTTTAAACTGGACCTCCACACTGTTGAAATCCACTCTAAATATTGTATTTTTTCCACAGTTGATTCTCCACGTTTTGCCAACAGTTTGTCAATAATCACAAGGCTTGGAACTAAAACCATCGTGAGGAGAATGAGAAGGAGGAAGACTTCAGGCCAGCTCGACGCGTTGATGTGATGAGAGCGCCGCTCAACACCTGACAGACGATTCAATCCAGATTAAAGAACAACCCGCACATTGTTCTCTCACCTCATTTATCCCCCTTAGCGAACCGCTGATGCCATTCACGCCCCCTGAAACGCTACGCCGTTCTGATTTTCTCCTCCCTTCTCTCCCCCACCTCCTTTGTTTCTCTTTTTTTTTTCCAACCCAAACCACTCTGGGATCACCCAGGGTTCTCCTCAACTTTCCTTTCCGCTCGGATTAAGTGTGACAGATTGGCAAAGGGAGCACATGACAGGAGTTCAGATGGCAGACAGCAATAAGATCAGACATGTGACGTGATATTAAGAGGTCACAAGAGCTGACGCACACACATTTCTTTTTTTAAAGACAGACCCTTTCTGTCCACACACACTGATTTTAACCATATGATCCGCAGCCGGGCCGTCAGAGAGCACGTTTAGTGTTTATCACGGTTCTACCGCAATGAAAAGAAGCTCGGCGGCTTGTGGGCGCTATCGTAAATAGAAAAACAGGAGCAGAATACCAAAAGCAATTGGACAAAAAACTGAAATTTTGACACGGATTTCAGAAATTTTTTAGAACAAACTTTGATTTTAAAAAAATACAATTACAAAATTTGCAAGAACTCCAAAGATTTGGAATTTTGAATTTTCTAGGAAAAATATAAAAAATTTCTCAGTGTGAAAAGTTTTTTGCAACACAAAAAGATTCCAGAAGTCGAAATTCTTTAGACTTTAGTAGCTCAGAAATGTTTTTCTCCGAGAGCCATGTGAAGCACTCACAAAATGTTTTCTCTCAAAAATGTCTACTTATTTTTTTCTTCCAGAAAATATGTTCAATGAACAGCAAAATTTCTTTCCTTTTTCTTTTTTATTGTTGTACATTTTTCACTTTTGGAACTTTTTCCATTTCCAAGTTTTTTCCAATTCAAATTCAATTCAGTTTCAAATTCAAAACTCCTTCATTGATCCAAAAGGGAAATTAAATGATTCCGAAAGGAAATGAAGTATGTGGTAAATCTCTCAAGATTAATCAAAAAATTCCTGAGATTTCTGTCAAAAAGTTTAACTTTTGAAGCTCAGAAGTTTTCTACGGAATTTTTTTTTAGAAATTTCTCTGGCAAATTTCCAGCTTTAAGAGTTAAACTTTTTTTGTTCCTCAAAAGTTTCTGAAATGAATCTAAAAAGCTCACAATTTCTGAGTTTTTTGGCAAAAATGTTCTCTTTTCTACAATGGCCACACTATGCTGTGGTAAAGGAAATCCGCGGTGAGAAATTGAAAGCGAGGGTTCGACACTCGCCTTAACCCGATTGGATTTGGGTGACATTTTGTCCCGCGATTCAAGTCCAACAGCGACATCTGCTCCCGCCAGTGCGTGGACTCCTGCGAACTCGCTGACAGGAAGAGTGAAGTATTGTTTTGACTCGGCTCTCTTTCCAAGAGGCATTTTAATGCGTTCAAGGCTCCTCTCGTGACGGCTCCTCCGAAGATTCATAAGAGCTGTGAACACATGTAACTGAGGGGAATTAATATCATATAATACGACCCAAAGGAGAGAGAGAGAAAAAAAAAGGATGGGTAACAGAAACCGTTTTAAGGAGTTGATGTGCAGGGGACTTTCCTTCAGGCTCGCTTTTAACTTTCACAAGACGTTAACGGTGGAATTCTTCGAAAACGACAAATGGGGACGAGAGACCAAAATAATAATGATAACAAACAAGTACTTTAACAGCTCCATAAAAAGCTGTTTCTTCTTTTTGCTGAGGAAATCAAATCATTCAATCCTTAAACAAATTTTTAAAAAGTAAAGGGTAAAGAAAGTTGCTGTGTTTGAGCAACACCGTCGCCGACTGAAAAGCGTCCAGCTCTGTGGCGATTGTGCGCAGGCCTCAAGCGGGCGCGTTAGACATGTTTGTGCGCAGGCAGTAGAAACGAGGAGCGGGAGGAGACAAGAGAGTGCAAAACACGTGATTGATATCTTAACCAGAATTACAGGGAACACGATGCACCTCTGCAAAAAGCAAGCGTGGAGGCGTCCAAATGGCTTCAGAGCGAAACCGCTAAAGTGCTCTGTGAGGCTGTTGCTTTGGCCTAAAGAATTGGCACGATGAGGCACCTGTTGGGCGCAGGCTGCTGCTGCTGTGCACTGATGGTCAGCTGGAAAAGAGATCTAGATGTTTTCTTCGCTTGCAAGGAGGAGAAATTTGACTATTTGGAATTACTTCCTATTACGGAAACAATGAACTGGATCGCCACTAGTTACTTGCATTAAAGGGACAGTGTTAATTAAACTCAACCTTTTTCATGTTTTGTTCCCTCATCAAAAAGATTTTTGGAATGTTGCTTTGATTCTTTCATGCATGTTTGAGAAATCCTCTTAATCTCCCACAGCGACCACTAAGCTGTGCAAAATGCTTTGGGGGACCTGGCTCCGCCTACAAGGTCGAGGCCCCTCCCCTGTAACTTCCCCTGGCGAGCTCCTTCAGACTAGCCAGCAGCAATTAGCAAACACCTGGAGGAACTGCGCATCTGCGGCGCTCATTACACTTGAGCAATGCTGGTGAAAACGTTGTTAAAGGGTTAAAAGAGGAGCCACGTTGTGATGACTTACTGAAGGCAGAGTTTCCGAAAGAGCAGGATTTTCTTAAAGAGACAGAAACCCAATTTCAAGGCATTAAATTACAAAGTCAAAATTGCCAAGTCTTGACCGGTCCACTGTCATAAAAAAGGTTGGCGACCACTGTCCTACATTATCATATTGAGAGTCATAAAACATAAACAAGTAGTATGAAGCATAAATAAACCTCAATATAAATTGTTTCTCATGAAAATGTCCTTCTCTGAAATGAGTCTGATCCACCAAAAACAGGAAGCACTTCCTCTGGTGGGTCATGACCTTGTACTGTGGCAGTTTATCACTTATTGTTGACACCAAAGGAGGATATGGTTCAGCATTAATATGATTACATCATGGGTGTCTGTGGCGTTACGTCCAGACACCAGAGTAAAGTGATACAGTCACCATTTATCAATGTTCACCTGTTTTCAGCTGCCTTGAGCTAACGTTTCTTTTATTTTACTTTTTTTTATTTTATTTGACACTTTTTTTTCTTTTTTCAGTTTTTTTTTTTTTTTAACAGAATGAGGATCCTCTACGTAATGTAATCAAACAGGAAATGAGCAAATCGAGACACGCGGCAAAGGCCCACAGCTCAGGAGTCAAACTCTGGGCCGTTACATCGAGGTGCGTAGCGAACAACTGGAGTGATTTAAGGTTGAGAGTTTTAAAGTAATGAGATCCTGCTGAAACATTTTGGTTAAAACAAAAGGTTGAGCTGAGAAGGATAAATTCAGAGTGAACTTTGACCACCTAAAAACTTCATTACGGAGGAAAAAAAAAGAGACGTTTGGTCACATGAGGTCAGCTTGTTCCTCTGTAATGAATCCTGATTTTCATCAGACTGAAGTGACTCTGCAGTAATAATCAAATAAAACGACTAATCTAAGCAGACAATAGCTGTTACGGGAACAACAAACCTTTCTTCTGGTTGCCTCTTTCCAAACAACTTAAAAGCCCTCTCTGGCAGCTTCTATTGAAATTTGAAATCTCATTTTAAAAAAAAGAAAAATATAATCGGCTGCAAACAGTCATTTAGGTGATGGATTGAGAATTACTTAATACCACATGTACAGTATATAGGTCTCAAAGGTGTGTGAATAACTTCCTCCAGGACTTTGACTGCATTGCGAAGCGATATCTGCAGCTAAAGATTTGCTGACACGTCCTGGACGTCGACTTGGACTGAGCGCTCTCCGTTCTTCTCGCACGGACTTCTCATTTTTGGCCCCTGGACGACATTTCCACTGGTTTCAGTTCTCTGCGTCCGTTCCAAAACATTAACTTTATGCTCCTCGGATGGGGCGCACGGTTTCCTCCAAAGATCCAGTTCGCTGGCAGATGTCAGGGCAATTCTTCGGTAAAACTCAGAATCTAAAAGCTTCGAGTGTCGCTCGCCAAGACCAGGCAAGAGTCGGACAGACCGAGGCGTTTTCCACGGATGAGGCGGTCGGAGGCCAGGGGGTATTCTGGAGGGTTTATAGTTTCATCAAACGTAACGTTCCAGTTAAGCCCCGAATTTAACCGAATCCGTTAAAAAATAAAAAATAAAAGTGACAAGGTTCTTTATAGGAATGAATGGCTCTCGTTTTATCTGTGCAGATAAACATTAACAACACCCCAATGAGCAAAGAACTTGATGGTAGTTTGGAAGTTATAGCGTGTTCCTTTTCAAAAATATTTGTCAAAGAATCGGCATGATTGTTGCTGGCCAAACCCTCCTGTTGACTTTAGCTGTTATTTTTGTTTTTCCTTTTTGTTTCGTCCATCAATCTGTTTTGTTGAACTTTTGAACGTGGGGCAGAAAAAGTAAAAAGAAGGAATGGATCACCTGAGGAAGCAGAAGAAAAACAATTTCAAAAGTAAAAAAGCAGAACCCCCCCCCCCAAAAAAAAAAAAAAACTAAATAAAAATAAATAAGGAAAGTAATATCTATCAGGCTCTTGATATTGATCTTTGTGATCAATAAAACTTGAACTGATTTTGAGTAACTTTATCAATTTCAAGTTATTGTAGTGGCGCAAAGAAAGACGTCAAATTATGTCTCAAGAAGACATAATTGGAAGAAGAATTATTTCAACTCTGACAGCTCGTCACTTCAAACAACATCAGTTCCAAACTGTCACCACCAATCGACTCTCTTCTTTCCGTCTCAGTTTCTTCGCCTCTTTTCTCTCTTTTTTTCTCTCTTCCCTTTTCTCCTTGTGGCTCACGGTCTTCCTGACAAGACGTTACCGGATCCAGAGTCTCTAAACTGTACCTGACAGGGTGTCGCTCGGAGCAACACGGCTAATCTTACAGCAGCACTCAGGAGCCAGACAGGAGGCGGTGGTGAAAATAATGAAATCTCACGTCTTGGCTGTTTGACATTAAAGATGACATCTTACTTATTTCCCCTCTCCTTTTATCACTTCTCCACATCTCTCCGTATTGAGCTGCTGCTGGGGTGGGGGGGTTCTCGTCCCGGCGCTGGCCTCCGCGCACGAAGTCGGCGGCAGATGTTTCCTGAAAATCGGGCCGAGGAGGCGAAACAAAGAGAGACAGGCGTGAAGCGCCGTACAAGAAATCTGCCAGAACACCAGTCTGAGTTCATCGCTCAAAGCTTTAAGCACGACACATGCAATATATGCTGCTCGGCTAATCTTTGAGAATGACAAGGAGGGACAGGAAGCAAAAGAACAGGAGCGGAGAGGCCTTTTGTGCCTTGAAAGCCTCTGTCATGGAAAGCCTCTGTCATCAACGCTCTTCAGATCTATTTTATCCTCCTTGTCACTCTTAAATCCCCCCCGTCTTGGAGTTTTGATGGGTGATCTTTGAAGTACACCTTGAGCGCAAGAAAGAGAAACCCCTTTATGTCAGTGGCTTCGTGTCATTGTGTTTCGCTATCCGACCCTTGCTGGAGGTTGCTGTGGTGTAATTAATTCCCAGCGTTCATGTGAGCTGGAAGGTAATGCCGTGCAACTCGGAGACAGAGGGCGAGGTGAACGATGCCGTCAGCGTCTCACCACGGCGTGTCTGGGCCGGCTTATCTCGCCGTCTGTCAGAGGGCACTGAACGGTGATTGTTTGGCTGATTTGAGCCAGATGATCCTCATTGTCACACCCTAAACTGAGTCCTCACATGAACACTGCCGGAGGGAGAAAGGAGCTATTTGGAGGCCGTGGCCTGTCTCTCAACTCAGGAAGGGCTGCAAATACTGACGGGAGGAGAAAATGTCAAGGAGGACGGGCCCCGAGAAAGGCGTTCATTACAGATGAGTCTGTCAGAAGTCTTGGTGTAGCTCTGAACCCTTGGAGAAAACACCTCACAAAGGTGTCGGGGAACCAGGATCTGCTCTACTCTAAATAGTGAAGCAGCTTGAAAATACTTACCAGAAAGGCTGAGATGTTTCTTTTTAAAGTCTTGTCCTACTTTAAAGAAAATAGCCGGATGCAAGGCCTCAGGGCTGTGGTTTGGCTTCAGGGTTTGAAGAGGTGACTTCTGAAAAACGTGTAGTTTTATTAGTTCACAGTGGGCGCATTGGCTTGGACGTACTGCTGCCTTCAAGAGCCGCTTTCATTTTAGATCCCCACAAAACTCATCAGTGCTGACATGATGGCATGTGCAGCTGCTGCACATTTGTTGGCTGAACATCCATGATGCGAATTTCCCGTTGAGCCACGTCAAACTGAATAAAGTGAAATCTGGTGACTGTGGAGGCCAGAAGCACAAAAGAGGTTCCGGCTGGACTTTCTGTTTCACACGTCGTTTCTCACTGGATTTTGAGTGGAAGATGAAATCCGACACAAGAACAACCAGTAGTTTGGTTTTTCTGTCCTGAGAGACCATTAGGCAGATGAATTGCCTCCCTTCTCCATTAGCATCTTTTGCGTTGAGAGAAATATCAAGTAACTCGTCCGTCCAGACTCTCCGCATGCAAATCCTGCCAAGTAGATCCAACATGCAAATCGTAGGTTGTGGTTGGGTCAGGCCTCAGTTGGAGCAACTCCCCTCAACGACCACAAACCGACCACTCCAACTTTTGTTAGAGACCGGGCTGCGGACACACCTTCCTCACTGAGGTTGTTTTTCATTTCAGCTAGAAGTTAAACTCTGATAAGAAATGAGAAGATGGCTTTATGAAAGGGTCAGAAAAGTTTTGAATGTCCAGAGTTTCACTGTCCCTCTTATTCCTTCCTGGCATCTAAAATCGAGCGAAGCGTCGGTCTGTGCTGCAGAGAGGAGCTGCTGTTGTCTGCTTCACTTTAATCAACTTATGGTTTTCGGGGCAGATCGCAATAAATTAGTTTGCAAAAGCTGCGCGTCACTCGTAAATCACTCTGCGGTGCGCAGGATCCTTTTGACAAAGGAGTGGTTCAGACAGATTATCACAGCTCTTTCAGATGGTCAAAGGTGGGATGAAACCCGAGAGACAAGCCAGTCGGCAGGTGTTACCTTACGACAGGAAGGGCAGATGTGAGGATGTAATTGTCGACCATGTCCATGCTGACACAGAATGAGGAAAAGTGTTCATTTACCCTTGACCTTTTCACTTTAGAACCCCAAAACTTTATTTTGTTTTACTGGGGGGGAAAAGACAACGAAATAATGAATACTTGAGCTTTGGGGGGAAATGACACTTTACAATGAGTCAAACTCCATATTTAAATCTGATTGGACATTGGAAACAATATTCTGTTTTCAAATACTCAAAATCTGCTTTCGGATTTTTATTTGTAAAAAAAAAAAACTACTGAAAGCTATTTGTTCATCCATCACCTTTATTAAAGACACAAATAGATCCGTATACAATAGTTAAATGACAATGTAAGTAAAAATCAAAATGTACAAAAATGAGTCAACGATTTACGGAGAGGTTAAGACGTCAATGGCTCCACATTAAACCGGACCGAGTTTTATGCACCAACAAATGAGTCGGTGACCTCTCTGACTTTACTGCTCTGAGTGAAACCCCAACAAAATCAGGTGTTTTTGACTTGAAATGTTCCATCAGATCATTTTTGTGCAGGTCAAACATGAGCTTTTCCTGAGCTGAAGACTCAGATGTGACCTTTTCATGAAACGACTCCCTGCTGACCTGAAGCTCCGTGTAAAGTTTCTGTAGCCGCTTTTGTCTTCGGGTTGTTCCCCAGTAATTTATGGTTCTCAGTCCTGCAGAAATCCATGAACTCCACAGGAATTCTGCTCATATATGAAAGGAAGCTGTGTGAAGGGCCAACATGGCGAAGCGGACGGCTTTGGTTTATTCCCGTCTCAAACACATGGAAACTTTTTCCGAGCTTCTTCCCCCGCTCTAACCATAAATAATTAAAGACACAGTTGCAAACTTGTGGACAAGCTCTAGACCCGAAGGATCGGCGATAGCATTGAAACCATGTGTTTCCACTCCTCGCCTTGACCCCGGGACGTGGCTGAGGGGAGGGGGGCGTAATGCAAAGGAAGCCCCAAGCGGCTGCCACCAAACGGAGTCAGCAGAGAGACGATTGCCTCGTTTCAAAGCGGATTTTCTGCCTCCACGGCCAAACAGCTGCCATATTTCATTTCTCATCAGACCTTGATGGACCTAATGTGGGAATCCATTATCACACTTGTACTCTTTGCCACTTCATTTTTCTTTTCATTCCTTATTGGGTGTCATGGACCCAGAGCCCCTGTGGGCCCCCGGGCACCCGGTCTTGTCTGTACTGGCCCAGCCTTGGGTCATCCTCCGCTTTAGTCCACCCTTGTCAAAAGACATTCTCGTAGAGCCAGCGGATGGAGTAAGAGACAGTTGGTCCAATGTAACGGGTAAGGACAGAAATAAAAGAGGTCTTGTTGAATAGGATCTCTTGGTTTTTGAAGTCTTTGAATAGATATACTTGACCTTTCTGTGCCCAAGACTGAACAATTGAACTTCTGTTTTTGCTAAATTGTCAAACTCCGATATGCTTCCTTTGGTATAGTCAAGACTTTTACCACCATACATAAATGTGACCCATATACAGTAAATCAGACGGTTGCTGTATGTGTGTGCAGTCTTTGTCTGTTCCACACACACACACACACACAACACACACACACACACACACACACACACACACATAGAGCGTCTGTTTCTCTCCATGAACTCTTCACCCCAGCTGCCACCAGAAGGCTGTCATGCTAAATTATACCCATGTTGTTTTTTTGGCAGCCCTTCACATCAATTGACGGGCGGGCCGGTGAGTTCAGAGATAGAGATTAACTCGCTGTTTATGCCTTCAAAGTTTTTCCTTCCACACTTTTACAATCAGATTACAGCGTGAGGGTTCAGGGGGGAAGCTGGCGAAGAGCATGAAAATTGCACTGCCTCAATCACAGACTCCATCTGCAGCGTGTTTATCGCGCAAGTATTTCCAGGTTGGGATTTCTTTTCTCTGAACCATTAAAAGTTTTATTTGTGGAAAAAAAATGCTCTAATATGACTGAAGCACCCAAGTTTAAGTGTTGGACAGCCGTAAAAAACAGAAATACAGATAAAATTTGCATAAGAAATATTTGTTTGCTGGAACTTTGGCCCATTCCTCCTGACAGAGCTGATCTGACTTGTCTGAGCTAGCCTGACAAGCTAGCTTGACTTCCTACGCAATTCTGCTCGGTTCTCATCTTCCTTTCATGCACAGTCTGGGATTGAGCGCGATTTCTCTGGTTCTGGGCTGATCATCAGACAGAAGAAGTTGCGAATGATGACGTAAATTTTCGGTGCAGTTCTAGGACGGGTATGGTGAAAGCTCGGCAATGGCAGAAGAGGAAGCTAACAAAGCCGTTAAGTCCGTGATGGCCAAATATTGAGCAATCAGAAGTCAAAGCAACAGATGCTGTTTGACTCGGCACGTCTCTCTTCGCAGTTTAACTAACATGAGAGTTAACTATTGAGTAAAATGGACAATCTCTTAAAATTTCAACAGAGTCCAGGCCTCCAGCCATCAGTGGACGGTTTAAGTCCTCTGTACGAAGCACATTTGCAGCTTTTCTAACAAATTTCCGATGGAGTCTCTATTATCACTCGCCCTAAATGGCCTGTCTTTTTATCTTTTTATTTAACCAACTCTGTTCCACATTCCTTTCGAATGGAGTATTTTCCATGACTACTGTTTTTATCATATACCTTTGTGCGAATCTATTTGCTGTTATTGGTCGTCATTTTGCGTTTGAGCAAAAAAATTCCCCATATTGGCGGGAATAAAGGATAATTCTATTTTTCTCTTCTCTGGGATCATGGGTTTTGTGACGGCCACTTTTTCTCCATCAGCCACACTGTCAAAAAAATAAATACAAAATTAAAGATACACTGAGGGTCATTGTTAGGAGACCCACTTCTGCCCTAACCTTAACTTCCTGGCTGATGTCTAAGGATTTCCACCTACAGTCTTTTCTAACAATGCTGTTTATTTTGAGAAGTGCACCAGTCACTGTTACAGCGACATCTTAGTTAAACCACATGATGCATGATGCCATCATACTTCACACACAAGGCGAGGAATTTTGGCAAATTTATATTTACCAAATATAAACTGCAGCCATTATTGCCAAACATTTCAATTCCAGCCTCATCAAACCACTGCAAATCTCACTTTTGAGCCTGGGTGTTTATGCAAACTTTAATCTCCCTGTTTATCTAAGTTTTTTTTCTAGAATAATGACTTCTTTGGCCTAACGCTGTTAGGCCTATTTAATGCATAGCAGAAATCAATGATCAATTGAAGCACATTAAGATACTCAAAGAGGTCATGTTGCTTGATTCTGAACAGAAAAATGTGTTTTCTGAAACTTGTGTTTCAACCAGACAACGTATCCAAACAAGCCAGTGAGCTGCATTGGTTCTAGTCCAATGCGATTAGCATTATGGAGTGACCAGCCCAATGCCTGGGGCGTAATCTAATGGAAAACACGTGGGGTGACATCAGACATTCTGTTTTTGCAGGCGAACACCTAGAAACACAAAATAAATCTGGAACGTAGTCCAGTCATCCTGGGCAGGGATACCTGTGCAACGTGGTGGAACTTGATTAGCAGTTCTCGCTCAAGAAGACGACGCCCGTTTTAGCCCATCACTTTCTCCTTGCTTTCAGTAGATTGAACAAAAAAAACAATTCTTCTGTTAATACTTGAATTCCATCTGACAGCTGTTTTTTTTAAAAAAAAGCAAATAAATTAAACTATAGGGAGTCTTCACATACGTAGACATTGAGAGACCCAAGAGCATGGCCACTAAGGGAAACCGAAGAGGCAACAAGAAGACTCTGCTCACACAAACACACTTAGCTCAAGACCGGGGTGAAGAAAGCGCGACCTTTGACTCTGTTTGTTGATCTAGACCCTGGCGTGAACCTTCAGCCTCAGGCCGTGCCGGGAGTTGAAGGGGAGGCCAGAGGTCTCAGAGTTGGGCAGCGCTGCGGCAGCAAGGTGACGGAGAGGTTAAACAGGGATAACGGAGAGGCAGAGGTCTTTAATTTCTCATTTAATGTGATCACCGTGTTCTTGAGAAGCCATCATAAGTTCCTAGGTTTTTCTTGGAACCGACTGAAATTCTGCATTGCTATCCAATTGGTCAGAGAGAAATTTGATGTCGATCGATTGTTCATGGCCCCACAAAGGGAAAAAAAAAAACACACAAAAAAACAGTATTTCAACTATTTTCCAACTTTACCTCTAGGGCCATTGTGAATATTGCATTTTCCATCAACGTGTCCTCACTGATCTCCATGAAATTTGGTGGAAATGTTTTATCATCCCCAGAAAATGAATCTGCATGACTTGAAGAAGTGTCGGGTTTGATCTGGGGCTTGCCTCAGGCCAAAGCTATTAGCAATCAGGAGAAATATCACTCAGTTGATAGATTGGAACAGAGTGTTTCTCAAATTATGCACCGTGTCATCATTAGTAATCCTTCTACTTTTTTCAGCTTTATTACAAAAAGCTCATGTGGTTTCATGAGGCATGACTTAGAATTTTGACATATGTTGATTCAGACCCTGGGAAAAATGCGTCCTACTCAGTTCAACGACTCAGTTTGGATTTTTAAAGTTATGCTGTCTAAAGTTATTATCTTTGGTAGTTCTACACAACTTTTTCTGCAATATAAAAACTTTTATATTGTAGAAACCCGCAAAGCGTTGGAACGCTATCAGCTTGTCAAAGCCCGTCGTTTTTAGCGGATTTTAGCTTTTAAAACCCCCCAAAATTTTCATATTCATGGGATCAAAGACTTCATTGGCAGATATTTATTATTTCACTTTCATTCACACAACTGGGAATGTTGTTGTTAAGCAGAAGGAATAACGGGATTATTTCTAAACATCTATGAGACACGAAGAGCGGAGGAACGTTTCATCTTCGATGCTGTTGCAACGTGTGATTGGAAACCTAAATGTTTACTCTTGGGAAACGGAGCGCAGACGGCCAAGCCTCAGCATGATCAGTGACGATGTTCATCTGCTGTGTGTTTCACACAATCTGGCCACATTCCTTTGCTGAATCAATCAGGAAATGGGTCAGACTGGCATCACCTTAAGGTACTTCAAGCGTTCACCATGTCGAGGTAAGTTAATCTTCATCAGAGCGCCTGCATGGTGTAGCATGAGACATAGTAAAGCTTTTGCTAGGTTATATTTTTGAGTTTGGAAATTTCTTGATTATCCCTAAATGTGCTCTGATGAGAGTTGCTTAAAGATGTTCCTTTGCAAATTTGTAGTTTACTCTCTTCAAATAAAGTAAAAAAAAGAAAAGAAAAAGTAAGTCAGTAAATGTGATTTTTTTTTTTTTTTACTCGCCGCATCAATCCTGGACCATAACTTGACATCCAGTAAGGCTGAGGAAGCAGTTTAGTAGAAGAAAGACATCCCGCCATCTTTAATCCCGGTGCTTTTGAACATTAATGTGGAAAATTTACAATCATCTCACACTTATACATTATCAAAAAGCTGCTGCTTTTATGTGAATTTCCACAATCTCAGTCTTATGAAGATACATTTGCTGAACGGAAAAACATGCAAATTTTGAAAAAAACTCACGTTTCCAACAAAAGCTTTTTGCGGTAGGAGGAGGTTTTTCGCCCGTATCAGAAGACATGCATTTTGCAAAACTGAAACGCGAGCACTTCTCACGTCACACGAGTCACGTGATCGACAGCCGGATATCGCTACTGATGGAAACCGCAAAGACGACAAGAGGAAGCAGTAGGAGCATCGTGGTTTGTTTTAGTTATTTTTGGACAATGCACAGCATCGCACAGTTCATAAAAAGTAGTCTCTTTTTTTTTTTTTTTTTTTTTTGACATTAGCTTAATTTAGACACAACCGCAGCTAATGTCCAGTAAATCTCAATAAAAACACAATTTCTTTCATTAGCTAGTAGCGCTGATGTCAAGTGAGGACAGTGGCTGGCCTTATTGAACCTGTGTGCATGAGATGAGTCAATACACAGACCGAACAAGATTCTCACAGCGCACACCCATAAATCTACTTTATGACAGATTAGAGAGAGCAATGGCTTTTCCACTCGTTTACCCATAAATACAGCAACACGCTCAGCTGTTTTATGCCTCTCTCTTCAGATGATGGAGCGGGTGAACTGATGTTTATAGCTGTCAAGGACCCGCAGTGAATATGTCTCTCACTGGCTGAACTTCAAAGCGACAATAAAAATCGAGCTGCTCTGTGATGAAAAGGCAAAACAGCTGTGTGCTTTATGATTTAGCTTTGTTCCAGCCTTTGGCTCCACTGCGAGAAGGAACAACAACAGCACACACATGCACACACAAAAACAAACAAAGCAACTGTTCAGAAAATATCGTGCTGTACGTAGGAGATATTTCCCACGCCGCTTTTTCGAGAAGTTCCTCTCTCACACGTTTAAGAATGTGAAGAAACGAGCTGGAGTCGTGTGAGCGAGAGCGCAGCTCGTAAGAGGAGCCAGGCGAGCCATCAGATCCGATGTAGGCGTTTCTTCCTGACAGATGTAATTCTCCGACCTACAGAATTTCATCACCGCCAGTGGTGTTTAAGCCATGCCGCAGGGCAGCGGCCCTTTCAAGTCTCCTTCCTCTGACAGGTAGATTTATTAGTCCTGAAATTTGTACAGATCACCCGTCACTTATGGCAGGCTGTCAGCATGTCAGTGGGGGCCGGCGGGGGGCTTCTGGCGGTTTTCTTTTTGAGGTGGATCTGCCTGGAAGAGGTTTACCCATCGCCGCCTTCCCTCTGTCCCAACCCCGGAGTTAAAGAAGACTAGCACAGAGGGAAGAAAGGTGCAGATGAAGAACTGTCATTTGCTGCTTTTTTTTCTTCTTCCACAGTGATGATTGATATCAAAGAGCGGTTTTGCTGACAGGTGAACAGACACTATGACTGATAAGTAGGAAAAATGAAGGGAATGGAAAAAGCATTTTAAGAGAAATTCACAAACTAGAAAAGAAGACGATGACTCCAGCTGCATTTCGATTACAAAACTTTTATGTTCCAGTAATGTCGAAACACAATTTCGTAATTGATGTTTCTGTTAAGAAATGCAATTAAAGATCACACTTATTCACTAAATAAAATAAAAAATGTGGTGCCATTGTCCTCCTACCACTTCCTGTTGTCTTCTTTGTCTTTTCCACCAGTAGAAAGTAGTTGTTGGTCCTGACTTATTGAAAAATGCAATATGGTAAAATTAGTTTTTCTGAGGTGTTAAAACTTCACATCACAAGTCATGTGACCAACAACTGGATGTTACCACTGACAAAAACGACAAAGCCAATGACAGGAAGTGCTTTTTGAACGATGGCATATCGCGAGAAGAAATTTCTTCACGTTATTTAAATTTAGTTTATGTAATAGAAACTAGCAAAATTGTGTTTTTTCGACATTAGCGTGAGAAGAAGTGCTGAAAAAGTTTAGCGTACATTTGTAATGGAACCGACTTTCCATTATGGCTCAAACCCCATTCCGCTGTTAAATTTAGTTCCAGACTAATCTAATAACGAATGACTGATGAGATGTTTACAACATTTGATCGAATTCACTGTATTTTGAAAAGAACAGGCAGAAGAATTCAGTCTCAAACAGAGATCTGCTTCATCTCTGACTTTAATCTGGGTTTGCTGGTGCAGCTGCCACGATGCTAAAACAGTGAGTTTTTTTAGTTTTACCACACTGTCAAATGGAAGACAGCTTTGACATTTTATTGTTTTAGGACTTGTGGGAAATAAATAAATCCTAACTAGGAAAATTATGTGTCACTTTATAGTTCACGCAATGGTCTCAGCTCATCCATTTTAGGACACGTATGTGGGAATCTCATTGCGATCTTAGATTTTTCTCCCAAATGGGTTTTAGTTCATTTTATTGCCATATTATTGCACTTAGAGGCTGCATGGTTGATGTTATTGGTTCGAGTTTCAGCTGGTGTTTCTTTGGGCATACTTTGCGTGTTCCCTGAACATGTGTTGGGTTTTTTTTGCGGGTTTTTTTTATGCAGTTAGAAAAGAAGCATGTTAAATGAAAAGGTGGCTCTAAATTGCCCCTGGTGTCTGTTTAGTTCTCTCTGCATTGGTCCACTGTTGGACCGTGACCGGTCCTGGGTGTAGCCGGCGGTCGGCTGCTGACTAAGAGAAGCTACAGAATAAATGGAAAAACAAGTTGGAATAAAATCAGGACGTCCCGAACAAATTTGAGCCGACAGTTTTACAGACTCTGATTTAAACATGTTGGTCTCGCATTGTGTTTTTAATTAAAGCAAACAAAAGCCAATAATGTGGAAGTTTATGGATCCTGTCATTTCGATTATTGCTTGATTTTATGGTGAAATGAGGCTGCAATGTTGGACGGATTGCTAGTGGGTATTGAAAATGTTATTGAAAGAAATAGAGCTGATACGCAGAGCGAATTTCCTGCATTTTGTCGACCGCCTGATCTCTTTCCCGATGAAATGGCTAGATTAACTAGAGTCAGCACCGCAGATACAGCCACAAACATCTGCAAATAATTTATTCTTTTTTATCACCAATGCGCACGCATGTATTTCTCAGAGTCGGAGGGCGATGTAGGTAACTTTACATACGCATTTATTGCTTCAAAATCTCTTTGATGTGGGTAACAAATCATTAGACTTTTTCTGCTCGATCAGGTCGTGTTGCGCAAATTTCTAAAGTCTCTTTTGTCTGACTTGCAAATACGCAAGACGTGGTGGAGCTCATGTTGACCCTTTAAATGGTCACTGATGTGGGGTGATTATTTAAATGGTCACTAATGTGACCATTTAAAGGGTTAACTCGTTGTCTTTACCACTGATTATTATCTGTTCCATTGTATAGCGTCTGAACCTTCATCAAGCTAACACAAGACGAAGGTTCGGCGTAGTGTGATTGAAAGGCTAATACAACGATTAACTCACAAAACAAATCATAGGAGAAGCCTGGAGCAAGATAAAGACGTGTTCATGTGTCTTGAAAACTAAAAAAAAAAAATTTTTGTTTTTGAACAGTTTTGTTGTCTTTCTTACAATGTTATTTTCCTTATTAGAAATTTCTAGACGTTTGCTTGTTCAAAGATTTCTAATATTTTATTAGTAGTCAATACAGTCATGTTTTTGTTGTTGTTATAATTGTTGAAAAACATGTTAGGATCCAGTTTGTTCCTAATTTGTCCTTTCCTCCAGGAGGCTGGATAACGTTCAGCTGCTAACGAGGCTAACGTTGGAGTGCTAGCAGTGCTAAAGGTGTTCCCCAGTTTATTTGATCATCTCTGGAACAAGACCTAAAATATTTCGACTGACCAAACTTGTTTTTACACTGAACGGGGATTCTTTCAAATTTCACTTGAGTTTGATGTGTTTGATGTCTCATGTCGGTCAAAATATTCTTCCATTCATTTTGCTGCTGGCTATGCTAAGCTAGCCAGCTATGCTGCTAGCTAAGCTAGCCAGCTATGCTGCTAGCTAAGCTAGCCAGCTATGCTGCTAGCTTAGCTCCAACTAAATATTGTGTGTCATTTTGTTTTGTGAGCTGCTTTTTCTCTTGAAATTCGAGCTGCTGTTCACATTTTCATCTTTTCACTCTGATTTTGTTTCCACTCTTAAGTCTGTGTGGAGCGTTGGACACGCTGGACGTCAAAACGATTCAAATGTCGCCGCGCTAAACTCTCAAAACGCGTTGCCACGGTCATCGACGTGTCGTGACATAGACTTTGAATGTTAACCAGACGTGCCTGAGTTTGATGTGCTTGCAATGCTAACGGTGTTCCTTTAAGGTGTTCGCATCAAAGCACGTTTGATGCGAATGCATCTACCATTTCTTATGGTATCAGGTTGAATTGGAGCTAACTTTTTTGGGTTTTTTGAAACTGGCTGCAGTCTTTTGCAATGTGTTTTCTTGTAGTCTCAACTATTATGCACCTGTCGTGTTGCTGTAACATCAGTTTTCAGTTTTGTAGCATTCATAAAAAGTACAGTGATAAAGAACAAAGTAACACAAGATCAAACTGGATACTTTACTTGCATTCTTTTGTAGTTAAAAGAAAAATAACTTTGGGTTTGCCATAACTTAGCTGTAAAGAGTGTAAAACAAAGCCCAGACGCTAAAAGAAAGTCCTCCATTTATTTGAGCTGTCTTCAAAATCAAAACCATCAACAGAGTAAATTTGCTGTTTCGGTCTGTACAACATTTACATTCTCCCCTCAAACACGTTGTCATATTATCGGCTGAATTATCGCTGAGTGTTGAGAAGTGGCGAAATCAGAAGGAAAATCCCGAGCAACAGTTAGAAAAAGCGGTGAGTCAGGCCGAGTGGGAGAGAAAGCACACTCTGGGGCCCGTCTTTTAGCTCCACATCTGGCCCTGATATTTCAGAGTTAATTAGTCATGCAGGGGTTGTGTGTAGATAAATCTATCATCCCGCGGAGTACAAACCATTTGAGAAATGAAAGGAAGTGAGGAGATATACACAGCCCCGGCTCCCTTCATAAATCACTGTCCCAGATTAAAAACAGACACTGCCGTGATGAGAGCGAGGGATGGGGAAAGGGCTGGCCCTGGACAAAAGGACACTTCCAAGCTACACAGGATATACTGCACTGTCATACACATTTTACCACGGGGATTATAAACACTAAACAACCCGAGGATGGCTCAAAGTGTGCGAATAGCAGAACAAATGCTAAAAAACATTCAAAAGCCTAGAAAAAGTCAACAGCATTCTGAGGCAGCCATGAGGCTAAGCTAAGATACATTTCAACATACAACATGTGGAATGATTGTCCTTTATAATGCAAACAAAACAGATAAATGTCTGTATTTCTATTTATCTATATATTTAGCCTTTTAGGTGGCTATTTAGTTAACTGGTTAACCAACGTTATAACTATAGCTAATTAACTGGTTAGCTAGCTAAATAACTATAGCTAGTTAACTGTTAGCTAGCTAAATAACTGGCTGGATAACTGTTTAGCTAGATAAATAACTAGCTTGTTAACTAGTTAGCTAGATAAATAATTATAGCTAGCTAACTAATCATTTAGCTATTTAGATATTTGTTTTTCTTCACAGAAATAATAAACAATAACACTTAAAGTTACTCTATAATGTTGTAAACTTGCAGATTGAACAGAACTTATTCCTGTGAGATAAACTTTGCACTTTGCCGTTTTTTGACATTTTAATTGCCTTGTGAAGATCAACTCTACTGATCAGCCTTGACATCTATGTTGGGTTTCATCGTCGAATGTTCAGGGAAAAGCATCAAGAAAAACATTACCAAACAGTAGGGATTTACATGTTTGAAAGATTTTTTTTTTTACCCCTCTTTCCTTTCATTTTTGATGATATTTGGTCTGACAGCAAGAAAGTATTTGTAAATTAATGCCACATATAAATATTGTTTTGATGTATTCTGCTAGTCATATGTTAGTAACGCTGGCTGTGTGGGCACTGTCAGTGTTTCTACTTAGTTCTTTTTTCTTTTTTTTTTTTGGAGAACATGAATCCCAGAGTGTGATGCTAACGCTAAACTAGCATGTTTGGCAACATAGACACTCTGAAGGCAAACTAAAGCAAGTTCAAACATGCAACAGCATCAGTTCACTTATTCCACAGAGTTGCAAAAATAATTTTATTCACACAAAGGAGTCAGGGTTTCCACTTTAACGCTTTTCACTTAGTTTGATGTTATTGTTATTAACATCAAACTAAACTTAAACTTAGTTTGACTTGTTCTGATTGATTTACATTTTAGTATGAAACAATTCAGACCTGAATATTTGATTTCCCTTTTTGCAGCTCAGAACTTCACTCAAAAATGTGCTGAAAGCGTTGTGTCTTCTTTTAACCTGATGGAGTCATAAATTACTGTTAAAAAGTCTGAATGCTAAATCCCTGGAAATATTCCAAACCAAATACCTTTAAGCAGATTTTTAAAAAAATCTTCAGCTAGCAGGAATCTTTTCATGTGTCGACAATTTATGTGGTTGTCAAATTTTGTGAGGTGAAGAGAGCAGAAGTAAAAACAAACTGATGCACATATGTAATATTTTCTTTTTCTAAAAGTATTTTTTTCTCTTTTCTGATGACTTTCAACATCTCTTCCTGCATTAAAGATCGCCAACGGCATATTTAATTTTGAGGTGACGATGAATCGATTAATCTCAATCTTTAAGAACTTTCCTAACACTTTTCATTTTTGCTTAACTTTGTATCAACAGAGGTGAACCCCATGGAGTGATGAATGCAATGGGAACATCTAAAGGAAAAAATAATAATGAAAAAAAAAATGGCGGATGTAGCGATGGAACGAAAAGGTGTTTTGCAAAATAACTGCGTAGGCCTGGGAAGTACCATAAATCGGGCTGAACTTTGAGTCACCTCAACCTTTATTAAAGGTGAGTTTGGGGTTTATAGTTTTAAAGAATTACGACAGGGTTCAGGATGAGGTTGAAGGTTGGGAAAGGGATGAGGTCAAAGGTCAGAGCGGGGAAAGTGCTGAGTATTAACAGGAACATCTGTGTGACAAACGTTGCAGTGAAACGATGGGAAAGAACTCCAGATTCTTTTAGTGTACGGAAACATTCAAACCTATAAAGTAATTTTTTTTGTCCAGTAAACGCTACCTGGGGGGAAAAAAAAGTGATGTTTTCAATATGAGATAATGGTTAAAAGTTGTAAGCTATTAAGAGGGGGAGAGGGAAGCATCATGGAATGTTAGTTTTTGCGTTATAAAGCCAGCCTGTGGCTTTATTTCCATGCGGCGGGCGTCCTGCAGGACCAGAGCGGACATGTAAGGCCGCCGATAGCCATCTGACCAGGAAACATTAAATCATAGATGAAACGGCGCGGGGCGGGGGGAAGCTGTAAATCAGACGTTACAAAGACCCCGGTGAAAGCGCAGGAACATTGCTCCGCCGTGGGATCGTCCCTCATGCACTGCCTTCAAAGCTGGCCCAGGCAGGAAGCAGTCATTCCCATTTCCTGTCTGCATCACCCTGGGGACCGTGGCCCAAAACTGAGGTGTGAAGGAAAAAAAAAACAGTTTTTTTTTTTTTTTCCTTGGCTGGCTTTATTCTCCCTCCCAAGGACATTCAAAGTGTGCGGCGATTGTGTTCGTGACTGTTTCTCTGAGGCGATGAAAACAGATTCCAATGGCACAGGAATCACATTTGTACGAACGTGAACTCTGACCACGACAAGGCTGTCGTCGTGGAAACTCTGATGATGGGTTTGTTGGTGTCAGGGTTGGTGTGGCTGAAAAGTGAAACAGAACAAGACAAAGGTCTTTTCCAAACTTTTGAATTCCCTTTATGTCACTTGGATGTGTGCTCACAAGTAAGAGTGGCTTTATTTTAGCCCAGGACTTTTCGGACGTCCAATGGGGGAAAAGGAAACAAAAATGTTCCTTTGTGCCGAACACAAAATAATCCAGAACCCCGTGGGTAGAGATGGAAAGAACAGCAAACACATAAACATAGTGGGTTGGGGTTCCACTATAAGAACACCCCAACGTATAAGCAACAAGGCAATTCAAAGTGCTTTAAAATGACAAATATTACATTTCAGATTGGAAATCAATAATGGTTCAGCTATTATACAATCAAAGGCAACTCTTAAGTATATACATTTTTAGCCTTTATCTTAAGGATTTCATAAAGTTCACATGAACCCCCAGGTTTACAAATTCATATTTTTGTGTGTGACATATTAGTTTTGATTGTGCAAAAAGTTGTGATCGTTAACATTTATTGTGTGCGTAAATACATGTTGTCGCACTGTAAAGACTTTTTTGGCAAGATGTGTTCCACTTGTCTCAGAAGTTGGGAGTTTGAAATTAAATACATCCTATATTAGCAGCAGCCATGTTGGATATTAATCATGGGGTCAAGAGGAGAACTTACTGACAGGTTGTGTTCTTGTAGTTTAGCATCTTTCATTAAAAATTAGCATGTTTAGCATGAATGCCAAAACTCACTCTAAACATTATTCTGTGTTTGTTTTGTAGATAATAAAGACCCTTAATCTCATTCTGAGATATCCAAGAGACTAACATTTATTTTTATCCACCATGTCCTAAGAGTTCAAACATAAAACATTCCCAAATTGTCCTCCCTTGTAAAAAGACTAGTTTTGTACCTTAAAAAGTTGGATACGAAACTATCAACTCTGCATTTGAATATCAAACAAACAACAAAATCATTTGTTTTGACTCTTCTTCCTTCGATAAGAACTTTCACACTGAAGGGTGAATTCATGCGACGTCGGTGTGGCACATTTACGGAAAAAGGACAAATTGTGCAGTTAGGGAGAATTTTGTGGCCGTGTTTGTTTATGCCAAAAAGCGTTCCAACATACCCACATGGTCACCTAGGACAAAAAAGAAGATACAGGGGACATTTCCCATGTATGACCAGATTCGGTGATCGGCGTGACCGAAACGGGTGGCGGCCATCTGATCACAGATGGAGTGCATCTTGCTAACCCGTCTGCTGCATCTGTTAGACCGAAACCCTGGACTCCCCGTTAGGTTATTGTTCCCTTTATTGGCTTCCAATAAAATTGAGGATAAAATTAGGCTTTTCCAGCTCATCAATCACAATTCCCTTCTCCGAAGAAGTTGTGAACTCATAACAGTCGTCTAAACCACGCCCATTATGTTTCAAAACACCACTGACGCACGTGGCAACGGGAGGGGTTTCACAGGAACTCGGTGCAGTGCGTCTTGTGGACCTTGAATGGTGTGTGCAGAAACTAACGTCCCGCAAACCACAAGACCACAAGGCCGCACATCGATAGTCTGACTTCGCCTGACCACGCTGGTTCTTCAGTTTCAGACCACCCAGTCAGACCACAGCTGGTAAATTTCTAGATGTAGCTCTAATTTATAAACATGCACTCAGTTATCAATGTATGAATCATGTGAAGTATTCCTCATGTTTAGTGCGTAAACATTTGAATGTGTGTCTATAGTGTGTCTACACTGTGTGTCTATTGAGGACTTTGTTGAAAGCTTAACCGTGAGAATACAAGCTTACCTCCACACCCCCCTTTTTTTTACAAGTTAATTAATGGAAATCTTTGTCAAATCAGTCAAGTTTTTAGAACAGTGCTTCTTTTCAGATTTGCGGTAGGTAAGTATGTTGCGTTTGCAGACATGAAACGTGGGATAAATGAGTTCTGCATGTCGGTTCCCGGTGCATCCAAAATCTCCAAGAGGCGCCAACAGCTTTCATTTGTAAGTCGCACATTTTCACAGATTACGCACAGCGACACAGAACACCATCGTTTTCTCACGCTGTGGAAAACAGATGATGTTGCAGCTAGAATGGATACAGACTCTGTGTTTGCCAGCGGGACACGACGAGATTCAGCGACAGCCTCCAGGCTTCGGCAGCATTTTTTTTAACGGGATGTTACGTGACACATCAGAACCGAATTGTGGAGGGGAAGGAAAACGACTCGAGGTTTTCAAACGCAAGGCGTCGGTTTGTGTTCAGCCACCCAGCCGATCTGGAAAGCGGGAGGCAAACATTTTCAGATTGAATGAAGACGACCTGGGAACATCAACGTTTTCAGTTTGGTTCAAAACTGATGCAATTTAATATGTAGAGTATTTTTGATCTAAACCGTGCCAGTTATTTTTATAGATATTAACATAAATTTGTGCTTTGCCACACAAATGCATGTTGATTTTGTGCAGTTTTCAGCTGTTTTTTTCCCCTCAGTGTCAACATCAAAGTTTGTTACTGCGGTGCAGCTCAAGGAAACGGTTTTGTATACATTTCATTGGAAATGCAAACAGAAAAATCATAAATATATTAGAAAAGACATAATTAAAATGTTGGTGCTAAAAGTGTGTGGTTGTTGCTGTACCAACCATGCCTGTACGTGGGCACAGCATGAATAAGTGCCTCTGTCGCAGCAAACAGCGGTTGGGGTTTGAGAGGTAAAGGGTAAGAGCGTAGCAGCAAAGGAATTCAGTAATCCGGTTTTGGCTGGAGGGAAATGAAAGATGAGAGCTGACGTTTAATTACAAGGTTAGGAATAGGCTGCTGATGGAAAAGAGCTGGGTGGGGCTGTTTGTGGAGTCGGGCCCAACAACAGTGATTCATCCCCGTCGGGTTTGAGAACGGCTACAGTCGGGGGATTTCTTAGTCATGCCGCAGCCACCTTGGTGCTTCTTGAACGCCTGAAAGTTGGTCGAATGGGAACAAACGTTTCGAGACCAAGATCGACTTTTTCTGTCACCAGCCGGCTGAGATCTACCACATACTACACAAGATAGGAAGATTGTAAATGAAACTCTATTGACCTATTTCATACGCAAATATACATCGGTTATAGCAGTGATAGCAGGTTTTATTATGGTAAGAGCTGAAATTTTGTTTGATGACGTCAATGTGAGAAACTACAGGCTGACAAGAGGAACTAAAGAGCTCTGGGATATTTTTCCTCCAACAGGTTCCAGAGGAATCGCCTCAAACCAGAATTTATTTCACTGTCATTTGTGAATGTCAGCTCCTCATTTTCAAAAGCTTGTCATTTTGGAGAAAACCTGATCAACATCGAGATTTCCATGAAACAAGAGACGAAAACAAATATCTTGTTTGACAGAGGAAAACAGACTCTGAGCTCAAAGCAAGACGCCAGGGAGCATCAAACACATTTTTATGTAAATAGTCAATTGATTCAATTTCATAAAATGATCGCGGTAGAAGCCATTTGTTTACTTAATAAAATATATTTGTCCCATTTGATGTTTGTTGTGACATATAATTAGTCCAAACTCAAAGTTTCTTTGGAGATTCAGGGATTTTGCAAACATTCAAAAGATCCAGGCATGTTTTTGATAACAGAATGACATCATGATGCAAAGCTATAAAAAAAAAAGTCCATTTTACTTTTTTTTTTATACTATTCCTTCAACCTGTGGGTACACGGGATCTGGATTTGGCCTGGTTTTAACCGAAACATACTTCAAAAACCCAGAGCGATTAACAGAATGTGTCCAATTCGTTCCTTTATGAACGATGATTTCAGCCCATTTCCATCAGCCTCGTCAGAACCTTGTCCCGCTCTTTTCAGCCAAATGTGGAGCGGCGCAGGAAACGAAGGCCTCCACGCCGCGCCGATGATGGCGCCGATGATGATGACGATGATGATACCCATTTGAGCGGCTTTGATTTGTCACGCAGTCAGGATGTAGTTAGCGAATGTGCACCTCATTAGCCCCGGATCACCAGACTTGTTAGCAGCGCCTCTGTCTGCCATAATTCACCAGCCTTTCATCTCGACAGAATGTGTTTTGTGTACGACGTAATGGAAGCGATCCATTCTCCCTGTCAGCGCCGGGAAACACTTTTTCTTTTTTTTTTTTGTTTTCGGGACAAATTGTGCTTCGGTGGAAAAGGTTTGTTGCGGAGAACGATGGAGGGAGTGCCAGAGACTGCTTAGCTGTTGGTTTGTGCCGCAGATTCGTGCTTCAGGGCCGTGGGCAGATCTAGTTTTGTGCAAAAATCACACTTTGAATCTGCCGCAAATTCCACTCTAGATTCTGACGCAGGCTTAAGAAGATGTACAAATCAGCGGTTTTGATGGATTTTTGCGATAAATTATGCATTACTTTCATTTCTAGGTTTAATCGTGACCTATGACCTCTGAATGAAACGCCTCTTTGATTTAAGCATTCCCAGCTCACTTTATCGTCATCCGATGTTTAAACCAAAGTGCACCAAAAAAAAAAAACGACGTCCCCTCGTCTTCCTTCCTCACCTTCTTCATCATCGCTCTCCTCTCCAGCTCCATCCAGCCCTCACGGCCCCCGCCATAAATCCTGGGGCAGCAGCGCTTTAATGGATAATTAATTGATGCCGCTGCAGCACTGTAATAAGACAATAAATTACGACACAGGCCGGGCTGCTGTGTCAGTGTGTGTTGCTAATGGCCCTTCAGGGCTGGGGCAGGAGGCTAATAAATTAGACAGGTATTAACTGTTGTGTGCCAAGTAGCCCTCCACCAAGAGAGCAGGAACCAAGGAGGGGGCGATGGAGGAGAGTACGGAGAGAGAGAGAGGAAGAGAGGTGGAAAAGTAGCCGTCAATACACCAAAATAATAATAATGATAATAAAAAAAAAACAAAGGACACAGAAAAAAGAAAAGTTTTCCATTTTTGGCTAAAACTTTACAAGCCAAATGTAGGGTTTTTGTTCGTTTTCACATTTTACTGCCTACAAGTCCTAAATCAATCCCACAGTCCCAATATGAATTATAAATATTCAATTTACTTGAATATTAGAATATTCGTTAATTGTGACGGGGTTCTATTATGACTTGGACGACCCAAAAACGACTGGCCAAGGCCGGAGGTCGCTTCTGTGAAATTTATTAAGCTTTTTCTTCACGAGAACAAAGACGGCAGCTGCCGAATATGTACAGAGGACGTCCAAGGCAGGTCAAACTCAGACAAACAGCAGCGCCTTCAACGTAAGAGCCCATCGCCTTCAGTGAGACTCGTCCAGAGTATAACCACAGACTGACTCCCTGTGGAGCAGAGCCCAGCTTTTAAAGCCACAGGCTCCACCAACAACAAACAAGCAACAACAACAAAATTACTTTTAACTCAAATAAGCTCTTAAAGTGTACAAAAAAAGAAATAATAATAATGAGAGAAAAAATATATAAATAATCTTGTAATCAAAAATATGAGCTCGATGTTCTGCCAGGGATGGAAAACGAATCAATGAGGATATAAATCCCGACAGACGTGTGATCAATAAATAGATAATACATCTGATATGATATTCAATACTCATTGTCACCTTCCTGATATAATGGCCAATGTAAAATTGTTTTGCCATAATCACTTTTGGCCGCAAAACCCCCCGATATATAGAATAGAGCCACACAGCATTATGGGGGATGTAGTTCAGAAGGAAAAGCTTTAGCTGCTCAAACTAGCGCAGAGTGAACACGAGTCTGTATCTGCAACCATCAGACAACAAAGCAACCGGTATTTGCTGGATTTGTTCTCGTCTTTGACGGATAGAAAAATATTGTTCACTTGTCTAAATTGAAAATAAAAATCATTGTGATATTCCTGTACTAAGCTTTTTTTTTCTTTTTTTTTTAGCTCCCTTCTCCAGTTCCTCCATTGGGTCACCTCACAGCAACGTTTCATTGACAACTCGACAAGAAACACCCATTGCACAATCCACAGCTCTATAATTTTACGCTTACAGAATGGATCTATAGAGTCCGCATTTAGATACACTGGGATGTGGCTTCAGTTTCCAATCTGAAGGATTTTTGTTGCTTCCCAAAGAGGGGAGGAAAAAAATAAAATAAATAAAAAATCACAGCTTTGTAAACAAGGACCGCATCTCCCGCTTGGAAATGTGGGATTTCAGCAGATAGTCTCTAATCCAATTTTAATGCTTGTCTGATTAAGAGGTGAGGAGGATTAGAGTGCAAAGTGTTCATGTGTGGTGTGATCCACGCATCGTCAAGTGAAATGTGTCCTATAATTATGCGAGCGCCTGTTAAGAGGGAGGAGAAGGAGGAATTAAAAGAAAAAAGAAAAGAAGAAACCGATGCGGGTGAAACAAAGCGAAACATTTCAGAGATTAGTCTTGCACAGGAGAAGAAGAAAAACGTCCGTTCAGTCACATCGCTCCAATTAAAAATGCTGCAAATCTTTCATTTCCCACTGTTATGCCTAACGAGCGCAGAGCCATGGCAGTGATGGAGATAAAAAGTCTTTCTGATTGATTCCAATGGCCCATTGAAATCTGTTTCACTCCACCTTATTGATCTGCTTGAAAACTACTAATTAATAATGATAATAAAAGTGCCACAGCTCATTAAAATCAACCACACCAGGCTGAACTCCAGTCCCCTTAATCTTCCCCATGTCGTTTATTTTATCTGCCCTTTATTTTTTATTTATTTTAAACACATGTGCTTTAGTGTTTCTGTCTCGTGTGTGAACAGTTTCAATCATCAGTTTTCAATTCTGTTTTGGCTAGGCTTCCCCGCTGACGTCAAACATCGATGTTCTTCGTCGTCATTACCATGCTGTTATTCCTGATTTTATTTTTTTTAGTTTTCCTTTTTTGTAATTGAGTCAGATGCCGCCAGATAAGCGTCCGCCCCCGCACGCCGAAATCCATAATGAGAAAATGTTTATTTTCTACCCACGGTAACTCTTCTGACTGCTGAATCTGTTTGGATTCCTTCCCGACCGCGCTTCACAGTCTCTTTGTTTTACAGCTTACTATTTAAATCGCTTTTTTTTTACTAATATTTATCCATGCTGATTTATTTATGAGGCGTGGACGGAGCAAACTTTATCTTGTTTCGTTACAAGATTTTCAATCATCTCTCGTGGCGTTAATCAAGGACGAAGAGACGTTTAAGCTGCGGCACAGGGTTGTAAATTTAAAGAATCGGGTAGGATGACCTTTTGCGGCTGGTTTGAAGAGAAACGTTGGGTCGGTTCTGGTGGTGGTTCTGCCGAGTTGTTGTCAGCACGTTATCTTGATCTTTGGAGAATCGGGAGAGTTAAGTGGTTGGTTCAGGACCAACAATAGTGGAAAAGGAGCTTTCAGATTTTCTGCGATGTATATTTTATCACTACATTGCAGCATTTTCGAAGAGTGGAAAGTATAGAACTAAGTGGAGATGTGGGCTTTCCAGCCATATTGTGCCATAAAATCTAACTATGAAGTAGCCATGTTACTTTCAGTTGCCGTAAAAATTCTGCATGTATCAAATACAACAAAAGATTTGGGCCTCTGTCTCTTTAAAAAAAAAACAACCTCTTCCTCTTTCTGAAACTCCGCCCTCAGGAAGTCATCCCATCATCGCTCCCCTATTAACCATTTTTACCAGCGTTGGTTGACAAGTATTTTGTCTAATGAACTCAGCTATGCGCAATTAGCAAAGGTCTTTGCTAATTGCTGCTGGCTAGTCTGAAGGAGCTGCATGGAGCAGTCGCGGTTCCTCTGAGCCAGAACCTCAGAAAATTGGAAACTGCAGCTCTGAGTAGGAGCTTCGTCTTCAAAGGCAGAGCAAGTTTTTTTTTTTTTTTTTTTTTTTACAGGTAAATGGGAGACAAAATGATTTCTCAAACATGCTCGAAAGAATTAAAGCAAGACTCCAGGTGGGTTTTTGATGAAGGAATAACTTTTAATTTGATGTGAAACAGCATTTAGCTGCCCCTTGAGCTAAGTGCTAAAGGGGCAGCTTTAGCTAAATGAGGAGTTTTATTGCACAACAATAAAACACAAAAATGTCTAATGATGTCTGTATAAGTTATTTATACTGTGCTGACATTTGATGATTAAAAAAAAAAACTGTCATATTATGTTTTGATATATAAATCTGCCCGCCTGCAGCAGAAAGATCTAAACTTGGTGTTTTTGTAGTGCGGTGGACAAATTTTGTCCAGCGCAATTCCAGATTCTGGTCCAATCAGAACAACAAAGATCTCCTGAAACAAAAATTCAATTCCCAAACTAGTCTCTTGGTATGGACCAAACAGAGGACGAAACAAGGTTTCCCTTCCTCCTCGTTTGTTGGTATTGGAAGCGTCCGAAGCGTCCCGCCGAGGTGAATGGGGACAAATGTCAATGTGGGCCGCGGCGCTGAAGTGACTGAGGAGATAAACCCTCTTGTCTGCACCCTAAGCAGTCCTGCTGCTACCTCGCTTCTGCGGAGAAGTGGAGCGCTCCATAAATTATCGGCGGACACCACTGTCACCGCCAGAAGACGGAGTGCCCAGCGCAGAGCTCTCACAGCTCGGGACCTGAAACATTTGGCCATATTTTTCGCCAGCTGTCAAGACGTCCAATAAAGCAGGGCAGAACGGAGGGACGATGCAGGAGCTGAGGGTGGATGAAGTATCTTGGACTGATGTAATATGGCTTATAAATCTAATTTAATTACCCTGTGTGGGGACGGGCTGTAGAAGCCATGACTGGATTTATTGTGCCTTAACTTGGCATCTTAACGACTTTGTGCTTTTAATATCATTACCCTGTAATTTATTCCCTTTTCGTGCGCGCGCACTAACACTCTAAGCGCTTGCGGCCCAACACCCACAGTGCAGTCATGATCTTTCTAAGCAGGCTGCTTTGCAGATAACAGCAGGCCAGAGCTGTGGCAGGTATTGATCCATAAAATCTGCATTTGACTGCGCCCTGCTCACTGTATGTCATCGAGGTGATATTGGTTTCATTTGTGTCCTAAAGTCGCATTTCGATGTAAAACACGGTGGACTCTCAGTACGTTATCATGTTTGGATCGGACACCGGCTATTCCTTTTCTCTCTTGGGCAACGCTCAATCAAGTGAGACAGTTTGTGGACTTTGGGATAGGAAAGGTTGAAGACGATGGCGAAATTCAAAATAACTTACCAAATTTCACAAAACAAAAAGTTTTTATGCCAGCTATAGATGGTTTTTTGGCTTTTCTGAAAAGGAGAATGAAGTATTGCCGAATAAGTTCTGATGTAGCAAACTCATTCGCTACATTAAAATCCTCTATGTGTTCTCTGTGTATGCGAGCCACTCCAACACAATGACGCATCAATACCAAACAAAATCATGTGTGTGTGTTATTGGCTCTTTTCTCCTGTTGTGACTTGACGAAGCTTTTATGTGGAAGCTAAACAAGCTAGCTCCTTTGGACAGCAGTGAATAGACATAGCATAAATATTGGACAAAAGAAAACTAAAATGCGTTAGTTTTCTTTTTAGTAAGCATATTCAAATTCCTTCCGAGTTATTTACTTAAATATCATGTTTCATCTGTTTCTATCAACTTTTTCCTTCGTCCTCATTTTCGCACTCTTCCCTTCAGGTCACCCTGTATGCTTAAAAAAAGTAAATAAAAAGGACAAAGATGGGAGAAAAGAAAAAAAATGAAGGGTAGGGTAATGATAATCGTCTCGTCTCCACCTCCCGCTCTGTCACACAAAGTTCCCAGAGGCTCTGTTCCACATTAGCTTAGCTTGCTATTCAGCTCAGCCATCAACTTAATGCAATCTTCTAAATGCCTGCTGTACGGCCCGACTGACAGTGACATATTTGTTTTGCAGCCTTCTGCAATCTGATGTCTGCCACCGAACTAAAGATTTGATTCATTGTCTTCCCCCATTTTTCAAGCCCGTAATTGGCTGGGACGGCACAGGCAAACAGTTACAAAGTCCTTCCTGTCTGTTGTTGATTAGCGAGGGCTTGTGGAAGGAAATTAATGAACCGAAAACTTAATTTAGCCGTCCATCGCGACGTGTTTGACATCAACCAACAAGTCAGTCAAACATATTTCGTAGCTCGTTTATTTGACTGATGGAGTTTGATCTGTTTTCCTATTTGTCGTCTTGATCAAAAGCTTTTTTGTAAGTGTCAATTGGTTACAGTGCATGTCTTATTAAGGGTAATGGCCAAATTTTGTAAGACAAAATAACGGCACTGACTTTTGGCACTTTAAAATCAAAATCAAATCAAATTTTATTTGTATAGCACATTTCAGCAGCAAGGCATTTCAAAGTGCTTTACATCATAAACACAAGAACACAAAGTCATGCAACATATAATAGACAATACATTGTTACATATTACATTTCAAAACAGTTCTAAACAGGTGTGTTTTTAATTGCGATTTAAAGAAAGTCAGGGTTTCCGCTGTTTTACAGTTTTCTGGAAGTTTCTTCCAAATTTTTGGTCCATAGATGCTGAAAGCTGTTTCTCCTCTTTTGGTTCTGGTTCTGGGGATGCAGAGCAGACCAGAACCAGAAGACCTGAGAGTCAGGAAGGTTGATACAACAACAGCAGATCTTTGATGTATTGTGGTGCTAAACCGTTCAGTGATTTATAAACTACCAACAGTATTTTAAAATCTATTCTTTGAGCTACAGGGAGCCAGTGGAGGGACCTTAAGACTGGTGTTATGTGGTCTATCTTCCTGGTTCTAGTGAGAACGCGAGCAGCAGCATTCTGGATCAGCTGCAGCTGTTTGATTGATTTGTTGGACAGGCCTGTGAAGATGCTGTTACAATAATCAATGCGACTAAAGATAAACGCATGAATGAGTTTCTCTAGATCTGGCTGAGACATTAGTCCTCTAATCCTGGAGATGTTCTTCAGGTGATAGAAGGCCGATTTTGTTACTGTCTTTATGTGGCTCTGGAGGTTCAAGTCCGAGTCCATCACTACTCCCAGGTTTCGGGCCTGATCGCTAGGTTTTAGTTGTAATAACTGAAGCTGTGCATTGACTCTAGATCGTTCCTCTTTAGGTCCAAAAATAATGACTTCAGTTTTGTTTTTGTTCAGCTGGAGAAAGTTTTGGCACATCCACACATTTATCTGTTCTAAACATTTATTCAGTGATTGGATGGGTTCAGAGTCACCTGGTGACATCGTAATGTAGAGCTGTGTGTCATCCGCATAGTTGTGGTAGCTAATATTATTTCCTGTTATAACCTGAGCTAGTGGGAGAATATAAATATTAAATAAGAGGGGTCCTAAGATTGAACCTTGGGGTTGCTTCACATTTAGGTTAAATGTGAAGCAAAACTTTGTACCGTCAACTATCCGTTCATTTTCTTATAACAGGTCACGAGGCGTCGCCCAAAAACCAACGTCTTGGTTCGATTTGTATGCATATGAACTCCAAGCAGACCGGAGACTGCTCCAAAAGCAGGGCATTCTGGGTAAATACAACCAAAACAAACTTGTGAACCTATTACTAGCGGGGAAAATGACACGCAGTCTTTTACCAAGGACGAGATCAATCATACAACCCCTAAAGTCTAAGGCTACTCCATTTTTATTTACATTTCTTGAGTGTCTTCTTCAGAGGATTTTGTTTTTTCTTGAGTAGTTCTTGGTGCAGCGCCCCCACAGGCGAGGAGGTGAACAGGTCTTCCAAAGCATTTGGTTTGTTTATCACGGTGCAGCGTTTTGGTCCCCAATCAAACCACGACTACCGGACTATCAGGTAGGAAGACACTAAATGTCAAAGAGCTCTACAGATGTAAATAATTGTCAACATAACCTAAAATGTGGAAAAGAAAGAGAAAGAAGGATCTTTTAAGCAAAGATGGTTAAAAGAGAGAATTTAAAAACTGACTCCAACATGACTTCTGGGTTTTAATTACACAATTTGTCTCTGTTTAAAGGCTTTTAATACACAAAATCTATACATCATGATCGCCACATAATGACATACATACAACATTTCCTTTGTTCATTTTGTTGAATTGCTCTCTTTGTGTGCACAAGAAGTGGAACAGCACAAATAGATCATATGAAACTCAATTTTTAAAGCTCTGGTGTTTTTAGAGTCCATCAGGTCATAATGGGATTTATATGTTATGTACAATTATGGTTTTCTGATCCCTTGGGAGGCCGGTTTTTTAGATTACAAGGGAATAAATCTTGGTTAGAAAATTTCATACAACCCTTTGGAAAAAGTAACCACATGCCTTAAACTTTTCCACGTTTCTACAAACTGAAATGTGTTTTATTGCTATTTTATGCGACTAACAAAGCATCATTTTGAGGTAGAAGAAAAATGCACATTTTTATTTATAAATGCATAAATACAAAGTGGGGTGTGTATTTGCATTGAGGCTCTATGACATATTTTTTAGAAGAGTCTTAGGCAAAATCCCCACAGCATGATGCCGCCACCGCCTTGTCTCATGGTACGTCAAAGAGAGCGATCTACGGAGCTGGTTTCCAGTTATTCCAAGTCTTTCATTTTATTTCCATCCAATGGATTGAACTAAACTCAACTTACAACTTGTTTTACAACCTTTGACCCTGCTTGTATGCTTCTACGGAGCTAAATCGGGGCCATGAATTTGTCAAAAAATAGCATTTATTTAAAAAGATTATTTCTCAGAACTCGGAAAAGAAAGATGTGAAACAAAAAATATTTGGAAAATGAAAAAAAATTTGAACCTGAAAAACTGTTGAACTACTTTCAGGTTCAGATATTTATTTCATTTGATTTTATTTTTATCAAATCCAGCTCCATAACTTCATCACCCTTATCCCGTTTGGTGACTCTTTGAGTTCATTTTTTTTTAAACAATGAATTGTTTTCAATAAAATACATTGAAGTATCTTGTGAATAAGTTCCAGGTGTGTGAACATTTTCGCTAACTTCCTGTGTCTTATAGCAGTGCAGAACTAATATGACGCTGCACATTTAACACGATGTCCTCCACCGTTTGCAAGGCTGTAAATGTGATTCACATTTACTCCCCGCGCTGCTGCTAGAGGCGAAGTTGTTTCAAGGTTACATAAAGCGCGACCCAGGTCACACACAGGATTTACTGTTTGTTGTAAATAAGACGCACACATACAAACCTTCAGCCTTAAACTTAGCCAAGTACGAGACGTTTAATGCTCTGGACACGACTGTGAAGCGAGAGACGGGGACGTAACATGGAAATGAAACGTCCCTCGTTTTCCGAAATTCAATCATCCGGTCACGCCTTATGTACTTTGTGCTTGTAGTTCTCTAAAATTAAAGTAGAATGGGTGCAAATTTGTGTTTGCAGATCCATGGGTGTGCATAGATTTTTTTTTTTTTCCATAGGAGGGAACAACCTGCAGGAGGGCAGCACGTGAAAATTGTGTTTTCAATTAAAGTGAACCGTGGACCAAAACTTGGAACAACAAAACTAATAACAAAACTAATTTTAAAAAACATGTATCCTTTCAGGATACCAAAACGGTGCAGTAGTTTTGTTTGGTACAGTGGTTTTCAAATCAAGCGATTAGCATGTTTAGCTTAGCCTAGCTTAAATGTAATTTTAGCGTCTTTATGCTAAGTCTATTCAACTTACTTGGTCTAAAGTAAAAATTATGTAACCTTTACAGACTACAAATTCCAAACAAGTGCTTAATTAGCCACTTTTCTCCTTTATTAAGGTTTTTAGCTGATTTTTCTTAGTAAGCATCAGACAACCAGTCAATGGGACTAAGAATGGAAATTAGTCTCTTGGCTGTAATTTCCTGTATTTACATATAAATATTAAAGATGTAATCTCCTATTATCAAGAAAAAATATCTAATTATAAATAGTAAAACAACAAAAGGAGCATTTCTGCCATCTACCGACATGGAGTGTGAACAAAGAGCTAATCTATGATAAGATGTGCTCATGTTGCGGCCATTATAGCTTTCATATGATATCCTGGCGAAACACAAAGAGGCTTATGGGTGTAATTGACAAAATGTGGAAGCAATCAAGATGTGTGCCAACTTTCAGCCAGACTCTGTGTCTTCAAAATGATATAAAGGTTCATATAAATCCAGAGCGCTGTTCCTACATTAAGAGTCAACAGATTTGAATCAAACAGTCCACTACTTGTATTCGTGCATTTTTTTAATTTTTTTATTTTGGTGCGATTTAAAAAAAAAGAAAAAGAAAGAATGTTTCCAGAAAGATCCAAATTTAATTGAGAGCAGATCAGACGCAGATTTTTCTTGCGGCACCAAACGAGCCGCATCCTTATCCCGTTTAATTAATTGTTCCTGAAAGGAATGAGCTCAATAACCACTGGAACAACAACAAAGTGTCCGTCCTCCACTCCAGTGAAAACACGAGGGGAGCCACTCCCTGACCTGACCCACCGGCGTGTTCAGACTGTGGCTCGCTGTCAAAACACAGTGTGTGTGTCGGCGTGGGGGTCAAGGCGAGGCTAGGCGAAGAGGAACTGGCACTCCTCACCATCGGTGGGCGGAGGAGGGAAGCAGGAGGTTCGAGACAGGCAAGAACGCACACAGAGCGAGCGGATCGGTCCGAGCTGCCAGCCGCCGCGGCCGCAGAGAGACCGAGGGGAATGAGCGCCAACCGCCGGCAGAGTATTACCGGACCCCGAGCGGAAAATCCAACGGTTACATCCATTCCTAGCAGACAGAAATAGAGCTGCAAAAACAGTGAAAGAGTATTAATTATACGACTAAAAACACAAGCCAACTGTAGCAAGTAGACATAAAGTGCTGACAGAAATAGTTTTTAAATCTGAATAATTCAGGAACGGCACAAATTTGAACCAGAGAAGTGATGCTCATTCTGAAGAACAGGAACGGGTTATTAATGTTAGATAAAACTTTGGCCTATGTCAGATAGTGTTTGGTCTTTTCGCAGACAACTGTTTTTGGACACAAAAGAAAAGAGCAGGCTGTGTTTCCATTCACGCTAGCATTGCGCAAATTGAAATTACAAAACTAAATTTGCTTAGTGGAAACACAGCAATTTCAAAAGAACACATTTTTAGCCAAAAGATTTTTACGCTAGGATGAGGTGGCTGTTTTGGCCGTAACGGAAAAGATGTATTTCACAAAGGTGCAATGTAAACTTTCACACCACACGAGTCAACTGGATGTTACTACAGGCGGAAACAACAAAGAAGACGACAGGAAGTGCTAGGAGGAGGATGGTTTGTGAATGGTTTTTCGGGGTGGGGGGGTTTCAGACAATGTGTAGCTCATAGCTTAGCAACGTTCATAAAACATTGTGTCATACAAACATGTTGAGTATCGACAAAGATTTCCACACATTAATAATGGAAACGCAGCTTCAGAGAACATTCTTTACATGTTCTTCTAAACTAAAACTAAAAGTGTTATCCAGTTTTCACACATTGGATCTGGCTAATCCTCAGGAGATACATAGACTGTTACTTGCTGAAGGCTGGAGGATTCAGGGGATATGTAGAGTCAGAGACTCTTCACCACATACCCAGTTCTAAAACTACCTAAAACTGAATTTAAGAGCTGAGAGTCCTGCGGATAGAAACACATCCAGAGAGTAAAAGGAGAACCTTGCCTGGCCAAAATAAGTTGTAGGAGGTGTGTACTTTTAGTTCTCGTGGGTGTGTGTGTGGTCATGGTTGAGTTTTACTGTGGGTGTGTGTGTGTGTGCTGCAGAGTGATTTATGGGGCCTGTCCTCCTCTGCCAGCAGTTTGTCTCCTCTAGCATGGAGGATGAATGGCCCACTGTCAGCCCTGCCTCAACCTCCTCTACTGCGCTCTCTCAAATTACCTTTCTTCTTCTCCGTCCTCCCCTTCTGGTTTCATCTGCACTATCTTATCTCCCCACATGCTCTTCCTCTGCATGCACCTTGTCATCCTCACTTCCTTCTTCCCCGGCCCGTCCTCTCCTGCGCTCACTTAGTTGATTTGATCCCTCTCTGCCTCTCTGTTGTGCGACCCTGCCTCTTGTCGGCTCCCCCTCATCCGTCACGGCTAACAGCTGTCTCCTCTGCGGATCTGGGTTGTGCGCTGACCAAATCCTGACCTCTAATCTGATCTCTGATTGCAGGGAGGCTTCATTTGAATGTGGCGCATCCATTCGGCCGAGTCCCCGTCTCCTTTTTGTAACCCGTCCGTTTCAGTGGTTGGATGTTGAGGCCACTTAAAGCTTCAAAGGTGACTGATTCTTTGTCTTTGAACAGGCCAGGATGGATCTATGGACTATACAAAACATCTTTAATACTTTTTGTTTCTGTCGCAAAAATCATTCTTAGGTAATGAGATTTCAATTTGGTCTCTTGTCACTTTAAGTCCAAATAAGCTGCGGCCGGCCACGGCCCACAATTCAATGTTTACACTCGCACGTGAAAATGACTGCAGAATAGATGCACAATTATACAGCCGTACATCTTTGAAAAGCAGAAGTGGAGCCTCCTGCACTACCGACAAGAATGCAGCAAGTGTTTTCTGCATGGTAAGTCAACAACTAAACACTTTTATTTTTCCAGCAGCCATTATGCAGCGCACAGCAGTAGAACCAGATTACAAGACGTCCTGCAGCTCAGCTTGAGTCCAGAGGTTTTTGAAACAGGTTATTTTCCAGACACCAAAAAACATTCACTTATTGCCAATAAAAAAATTTAAAAAAAAACTTTGCACCATTGGTATTGAAGTATTAGAACAACAATATTTAACGCATAAGGTAAGTTTTTTTTAACCACAAATAATTTCACTATTTCACTGAGTAACATTTTGGTACAAAGCACTGTCAGCTGTGCTAAAGTCATACAATCGACAAAAAGGAAAGAAAAAACCCCCAAAAACAAATGTAGGTTCTAGATGCCAGAAATGAAGACAAGTTGGTATGGTTGCTATGGGAAAATTACTCTACTTAGGCTTTAAAAAAACCCTCTCAATGCGTTTATAGCTCTAATGACTACTTATGCATTAGATTTAATAGAGTATGAGATATGAGGTTATTAGGTTTTCATTTAGTTTAAAATAGACCATCGTGCAGCCGGCGAGCCCTTTGAGTCCATTGTTTCAGACCAGACTAACTGTTCATAAATTCAACTTATGGATCACCACTGTGACATTCCTGCTGGAGTTTTTGCTTAAAGCATGGACGTCCAAAGTGTGTTTTGAGGGCCTTTTGAAGTCCTTCGCACCACTGCGAGCTGCACGACCCGCATGCAAAGACAGACGTTCAACGTTGAGACCTTTTTTTAAAAAAAAGATACACGCAAACTTACAATTTCTTAAAATGGGAAATGTTGAGAGTAGCACAAAGTACAATTTTATTTACCACATGCTTTGCTTTAATTTTATACTAACTAAGAATGCAGGAGGCGCCTAGTAACTTATTCAAACCCATTATTTTAACTTAGCTAAAAAAACAAGCTGCTTTTATGAAAGAGGGACAGTTGTTGAAACCGAGAACAAAAATATGAATATAAAACATTTGACCCATGAAGAGGAGGACACTGTATCCTTTTATTTTAATAACCTCACTTACAGTTTTCCTAATTCAAGCTGTATGTGGCAATTGTTGAGCAGATGGATGTAAAATGTTATTAAAATATATTTTGTTTTGTTTTTTATCAGTGTTTGTAGCATGGAGTTACTTTGGCAAACAGTTTGGATAAAACTGCTTTAAAACATTTCTAGTCCTACTTTAAAACCAGAGCTGGACACTTCTTTTTATTTCATTAAAATAGAAAGTATCAAACCCAGACTTAAAATAAAATTCTCGATAAGACAATGTGTCCTTTAAATAATGACACAGAGAATAACATAAAAAGACGTCAAAAATCGATTTGATCACAGTCGGCGACTGCAACACAGGGAGCTAAAACGAGGAGTGGCGTTTTGAATTTCATTGATTAAAAAATGCCAGTTTTAATATCCGCAGATGACCAATGGATTCCGGTGAGTTTGGTGGCGTCGCGTCTTCTTAAGCACTTTTCAGCATTTTTTGTGAGCTTTACAAAAACTAACAAAAAGCAACTATCACTCAAAAATGTGGGAAATTAGAAAAAAGAAGCAAACTGAAAAGGTTCTTTAATTCAGACTAAGTCTTTAAAAATGAAACAAAGTCAATTATGGATGGTACTTTACTGCTTGTTGATTCACCGAGAGAGAAAGTTACTATATAGGGACGTAACTTAATGTGCAATGAGTTAATCTACTAAAAGAGGAAATGCCTTGTCAGAGCAGGCATTTTGTACAGAATAAGATGCTCCCACGTCTTTTTATTGTTTTATGTAACGCATAAAACACTCCACACCAAAGCAATGCAAGAAGAATATTGTCTCCTGTTTTCAGATTGCATTTTTTTAAAGGTTTTTGGTTTGTGGTGAACTATAAGAAGCAGCACAGTGTCGAAAGTCAATATGAGGTACAATATATTTTTCATCAATCTTTCAAAATATTTGATATCTTTAAGGTGCCACCTAATTTCTCCTGCGCAGTCCGCGTGAATATCCAAGAATGAGTTATTTGTTTATAACAGATTTCTCACTGGCATTTTACAAAATAATGTTTTTTATGAATTCGATGAAGCGAAATTTGTCAGTATATGAAAAAATATTGGCTTCGAATCAGAGTATTGTGTTTTCATGATAAGTTTATACAATAGTTTAAAACAAAAAACAGATTTCTGCCATGGACTTTCAACTCCGTAATGTTCCCGCAGGTTACCGGCAGCTGAACACTGGAGAATAATGTCCTCCAGTGTCATTAATTGTGTGTCATTATCATAATTTAACATCCTGCTCCCCCCTCTTCATCTTTATCACTGGCTGTACAGTACGGTCATTAATCAGGCTCAGGGAAGAAGGAGGGAGGAAGGCGACCAGGCAGACAAATTAAATCAAAAAATGACCTCTCTATCAATCCCATTTTCAACACATTAGAGAGGAAGCACTTTTTCTTCCTCCAACTCCTATTCCTCCCTTTAGCACTCAGCCTTCCTGGGCTAATGGTAGATATACAGTGACATGGTAATGATCCGGCCACGGCTGCAGAGCACCAGCAGTATTGATCAGCTGGCTGATTTATTGCAGGTTACGGCTGATTATTGGGCCATTAATCAGTCTGGGATTACCCTATCAATAAAAGTGCTTACGTTTGTTTGTAAAGTGCTTGCCCGGGCGTAGGGAAAGGGCGGTGTGTGCGTGTGTGTGTGTGTGTGTGTGTGTGACCAGGCTCCAGAGACACCCGGCTCAAAATGGAGTTATTTCGAGAGAAATAATCCTCGGTGTTCTGGCCAAATGCGCTGCATTTATTCTTGGAAAAAAGATTAACTGCTCCGTTAATTGCTTTGCTGTTTAAGTCACAGTTGGAAAAGAGCTGCAGTTTGATTGTAAGGATCAGGAAAACGATCAGGCCTATGTTATGCTTCTGCTGTGCATTCTTGAAATCTGTCTTTGACGGCTCCCTTCAAACTTAATACTGCAACTAACTAAGTGTTTTAGTGATCAATATCTATAAGGTGCCACCTTAATCAATAGATATGAGTAATCTAATGACTAATATCCACCGTTAAGTGTCCATAAATTTCCGACCAAGGACGCTAATATATCTTATTAGCATACATCCTCTCTAAGAAAGGCACTTTATGTGGAAAAAGTATAAAAATGTCACATAAAATGTGTTTAGGAGTCACAGACAAATGAGTGGATATTAATGACAGTTGCTATATGGACTGTAGATTAATCGAATCTCACTATTTAAGATGCGTGGTTGGAGTCGTGCGTGCTGATTAACAGGTTTTGGTTTAGTTATTCTTTTTAAAGTAACGTGTCAGGAACCCAACAAAAATGTGAGCCTGCAACGTGAGACGCCGAGTCAGAAGACAACTCAGAATCGGCTCTGTGGCCGCAACGGCAAAGTGCTCGAGGAATGTCAAAGACGCGGCAATATTTTTAATGCAAAAGTAGTAATAGAAACAATAATTCTGTGATGTAATTAGCTCCATTACTCAGTAGAGAACATGAATTAGGTAAAAAGGCCGACACAACAGAAGTCTTGTCGAAGCACAGAATGAAAAATGGCTACCAATGCATGCTCTGACTAAATGTAATTAATTATGTGAGGCTTTTTAACCTTAAATAAAGCGAGAAAAGCACAGCTGGCGTAAAACAAGAACATTGCTTAAGTGTTCCATGTGTTTCGCATGCCTCAAACCAAACCCTTTGTCATCATCAACAAACACACACACACACACACACACACACACACAAAAAGCCAGCGCTATTAATGTAATTCATAACCTTAATCCCCTTCCTTAAATTAGCAGCCGGATAAAAAGATACTGCTGCTGTCGGCCTGCCAGCAGCTTTACAACATGCCATAAAGCAGGAGGATGGAAGGGGGGTGTGGGGGTGACTGAGAGGGGCGAGGGGGTGGGGGAGGGTGTTGCTTAAACCCGACCAGAACCCACAAGCACAGGCTGGGACACACTTTTACAACAGCCAGCAAATTGAGAGTAGTGATTTTCCTATAAAAGCCCTCAAGAACAGCAGAGCTCGGAGCCTGTTGAGTTTAATGAGAAGGTTTGATGGCTGCCCCCTGTTAAGCAGGCCGACTACCCCGCCAAACACCGTTGCGTTTCATTTTATTTGCGAGTGTGTTCGGGTAACTGATTAAACATCCCGGGACCTTCTCGGATGCGCTGCCAGGAGTCCCCTCGTCCCCCCGGTGCCGCAACGGCCGTAAAACCCGACCTGACAGGGGTCTCATAAAGCAGACATAATGCCGTCGTAAACATGTCACAACACCTGTCGTAAACATTAATGGCTGTTTATGAACGGCGGTGATGAATCCGAGCGCTCGGGCTCCTCTGGAAGCCGTTCAACAGGATACGGCTGGAGAAACACAAATCCCAGCTCAGGCGAGTGGGCTCAAAAATAACTGGCCTTTACAGCGAGGAGTCAAAATAAAGTTATCTGAGCCGAGGAGTTGTCCTCTAACCCTCCCGCGGTCTTAGCAGGACGCTCAGGAGGAGCGTGGAAAATGTCACAGTTGGACAACAGGGTTAAAAAAAAACCCAAAAAGTTTGTGAAAGCGCACATGGGCTCGGCGTGACCCCACCAGGCCGCGCGCTGGGTAAAAACGCTCATGTGGTCCATCTCTGACGACCGCAGGAGAGTTGCAGACATTTTGCTGTGTTTTCACGCCTGATAGTTCTGTGGTCTCTGATTGATTGGAATCCAAAATAGCAACATTTGTCACATTTTCATGTGGTGCGATTTTTTTTTACACTGCACCGTCAAATGATCCAACATCTTTGAAAAGCCTGTTCCTCCCCCGCCCTGACCTGTGGTGGCGCTGCACCAAGAACTACTGAAGGGAACAACATGAGAACACCTGAAGAAGACATGAGCTCAACTTCCTCTTTCACAGAGAAAAGAGGAAAGAATTGAGCCCTGTGAGATTTTAGCGGTTGTAGGATTTCTCTTTTGTCATTTGTAGAAGACCACGACCCATTTCTCCCACTAATTCTAGTCAAACGCATTTGTTTTGGTTGTATTTACCCAGAATGCCCAATGCTGAAGTCTGCCTCCTGCTTTTGAAGCTAAACAGAGCTAGAGACCTGGGATTTTAGGCCTACCAGAGTTCAATCAAAGTTCACATCTCCCCCAAACGAAACTGAACTTTCCAGGCAAACGAACTGGAGTTTGATTAAAGCAGACGAAATGGGCCTGGTGTGAATGCAACCCTTAATGTCTTAGTCCATTCATCATTCATGTCACAGCTCACCAACATCTTCCCGTCACTTGTTCCAACTCATCATCATCATCAACTCCTTTCGATCGCTTGACCCGCCGTGGCGGCGGGGGTCAAACGTCGTCTCGCGAGCCGAGCGCCGGGCGACATGTGCAGCTGATGGAAACACGCTCTGCAAAAACTCACAAGCCAGGCGCTCGGCTCAGAGCCGCGGGAACAGATAGCTGTAATCCCATTTTCCCAGCAGGCGGGCCAACATGCCTGTCTGTGGTACTTAGAGATAAACATCACGGTGCACTCTGGGTGACCCGGCGCACACCTGCTGAGGTAGGCTCACGTAAAAAAAAAAAAAAAACACACACATTGCATGCATGCATGCAGGTGCAAAGACTGCTTTATGCGCTTTGTCGACGTATGAATTATGAAGCATGGCGTGACAGTTCGCATTCAAGTAATGTCAGCAGATCCAATAAGGCTATGAGGAACAGATGTACGTGAGCTTTATATAGTTTGTGTGCTGCGCTGTCAGACAACCCTGAGGGGACAGCCTAAGACAAATGTGTTGGTAATTTACAAGTGTGCTTAAATACCCATTATTCTTTCCTCTGCGAGCTCTCTCAAGATCCGCTGCACTCGTTCATCATCGGCTACGCAGCAGTGTGCACACATAAAAGCAGAGAGAAAAATGAGGAGCCCTCTCTCTCTCTCTCTCTCTCTCTCTCTCTCTCTCTCTGCTTCACTCCAAAAGCTTGAAAGAACTTGCAGGGACTCCAGCGTCGCTTCGGAGGCTTGTCGGAATCAGTGGCCGTCGATGGTTACGGCTGAGACGTACGAGCAGGAAGCAGCTTTTGGACGGCCGCAAGTTGGATAAGAGAGCGTTTAGGAAGACGTTGAAACGGTCGGAGCACTAAAGACAGTGCAGTAGAGCTCAGTCTCCCAGAAGATGTCAAAGACTTTAATGTATTTAGTTTTTATAGGCTACACCAACATTGAGCGGCTCACAGTCGTAAAGAAAAGTCTCACATGCAAGTAATAAATCAGCTGTTCGCACGATAAACTGAAACGCGCGCCATAATTTCAGCCGTCAAGAGATGCTCCCCTTTAATATTGTTGGAAAGCCGCCATTTTGAGAAAAGCTGTGAACGTTTGACGCCCAGTGCAAAGTAGTTGGCATTATTCGCCGGTTTCCTTGTCCAAGCTGAATGGCTATTGTTGTTTTTTTATGCAAGTTTGGTCATAGAGACTTTATTATTATTGGCTGGAAATGGTCTCAAAATGACAATTTGTCAACCAGCAAAGGGTTAGGGTTAGGGTTAGGGTTAGGCCTTCTGTGACAGGCCTAATTGTAGAATGGAAGAAATATTAAATACGGTTCCCATCATTTTGGCAAACAAGAATCTGAAACATGCTGGCATTCATTTGCATTCAGTCCCCTTGACTCGATACGTTATTGAAAAGAGTTTTGCTGCAACTGCAGCCAAGAATTTTGAAGCATGTTTACACGAGCTCGACATATCTAGAGAGAAAAATGGCTTCTTCGCCTAATAACTCACGCTCAGACAGATTGTATCGCATAAAATCCCAATCAAACGTTTCCATGTCGGATGCCGTAATGGGACAAAATGTGAAAAAGCGCCGTCACTATGGCAATGCGCTACGTATCGTGGCATTAACTTGTTGTAAATCTGCTTCATAGTCAAAGAAATAGGTGCAAAAAACTTCACTTTTCTAAACATGTAAATAGTCTTGCACATCGGATCAATATATTAGAAACTTAAGTAAACTGTAATATTTGTGGCAGTTTTCTATGTACACTTAAGAAAAGCCCCTGAAGGAAACACAAGTTAGCAATTAATTAAGGTTTGGTACTGAAATCATTTTCAGTGAAACTGTGTTGGAAATGTCTCACTCCTGCATGTTTGACAGCAGCACAGCAGGAGGTTTTGAAAAATGGTCCCATGTCTTTAAAAATGTCTAACTTCACATTTACAGCTCTTGTCTTCGGTTAACTGGATCATCCTAATGGCGTTGTTGAATTGAGCGTCTCGCTTCGGTGCCAGTGACAATTTGCTGTTTTGTGTGACAACACTTTAGGGCCGTTGCAGATCAAATTTCTGCCAAAAAAGAAAAAAAAAAGTTCACGAGTTTGAGATCAGTTGCAGACATTTTCTAGAAAAAAAAAAAAAACTGGAAACTTCTGAGTGTCAGCAGTAAAAGTGTTTTGACTTTTGAAACTCATAAAAATAGTAAAAAATTACATTAAAAAAAAGTGCTTTATGCTGGTTGACTGCATCAGATTCAGATCAATCACATTGACGTCTGCGGCTGCAAAAGCACAAAATATGTTGGCGAGGCTCTGCAGACGGCTTTTTGCCAAGGACTTCTTGAGCCTTGACATTAGAGATAAAACTGTGGGTTTGTTTTTTTTTTTGTTTTGTTTTATCAGAAGCAGCAGCAGCAGCTTTTGAGGCTGTAACCGATGGGAAAACCCCAAACAAGTAGCACCGAGTTAATAATAATTGTTACACTGTTTCGTAGCATTTATTTGACCCTCCTCCTCCTCCTGGTTCTCTGGAGCTGCTGGGATGTTCCTGAGTGATTCAGTGGAGCAACATGAGCCTGGCTGTTAATTACTGGGGTAAACTGGACAGCTGCTATCTTAGTGGTGTGATTTAGTTCATGGGTGCTGAATCACGGCCTGTGACTCACGCGCTCGAGTGGAGGGCAGGTGCGAAAAACGCAGACGCCATGTTTTTGTATTTTTTTGCTATCAGCGTGATTGGAAGCAGGAGACGAAGTGGGGGGGGGGGGAATAATGAGGTCACACATTAATGGGGAGGGGGGGTTTCTGTTCGCCAGGGCGACAAGGACACACACGAACACGCAGGAACTCCTGGCGTTATCTGTCCTCTGTCTGTCACTCGGCCTGGAGAAAAAGTGCAGCAGAGCGTGGAGGAGATTGTCCCGCCGCTCCATTTCTCTCTTCTGCTCGTGTTAGGCTGTCTGACAGCGCAGCATTGATTTATGACTCCAGCAAACAGACACAGCCAGCAGACATGATGAGAGAGCTCGCCACCGCGCGTGTGTGTGTGTGTGTGTGTGTGTGTGTGTGTGTGTGTGTGAGAGAGAGAGAGAGTTTTGAACTCACGTGATTGATTATCCTGTCTGTCTTGTCTGTGCTATGTTTTTCTGAAATGTAATCTCTCTGAGCAGCATGAAAGGTGTGAGACCCCAGTGGAGTGAAAAATAAAAAAGAAGAAGAAGAAATAAAAGCGGCCCTCCCTCTCTCCCTCCCGCCTCTGTCCAGGCGTTTGGGTGAATCGCAGGCCCTGTGCAGAATTTGCATACCTTTGCGAGGAAATTGAATTCCCTCTCTTCCTGTAAAACTCTCCCCGGGATTAAACCGTCGCCGTGTGATTTACTGTAACCTCGCTGCCAGCAGAGCCGTCGCCGGAGTCATGATTGATGCGGCGGCGGGGAGCTTCTCGCTGCAGCATTTTCACACCATCAGACGTTTCATTTCGCTCCCCTGCACAATTACGGCAGCTCCGAGCATCATGAGGCAAGATTTGCAACGTAGAGGCGCTTTGGGTGTTTAGGATCAAAGATGGATGGAGATGTGAGTGAAGGTTTTTGGTGAATGTCTGTGCAGCTCCTTCTGCTTTTTTTTTTTGTAGAAGAAGAAACTTCTCTCTGAGTGGTGAAGATGGGCGGATGTATCCAAATTATCGATACCAAGTCAATATCGGATCGATACTATCGTGCTGTTCTTATGCTGTTTTGAAAACAATGCAAACATTTTTCTGTTTTTCTATTATTTTGGTATATTATGTAAATACTAATTTGTTATTATTTTGTAGACACCTATAACTTTATAAAAATTCTGCCACAGGTTTCAACAACAATAAAAACTCACAAAAACAACTAATGTTCAGAAGTTTGATACATAATACATAAAAAATGAGTATCGTATCAATAAAAGTGATATTATATTCACTTGGTATCAGAATAATACTAAAACATGCCGTATTACACACTCAACTTATGTGTTTTTATCTGTTGAACATAACAGCGTTTTAGAAAATGTGTTTTGTTGAGTTTTGGCTTCCAGTTTCCATGACAGCAGCTTTTTTTCTTCTGACAAAACCGCAGAAGTGCTACAAACAACTCCGGCGTGAAACTTTTTCAAAACAAAAGCGAACGCAAGCAGGAAACGTTCGCAGACGATGGCGTCAGTCGCGTCAATTCACGCCGGACCTCCGTCTCCTGCCTGCGTTAGTGCAGAACTACAGATTATTGCGTCTCGAGCGAAACCTGCTCATTGTGAAACATTTATATCAGCAAAGACGCTCAGATTGCTTTCTTCAGATCATCCGTGGACCTGAGAAGTGTTATGAAAACACGCCTCTGGGTCAGAAAGTCGACTTTTTCCTGTTGAATCCTGATAATCTAGTGGAGCTGTTGCAAGGCACTTGCTATGCAAACAACAGAAAAACCTCTGCTTTATTTTGACATTGCTGTGGCACATGCACAAAATTTATGAATGTAAAGAGTAACGTGCAAGAGTCAAAGTGGCTGATGTAAACATTCATTGTCAGCAGAACTCATTTTTGCTGATATGACATGTTTCTTCTGGACAGTAGGAGGTGAAACCCCCCGTCAGATGAATAAAACACCAGAAACGGACGATTTTGAAAAGGGCGTCAACTTCACAAAGCGAGGCTTTCACTCTGCACACAGGGCTTTGAAGGAGTAAAAATGGAGGCGCTTTTAGTTTTTCTCCTCTAATTGCGTTGAACTGGCCTCTAAGTGCACTGCTTCATCTAATGCAAGCCATTCGGGGAGCAGAGCTGTCTGGAGAAGTGCGCGTTTGGCCTGTCAGGTCCGAGATGTGCGCAGCTGAGAGCTGCTGTAAGGAGATCTGCTGCTGCTGATGACGGTGATGATAGTGCGGCTTATTGGCCTGTAACTCTGCTGTCTGCTGCAATAGCGCCGCTGACAGATACAGACCACCCACTTTCCTCTGGTCTGAACGCATTCATCAAACTCTTAACTTATTTAATCCAGCCCAGCATTTTCAGGCCAGAGGCAGGAAAATATATATATATATATATATATATATATATATATATATATATATATATATATATATATATATATATATATATATAATTTTTTGGTTTTGTTTTGTTTTTTCCCAGCGATTCCTTTTCAAAATAAACGAGGGAACTGGTTCCGCTCACGGTTGCCTCGTCAGCCGCAGCACATGAGGCGGCATGTGAAAGTCGGTTTCAGGTTAGATGGTCGTCAGTCGATGTGAAACATGACGTAACATGATTAAAAACAGGTGGAAGCGTTTGCACGGTGTGAGGTCGCTGCTTTTCCCGTGGCTGACTCAGCACAAAGTCGTCCAGAACTGTCATGTGAAAGGAAATTCACAAATTCACAACAATTCTGTCATATTTGTGAAATCCAGTACAACAATTTTACTTAAGCTATCATGGCATTTGTAGATTGAAAAACAAAAAAAGGTATATTTCTGACAAAAAAAATCTGAAGTTTTGAGATGAATTCAAAAGTCAAAAATTTGCCAGAGAAAAACTTTCTAGAAAGAAAAACTTGGAAATTTCTGAGTCTCAAAAGTTAAAAACTTTCCAAGTTTGTTCTAAATGTTTGTTTTTAGGTTAATTCAAAGAAATAAGGAGGATTTTTTTTTCACAAATTTTCAACTTTTGGAGCTCAGAAAAGTTTGTTTCTAAAAAAATTTTGAATGTTTTTTTTTTTATTTTTTCAGAAATGTACTCCCTCGCCATCGAACAAAACAGTAAAACTGCTAACATTAGTCTCGCACTATGGCAAAAAGCGGAACACATCATTAGCTTCACATGTGAGTTAATTGGTGACAACATACTAGAAAAATCCTGGAAATTTCTGAGATTCAAAAGTGGAAAGCCTGTCAGAAAAACAGAAATCAATCTCCAAACGTGTCCAAAGTCAATTGCGCTTCAACCAATGCAATTTTGTGCTGCGTTGTGGAGTGTAGCCATTCAATAACAGCTAATATAAAACTTTTTACCTCACATATATTCATGATTTTGGTTTCTTTTCAATAGATAAAATCAGCAAAATGAAAAACCTAAGCTGTGTGTTTTAGCAACCCTATCTATGTGTTTTCTGATGCAATATTTTGTTGAAGTTCAGATTGTGGTCAGCAATCAGTTTGGGAAACACGTTCTTGCAGTATTTCAGCCTTGGAGGGCAGCGTGTACACACACACACACACACACACACACACACACGCACACACACACACGCACACGCACACGTCAAAGCTGGGTCAGATTCAAAGCCTTCTTCCTCCCTGGAATATTTTCATGATCCATAGGTTGGCTGTCTTCATGAAATATTCCGCGCCTCTGGGAGCTAGCTAGACTGGCAGTAATTCAATGCGCTACCCATATGCTTTTGTCGTCCCGACTGTGATGTATTCACTTCCCCGCTTGCTTCGCTGACTTTGAGCGTTTCAGCACTGGAGCAGGATGTGATGTCAGAGCCTCATATCAACAACAAAGCGCAGGGCGCTGAATGGGCTGATTCATCTGATCTCTGGAGAGAGATCCCTGCCAGAGATTCCTGTCCGCCGCGCTCCAGCTCTCATGTCTTTCATCCTCCATCTCTCACTGTCATGACAGTGATTAATGACCCTCAGCTGCCGTGTGCTTCCTCGCTGACACCACCATCTTTCTTCCTCTCCTGTTTGCGCGGCGTCTTCACCGGAAAGAAAAAAAAGGACAAAATCAAGTAGACGATTGATGCCACGCGAGGTGAAAAGCAGAAGACCTCCGATAGGGGCTTCAGAGTCATGAAAACTACGTCCCAGTGTAGTGTTGGGACGTCTGTGGGATTTGTGTGGACAATAGGAGGATCAACAGGTCAAGTCGGGGCGCTGCATCATGGGTAGCACCCTGGTGGAATGTTCAGTCCGCTTTAATTGAACTTCAGTCTGTTTTCCTAAAATGTCTGGTTTGTTTGGAAAGTTTGAATTCCTGATCGAACGGCGATACGGACTAAAGAAGCAAACTCTGATCCACCCAGAGGATAGATGAATCCAGAGTAGCCAGGCTTAGCCACAAATAACTAAAAAAAATGAAGATATCCTCAGACCAATAGAACAAAACACTGAGGCTGAACTTTGGCAGCTTGCTAAACTAAGCTAGCCCTGAGCTATCACAGCTGCTACTGATGCTAGCAGCGACGGTCACACCTCGCCGAGTGACACTCCTCACTCCCACCTCCGGCGTCCAACACTTCAGCTCGGAAAGCCTCTCTCTCGTCCCGTGTGTCACTTCCTGTGTCTCTCGTCACCGTGTTTCTCCGCCGGTGCCGACGTGCCTCTCTGGCCCCACCTGATCCCCAGGTGTCAGACGCGCGCGCCGCGTCTCGACAGCTGACGGACAGCGGAGGCCGAGGGGCAGCCGGCCGACACAGCTGATGCTTCTCATTCCTCCTCACTGAAACGACTCCCTGAACAGTGCGTGGGGTTGGATGGAGACCGAATATCAACTGTTATTAATTCATAAAATCGTGGTAATTATCAAAGCTTTGTTTGTCGTGAACTGCATTAGCAATGAAAACTGCAACAACCTAAATCACATTTTAAAATAAATACCAGCTAAATACTTTGGCAATACATGACGCAAAGGCTGCCAGACGAATAAGTGTAGTTTCACCAGACAAAACAGTAATCGGTTGTGTAAAAAAAACAGTCTTTTATAGATGGATTTTGTAAAAAGATTCAGTATTTGGTCAATTAATCTGATGAGTATAAAGAGGGTACAAAGCTTCCTGTGCTCTATTCAAAGACTAATCATTAATAAATAACAGATGAAGCTGCAGAAACAGGCTGCGACCTCGCGATTACTTCTGTTCCAAAAGCTCCCAGTCAGTGTGAACAAGCACTTAACTTCGAAAAGGCGACGAGCCCGACATCGCCTCAGCCAGAGAGCACACAGCGCATTATAGAAGCACTTTCACTTCCGTCTCACTGGGCCTTCACCGCCTCTCAGCTGCTCAAACACAGCTCCTTTATTTATATGCATTACCCTGAGAATATATTTACTCAGGTCCATTGGAGCAGTCCTGGCCTGATGAGGATCGGTTTAGCTTGTCAAATTACCCCCAGCCGCCGCCGCATCGCCTGCTAACGACAGATAATTGAGCTGCTGGCAGGTTCGCCGGCTTGGCTTAATGCTGAGATCTGATTCTTGTATTGGGGTCTCTGAGGATCAAAGCAGTTCACTGTGTATGTCTCTTCAGTGGGCTGAATCCTCTTGTGATTTATGTGCCTCTAAATGCCACCTTAAGGTTGAAGTTGCAGCTCCTCCACTGCACATCCTGACCAGTTTCATATTTTGTCGATGTGCGGCGGCAAAACCTTTGAGTGTTTTATTGGATATTTATGTGATGGTTTGATACATAATGTCGGGTGGAAGATTTTTTTTTTTAATCTTACCTTTTTTTTAAATTGTAGTTAACCACCTGATTACTACACTTCCATGGGGAAAAATTATTATGGGGAAAAATGATTATCTCATTATGAAGCTGAAAAACATTGAATTCCACACTACTGATCCTAGTATACGTTCACTATTAAGAGTGACAGCTCTTCAAAAGTGATACACATACTTCCTCACGATTAGACTCATGCAACACTGATTTTTCCAAACATCCTCGTACCCGATAAGGGAGGAGTACCCTAACCCTAACCACTGACCGTGTGATTGTGCGGTTTGACATCTAGAAAATAAATTTGCTTCATGAAAACAGGCCAATTTTTAAAAGAAAAAGTCTCGTTTTTTGAAAAGGTTTCGCCTGGAGGATGGAGTGATTCGTTTGGGCCGCATCAAAACTGCAGTGAAAACACTTTTCTTCGCATCGCACGAGTCACATGACGGACAACCGGATGTTGCCGCAGCGAACCACAAAAAAAGATGGAAGGCAGGAGGATCGTGGAGCTGCATGTTTTTTAGTGATTTACGGCGTGAGCAATCTCATTTACGTTTAAGTTTAATTGCGTTTCTTTTTCAATAGAAACACCAGAAATGTCTCTCCTTCTTTTTTTTGGCATTGGCAGAATCAGTCCTGCACATATTTGTAATTTAAAGGCAGCTATTGTTACTCGAGCTCAAACGTCAAAATGTTCTTCTGCAAGGTTAGTGAAGCGTTTCTTAATTTGTCCAGATGCTTCACTTTTTATCTTGTGCAAACTCTGAGTAACTTTTCAGCTTTATTGCATAAAAGAGACTCATATACTTTAGAAGATCCACAGGGATGCTTTTAATTTGAGCGAATTAAAGCAGGTACGTACTGATTTAAAGCAAACGGAAATGTTCCAGCGTTTTCCTGCGTTTGCTGTGCAGCTGCAGCCAGTTATCCGCCGATCAGCTTCCCAACCTCCACCAGCGCAAGGCAACAAAGGCCAATTTATGGTTAGTTTGCTCAATATATCCAGAGTAATTTAATTCATCGCCAAGAGCCTGTGAAAAAGTTTAATGGCGGCATAGAACGTAAAGAATTAGCGACACCCAGGAAGATTAGAGAGGCATTAGGTTCTGGGAGGCTCGGCCGCGGTGCTTAACGACTCCTCTGTCCTGAGCAAATCAGTTTTACTAAGCAAGGCTGCTCTCAGCAGAATTATAGCCACCGTTAGCTTCTCTTATTGCCTGCCCCCATTAACTGAGCCCTACCTGAGGACGGGGGGTAGAAGCGGTTGGGGTGGGGGGCCTGTGCAATAACACCATCAATCCAGGCCCCAGTTTAACAAGTTGGCCCCTGGAAAACTTTTTTTATGCAATAAAACAATTGCACTTTACAACTAAAAGGGTTCCCCCCCCCCCTGTACATTATTGTTGCACAGAGAATAATTACGGCATTGTTCTGTGGCTGAAGTCAATCAGTGGGGATAACAAATGAGCTCAGAATAAAAAATAAAACTGCAAAATAAATGGTATCTATACTGACTATGTCATGAATTCCTCTGTTTTTAAAAAAGCTTCCCCAATAAATTTTGATTTACTTCAACTTTTAACTTGGTTTTAAAGCCTTCAAGACTAACTTTGTGTCCAGCGTTTTCTGCTCTCGTTCGGTTTCAATGTTGCTTTTTGTACTTTTTTTTTTTTTTTGGCCTTCAGACAAATCTTCCACTCTGGACTGGCCCAAGACATCTTGGGTATCATTACTTTTATATGTACACTCTGTATTACAATTGACATTAAATTAAAGATAAGTTTGTCATGATCCGTGGGTTTATGTATGTATTGCATGGGGTCAGGGTTTCACTTTTGCGTTGAGGAATAAAACGCCATCTTAGAATGAGAGCAAATGGACATAACTCAGAAAAGTATTAGTTCTGAAAGGATAAACTCGGTTTTTATGATGGGATTCCTGGAAATGCTGGATGCACTGGTGAAGACCCCATGTCGGTAGGACTTCTGACATAATTCATGAGACTAAATTGTCATAAGTCTTCGTACAAAGATTGGATTGAGGTGAAGGTTTGTGTGTATACTCCCCTTGCTGCGTCTACCCTCTGCTCACCAAGTCTGGTGGCTCTAGCTCACCTTTCACATAGGTGGGAATTTCCTTTGTGGCTTATTAGATCCCTCTACGCTTTTGTACTTGAGAGTTACAAAATTTGGTTTCGTATTTAACCATTCAAGAGCTGCAAACAAAATTTTCCCGTCGAGGGAATTTGTCCCTTTTGGAGTTTGGCTCTTGCCAATCAGTTGCCATCAAACAAGGAACTGGAGCAAGTCTCAAGCACAAGGTACATTTTCACTCAACTTTTGCTGCTGAAACAGGTATTTCCAACACATCCGACGAGAGGGCCAGCGAAGCATTCTACCCCAATGCCACGTAAGTTTTAGGGGAAACTATGTCTGATCGAAAGGTATCCAAGGTACGTAAGGTAGTTCAGTTGCGACGCTCTGAAGAATGCAAGTGTCACTTGGAACAGTGAATACGTTTATATGTCAAGCTGGTCAATACACCCTTCAATACGCTCTGATGTCAATGAAACTGAAAGACTTAATAGGACTTAATTTTGTTAAACTATGTGCAGCCACTGTCCTGTGTGGTTTGACTGAAGACAGGCTCCATCTGAATTGA